>NC_139231.1:110598911-111172100 GCF_977018435.1 Lepisma saccharinum
GGATTGGACCTACAGTTGAAAAGTGGTGATTCGGACCACTATGTGCCTCCACCGAGTATCGAACCTGGGACCCCTTGATTACAAGTCGACGATGTCAATATTGAATGGTCTCGATTAGCCTGTGTGTAAATAAAGGCAACAAAATGGTTGAGTTCGAAAATCGAGTTGGGTTAGTGGTTAATGTTGTCACCTGGCAATGAAGAGGTCGCGGGTTCGATTTTCTAGGTAGTTAAATTAGGCCAATTGTTTAGCCCCGCCATTATAGGTTCCGATTAGTCCATCTGTGCATAAATAGTGTTTGAATAAAATCAATATGGCGGCTTTGGGGTAGTGGTTAATGTTGTCGCCTGGTAATGAAGAGGTCGCGGGTTCGATTCTCTAGGTAGTTAAATGAGGCCAATTGTTTTGTCCCGCCATTATAGGTCCCGATTAGTCCATCTGTGCATAAATAGTATTTGAATAAAATCAATATGGCGGCCGCGTTTTGTGTTTAGCGGCGGCGGCGGCGGCGACCGGGGCGCGGCGCGGGGCGGAGCGGCGCGGGGGGTGTTTTTTATTCCGCGAGATGTTTCAACCAAGTGGTTGAGGGTTCGATTCCCAATGTTGGTGAAAATTGTATATTCAATTGTATTTGTTTAAAAGTTCCGATTAGCTTTTTTGTGCACAAAGAGAAAATGAACTAATTGGAAATAGGATGTTTATGCTGTAATGAAAAGGTCCCGGGTTCGATTCACAATGTCAAATTGGCTGATAATGATGTTGTTTTTAAAATAAAATAAAAAAGAAGTGTGTTGAGTCCCCATTAGTATTTATGCAGGAACAGATATTAAAAATCAAAACAAAATGGCTGTGACTGGTGTTTAGTATTCGAAAGGTTCCAGGTTCGAGTTCCTAGTTATAATTTTTTTTTTTTTTTAGTTTACAGAATTAGTCCCCATTTATTGCGTTTTGGCGAACACGTCCTCTCTTTTTGTGGCATTTGGACATGTTGGAGATATACATAGAAATTGTTGTCAAAGTGGCTAATAATGATTTTCTGTTTAAATAAAAAAGAAGTGTGTTATCAGTCCCGATTAGCACGAACAGATATTCAAAAAGCAAAACAAAATAGCTGATATTGTTGTTTAGTATTCAAAAGGTTTTGGGTTCCAATGCTGGCAAATTTGCAGAATAACATTGATTTGTTTAAAAAGTGAGTTACTATTCCCGATTATTTTTGATACACAAATAGAAAATGGGGTGATTTTGGAGTTTTGCAACCAAGGGGCTAATGTTGGCGTTTTTTAACGCAGTCCCGATTAACCGTAATGCATAAAGCTGTTTCAACGAATATCGAACCTGGAACCTTTTGATTACAATGCAAAGACTTTACTACTAATGTATGCTATGTTTTAAAACCAAAAATAAATAATAGTATCGATTTTTTTTAAAAAAAATGCGTTACCAGTCTCGATTAGCCATTATGCACAAACAGATGTGTTTTGAAACCAAAGGGGGGTCGAGGGTTCGATTACAACTGGGTATGTGTGTTGAGGAAACTAAAGGTCAACAGGCATGGAAAGTTTTTATTCGCCATCTCAAAATAAGTTTTTGGGCTTGGTACAGGTAGCTTTTTGTAGAAAGCCCCACAACGACATCAACGTGGCTACCATCTGTGGGGGCCTCTTTTTTTTTAAAGTTGGAGAGGGGCACAAAGCCGTTTGTACCATACAACATTGCACCGAAGAACCAACTTGTCAACTAGTCACTCACTCCATCATTAAAGTGCACAACATAATATCAGATTTGCACTGATAATAAGCAAAAAATTATAGCGGCTGCATAATTATATTTCAATGACAGCAAATGGTTTCAAATGAATGGTTTTCACTTTTATTTTTTACTAAGTAACAGATTTGGTAATGAAAAGCTTTAACATTTGCATATAATATGAGATTTGTTTTGGTATCCAGTTTGTATGTTGACCAAATCACAGATATACTATTACTAAGGATAGCATTAACTTAATCTAATAAAAATATATTCCACTGCATTACAAAATTAACTCATTCTGTTTTCTGTTGTTTGAATCCATATGGTAAAGTCTCGAAACTTGATGCACATCTTTTTCTTTTGGTATATACCACCTGAAAAACCCTTATTTCCGGCTTACTAACAACGGAATGTGTTTTTGTGCGTACGATTTTGTTCGAGTTGAGTAAAGTTAAAGAGGAGGTGTTGTTGAGAATAGCATTGGTGAGTGATTCGAAATTGATTGTGCTGCTGTTTTTATGGTTTAGACATATGCCTTTCACCTTGCAAACAGTAGTAACATTAGTATTGTCTGGATTTACTACCTCAAATGCATAACTTTTCGGCCCACTGGATGAAAATGCTCTGATATAAGCATTTTTCCCATAGAGTTCTAGTTCATTTGTTAACTCCCCTAGGTAGTCTCCAACAGGCAGATCAACATCACCTGGCCTTTGAATATAAATAACACTATCGGTATCATAGTACAATACATTTTCGCCTAATGTATCCAAATATTCATAAAGCTCTAATCGTGCATGTGTTGTAGTGTATGCTGCAATAACTACATTTACAGTCGATAATGGAAGTGCAGATTCTTCGAGATATTGCCAGTGAACAATCAACATATCTTCATTTATAGGTATAACTTGATGTACTTCAACATTGGGATTTTCTAGTTTATCGAAAAAATCCTTAGGATTGTTGATAATACTAACTTGACCAGGGTTTTCTCTCTGTCCAAATTTACCCCAAAATGAATTCAGCATAAGTTTTGCTAAGCTTCGTAATCCAGGATTAGCACATATTCTGTTTTCATCCAACAACACACCCTCCTTTTCAAAATAGTCAGCTATGTATTTTTTTTTGGATTCTTCATCAATACACCACAATGGCCAGCCGCTTGCTTCAACTTTTGCTTTGAGAAATGTATTGATGTACTCTGCAAAAACACCACCTGATTTTTTTGCAGGATCATATTGTTCAACATTATATTCCCATACCTCATGTAATTCTAAAATTTTGTATTTCTTTTGAACTGCCTTCTGAACTTCATCCACAACCCAGGTTCCAGTTATAGCTCTTTCCCTAGCAGTATGGTTACATTCCGCCTGGTTTATTTCATCGGCACAAATTCTACATAGAGGGAAAGTTAATTTTGAATTGGTTCGATATGGTAACACAGGATGGTACAGATCTCTCGGTGGAAGTATTGTTGCTTTGACAAGTCCTTCAAAAGAATAAATATCGGGGCATTCTTCCCCCACATAAATTTTCACCGGATGGCCAACTGGAAACTTTTTAACTTTGCAACAATAAGGGTACAGGCTACATACATCCTTATATTGAATTGTTTCATTTTCTTTCACAGTGTAATGTAGTTTGGTAGCATTAGTTCTACCACCATAAAACGCCTCCCGGGGAATTATGGGGGCTTTAATTGATAACGGATGTTTTTCAACATAATGTTTCATGGTTTTGTTATTTCTCAACTGCTGGTGAAATTCGCACCCCCACATCTCATGGACAATGTAGTTAAGTGCTTTTAATCTGGTAATTTTATTTTCTGTTCTTTCATACCGAAAAGACAAAGTATCATATGGGTCATCATGAAGAGGTTCTGTACGTGAAGTAGGGAAACATTTGACACAACCATGTGTTCTGCATCCTTGATATTCAAATACATGCTCTTGCCCCTTTTGATCTTTAAAATATCCATCTACTTTCAAATTTCCTCCAACTTTTACTTCTGGTCCTCTGGCTGCATGTTGGATTTCGATTTTATGCTTTTTTTCCTCCCATTCCAACCATTGAATAGCCTCTATAGACTGAATATCACACCATCTGTATCCGTTTTTAGGAATAATTCCTATATGTTCTGCTTTCAAAAATCTTTTACGGAATACTTTATTACAAGCTGAAGCGATGGTGATGGCTTCCAATAATGGGTTCACTGTTGTTTCTTTTTCAAAAGTGGTCATGAATTTCAAACAGGCAGCACGTAGTACATTAACATCTTCTACACAGTATTTTCTCAACTCCTTCTGCATATCGAAAACTACCCCTGTTTTCTGTTGTTCACTATGCCATTCCAAAAAACTGGTTCTCTGATTCTCCATCATAGAATCAACAGCGTAAAATTCAGTACCAGGGATACATCCGACATATTCTTTATTTTTCAAAGTATTAAAAAAATGAGGAAAATACCCTTTGGACATTGGGAGATCAAATGCTTTCGGTAATTTGTTGAGCGCCATTGGAATAAAGTTGAGAGAATCTATGAAATGGATATTGTGCATCTTCAAAGATAATATTTTGGCTCCATTCATGATCACAGACGGTGTCCATTTCATTTTTTCGATCATAGTTTGCAGTACAAAGTGCGAATCATACCCTCTACTATTGTGTGCAATACACACAATATTGTTAATTTTGGTGCGGTGAGCTGAAACAAATTGCAGAAAATTGTAAACAGGTTCTGTACTATCAAAAATGTGCTGTCTTTTTCCGCATACACTGCACCATTGAGACATATCTTTGTTCTCAATGCAATTATAGCATACATTTTGGCACACCAAAAGATTTGGAATATGCAGAAATTTGTTTTCAGTGCCTTCTAGTTTTGTGTCCTGCCTCGATTCAATATCGTAGAAAACAAGCATTGCTTTTTTTGATATAAGAGAAGATATTTGTTTGCTATAAATTTTTTGGATGTGACATAGATGTTCAGATGGTACCATATTTTTACAGCTGACACAGAATTTCTCTCCACATATATGAGGATTTCTGTTTGTACGGATAGCATACGCTTTCAGGCATTTTTCACAACATTTTACTGTCTGACAAAGAGAGTTTTTTCTATTGTAACATGTTTTATGATTATTGTAACATTTTTGACCATAGAAAAATCTGTTACAATCAGTGCACTTTATTTTGGTTTCTGAAACAGTACATTTGGGCTTTTCTTGGCATTGTGAACAAACAGCTGTACAGGATCCTAGATGTCTAGAAACATGATCATATTTTTTATGGCAAGTTTCACAATAGAAATTAGCGGAGAATGCAGCTGTAAGAGATGTTATAACATTAAAATGGTTGTTTATGTACACCAAATTTAAAGTTTCGCGCCTAGGTAATAAAGGACCTTCATATATCACATCACTCCCGGAAAATCCATTATATACGGTAATCTTGAAATCAGATAAATAGTCCTGAAATTTTTGAATTTCGGTAGTTCCTCCACCACCATTCAAATTTTCCCCAGCTTCTCTGCACAGTTTATCCACTTCTTCTTCCATAACACATTTATGTTGTCTAACATATTGATAACGTTTTTTAGGTTCATTTTTGTAAACATTAATACCTCTTGCCACAACCAACGCATAAGCCAAACACCTGCTATCGGAATTTTTAATAGTTATAATTCCTTTTTTTAGTTTACAGAATTGTTCCCCATTCATTGCATTTTGGCGAACACGTCCTCCCCCTCGTGGCATTTGGACATGATGGAGATATACATAGAAATTGTTGTCAGAAAGAAATGTTGTATTGCTCTGCAATACTTTTTCCAATGCTGCCCACAATATCTCCATATTTACCGCCTGTGCTTCCCGAAAAGATAACCAAAAAGGGCGATCAGGGTGATCTTCATTTCTGATAGTAATACCAACTTGGTCATGCTCGGCCACATCACGTAGAACATATTGGACCAGTTCTTGCAATCCCTCCTGAACCCATATCACCGGATTCTCATTGTGTGGTGCCCCCCCGCAACCGAGCACGCACCATTCGTCCTTCCATATTGAATCTTTGGTAACGCCTTTTTGTCTCTTCTATAACTTCAACATGATGTAACACTGCATCATCGCCACCGCCTACCTGTTTGCACACTTCCGCTTCCTGAATACAATCCCGAAGAACCATTTGGTATAACGCTGGCGAAATATGATTTGTACATTGCTCCAATTCTCTAGTGTCTAAAACAGATTCTAAATGGAAAATATCTCCACATTTTTCATCGGTTGTTCCAATACACCCAAATATCCCTGTATCCTGGTTGTTATACTTGTTAGGAAACATTTCAACATGTTGGTTGGTCTCACTAGAAATAGAGACAGAGGGTCTGGATTGATTGCTGTTAATAGCAGTAGAGGTAGAGGGGGTAGAATGTTCTGCTGACTCAACATTAAAACCGCTACGACAGAATGTAACATAACACCAGTTGCATCGAATTTTTGCTGACGCGTAGGAATGAATAATTTCTACGCCATTCCTACGCGTCAGCAAAAATTCGATGCAACTGGTGTTATGTTACATTCTGTCGTAGCGGTTTTAATGTTGAGTCAGCAGAACATTCTACCCCCTCTACCTCTACTGCTATTAACAGCAATCAATCCAGACCCTCTGTCTCTATTTCTAGTGAGACCAACCAACATGTTGAAATGTTTCCTAACAAGTATAACAACCAGGATACAGGGATATTTGGGTGTATTGGAACAACCGATGAAAAATGTGGAGATATTTTCCATTTAGAATCTGTTTTAGACACTAGAGAATTGGAGCAATGTACAAATCATATTTCGCCAGCGTTATACCAAATGGTTCTTCGGGATTGTATTCAGGAAGCGGAAGTGTGCAAACAGGTAGGCGGTGGCGATGATGCAGTGTTACATCATGTTGAAGTTATAGAAGAGACAAAAAGGCGTTACCAAAGATTCAATATGGAAGGACGAATGGTGCGTGCTCGGTTGCGGGGGGCACCACACAATGAGAATCCGGTGATATGGGTTCAGGAGGGATTGCAAGAACTGGTCCAATATGTTCTACGTGATGTGGCCGAGCATGACCAAGTTGGTATTACTATCAGAAATGAAGATCACCCTGATCGCCCTTTTTGGTTATCTTTTCGGGAAGCACAGGCGGTAAATATGGAGATATTGTGGGCAGCATTGGAAAAAGTATTGCAGAGCAATACAACATTTCTTTCTGACAACAATTTCTATGTATATCTCCATCATGTCCAAATGCCACGAGGGGGAGGACGTGTTCGCCAAAATGCAATGAATGGGGAACAATTCTGTAAACTAAAAAAAGGAATTATAACTATTAAAAATTCCGATAGCAGGTGTTTGGCTTATGCGTTGGTTGTGGCAAGAGGTATTAATGTTTACAAAAATGAACCTAAAAAACGTTATCAATATGTTAGACAACATAAATGTGTTATGGAAGAAGAAGTGGATAAACTGTGCAGAGAAGCTGGGGAAAATTTGAATGGTGGTGGAGGAACTACCGAAATTCAAAAATTTCAGGACTATTTATCTGATTTCAAGATTACCGTATATAATGGATTTTCCGGGAGTGATGTGATATATGAAGGTCCTTTATTACCTAGGCGCGAAACTTTAAATTTGGTGTACATAAACAACCATTTTAATGTTATAACATCTCTTACAGCTGCATTCTCCGCTAATTTCTATTGTGAAACTTGCCATAAAAAATATGATCATGTTTCTAGACATCTAGGATCCTGTACAGCTGTTTGTTCACAATGCCAAGAAAAGCCCAAATGTATTGTTTCAGAAACCAAAATAAAGTGCACTGATTGTAACAGATTTTTCTATGGTCAAAAATGTTACAATAATCATAAAACATGTTACAATAGAAAAAACTCTCTTTGTCAGACAGTAAAATGTTGTGAAAAATGCCTGAAAGCGTATGCTATCCGTACAAACAGAAATCCTCATATATGTGGAGAGAAATTCTGTGTCAGCTGTAAAAATATGGTACCATCTGAACATCTATGTCACATCCAAAAAATTTATAGCAAACAAATATCTTCTCTTATATCAAAAAAAGCAATGCTTGTTTTCTACGATATTGAATCGAGGCAGGACACAAAACTAGAAGGCACTGAAAACAAATTTCTGCATATTCCAAATCTTTTGGTGTGCCAAAATGTATGCTATAATTGCATTGAGAACAAAGATATGTCTCAATGGTGCAGTGTATGCGGAAAAAGGCAGCACATTTTTGATAGTACAGAACCTGTTTACAATTTTCTGCAATTTGTTTCAGCTCACCGCACCAAAATTAACAATATTGTGTGTATTGCACACAATAGTAGAGGGTATGATTCGCACTTTGTACTGCAAACTATGATCGAAAAAATGAAATGGACACCGTCTGTGATCATGAATGGAGCCAAAATATTATCTTTGAAGATGCACAATATCCATTTCATAGATTCTCTTAACTTTATTCCAATGGCGCTCAACAAATTACCGAAAGCATTTGATCTCCCAATGTCCAAAGGGTATTTTCCTCATTTTTTTAATACTTTGAAAAATAAAGAATATGTCGGATGTATCCCTGGTACTGAATTTTACGCTGTTGATTCTATGATGGAGAATCAGAGAACCAGTTTTTTGGAATGGCATAGTGAACAACAGAAAACAGGGGTAGTTTTCGATATGTAGAAGGAGTTGAGAAAATACTGTGTAGAAGATGTTAATGTACTACGTGCTGCCTGTTTGAAATTCATGACCACTTTTGAAAAAGAAACAACAGTGAACCCATTATTGGAAGCCATCACCATCGCTTCAGCTTGTAATAAAGTATTCCGTAAAAGATTTTTGAAAGCAGAACATATAGGAATTATTCCTAAAAACGGATACAGATGGTGTGATATTCAGTCTATAGAGGCTATTCAATGGTTGGTATGGGAGGAAAAAAAGCATAAAATCGAAATCCAACATGCAGCCAGAGGACCAGAAGTAAAAGTTGGAGGAAATTTGAAAGTAGATGGATATTTTAAAGATCAAAAGGGGCAAGAGCATGTATTTGAATATCAAGGATGCAGAACACATGGTTGTGTCAAATGTTTCCCTACTTCACGTACAGAACCTCTTCATGATGACCCATATGATACTTTGTCTTTTCGGTATGAAAGAACAGAAAATAAAATTACCAGATTAAAAGCACTTAACTACATTGTCCATGAGATGTGGGGGTGCGAATTTCACCAGCAGTTGAGAAATAACAAAACCATGAAACATTATGTTGAAAAACATCCGTTATCAATTAAAGCCCCCATAATTCCCCGGGAGGCGTTTTATGGTGGTAGAACTAATGCTACCAAACTACATTACACTGTGAAAGAAAATGAAACAATTCAATATAAGGATGTATGTAGCCTGTACCCTTATTGTTGCAAAGTTAAAAAGTTTCCAGTTGGCCATCCGGTGAAAATTTATGTGGGGGGAAGAATGCCCCGATATTTATTCTTTTGAAGGACTTGTCAAAGCAACAATACTTCCACCGAGAGATCTGTACCATCCTGTGTTACCATATCGAACCAATTCAAAATTAACTTTCCCTCTATGTAGAACTTGTGCCGATGAAATAAACCAGGCGGAATGTAACCATACTGCTAGGGAAAGAGCTATAACTGGAACCTGGGTTGTGGATGAAGTTCAGAAGGCAGTTCAAAAGAAATACAAAATTTTAGAATTACATGAGGTATGGGAATATAATGTTGAACAATATGATCCTGCAAAAAAATCAGGTGGTGTTTTTGCAGAGTACATCAATACATTTCTCAAAGCAAAAGTTGAAGCAAGCGGCTGGCCATTGTGGTGTATTGATGAAGAATCCAAAAAAAAATACATAGCTGACTATTTTGAAAAGGAGGGTGTGTTGTTGGATGAAAACAGAATATGTGCTAATCCTGGATTACGAAGCTTAGCAAAACTTATGCTGAATTCATTTTGGGGTAAATTTGGACAGAGAGAAAACCCTGGTCAAGTTAGTATTATCAACAATCCTAAGGATTTTTTCGATAAACTAGAAAATCCCAATGTTGAAGTACATCAAGTTATACCTATAAATGAAGATATGTTGATAGTTCACTGGCAATATCTCGAAGAATCTGCACTTCCATTATCGACTGTAAATGTAGTTATTGCAGCATACACTACAACACATGCACGATTAGAGCTTTATGAATATTTGGATACATTAGGCGAAAATGTATTGTACTATGATACCGATAGTGTTATTTATATTCAAAGGCCAGGTGATGTTGATCTGCCTGTTGGAGACTACCTAGGGGAGTTAACAAATGAACTAGAACTCTATGGGAAAAATGCTTATATCAGAGCATTTTCATCCAGTGGGCCGAAAAGTTATGCATTTGAGGTAGTAAATCCAGACAATACTAATGTTACTACTGTTTGCAAGGTGAAAGGCATATGTCTAAACCATAAAAACAGCAGCACAATCAATTTCGAATCACTCACCAATGCTATTCTCAACAACACCTCCTCTTTAACTTTACTCAACTCGAACAAAATCGTACGCACAAAAACACATTCCGTTGTTAGTAAGCCGGAAATAAGGGTTTTTCAGGTGGTATATACCAAAAGAAAAAGATGTGCATCAAATTTCGAGACTTTACCATATGGATTCAAACAACAGAAAACAGAATGAGTTAATTTTGTAATGCAGTGGAATATATTTTTATTAGATTAAGTTAATGCTATCCTTAGTAATAGTATATCTGTGATTTGGTCAACATACAAACTGGATACCAAAACAAATCTCATATTATATGCAAATGTTAAAGCTTTTCATTACCAAATCTGTTACTCAGTAAAAAATAAAAATGAAAACCATTCATTTGAAACCATTTGCTGTCATTGAAATATAATTATGCAGCCGCTATAATTTTTTGCTTATTATCAGTGCAAATCTGATATTATGTTGTGCACTTTAATGATGGAGTGAGTGACTAGTTGACAAGTTGGTTCTTCGGTGCAACGTTGTATGGTACAAACGGCTTTGTGCCCCTCTCCAACTTAAAAAAAAAAAGAGGCCCCCACAGATGGTAGCCACGTTGATGTCGTTGTGGGGCTTTCTACAAAAAGCTACCTGTACCAAGCCCAAAAACTTATTTTGAGATGGCGAATAAAAACTTTCCATGCCTGTTGACCTTTAGTTTCCTCAACACACATACCCAGTTGTAATCGAACCCTCGACCCCCCTTTGGTTTCAAAACACATCTGTTTGTGCATAATGGCTAATCGAGACTGGTAACGCATTTTTTTAAAAAAATTCGATACTATTATTTATTTTTGGTTTTAAAACATAGCATACATTAGTGGTAAAGTCTTTGCATTGTAATCAAAAGGTTCCAGGTTCGATATTCGTTGAAACAGCTTTATGCATTACGGTTAATCGGGACTGCGTTAAAAAACACCAACATTAGCCTTTTGGTTGCAAAACTCCAAAATCACCCCATTTTCTATTTGTGTATCAAAAAATAATCGGGAATAGTAACTCACTTTTTAAACAAATCAATGTTATTCTGCAAATTTGCCAGCATTGGAACCCAAAACCTTTTGAATACTAAACAACAATATCAGCTATTTTGTTTTGCTTTTTGAATATCTGTTCGTGCTAATCGGGACTGATAACACACTTCTTTTTTATTTAAACAGAAAATCATTATTAGCCACTTTGACAACAATTTCTATGTATATCTCCAACATGTCCAAATGCCACAAAGGGGGAGGACGTGTTCGCCAAAACGCAATAAATGGGGACTAATTCTGTAAACTAAAAAAAAATTATAACTAGGAACTCGAACCTGGAACCTTTCGAATACTAAACACCAGTCACAGCCATTTTGTTTTGATTTTTAATATCTGTTCCTGCATAAATACTAATGGGGACTCAACACACTTCTTTTTTATTTTATTTTAAAAACAACATCATTATCAGCCAATTTGACATTGTGAATCGAACCCGGGACCTTTTCATTACAACATAAACATCCTATTTCCAATTAGTTCATTTTCTCTTTGTGCACAAAAAGCTAATCGGAACTTTTAAAAAAATACAATTGAATATCCAATTTTCACCAACATTGGGAATCGAACCCTCAACCACTTGGTTGAAACATCTCGCGGAATAAAAAACAACCCCCCGCGCCCGCGCCGCGCCGCCCCGCCCCGCCCCGCGCCGCGCCGCGCCCCGGTCGCCCGCGCCGCGCCGCCGCCGCCGCCGCTAAACACAAAACGCGGCCGCCATATTGATTTTATTCAAATACTATTTATGCACAGATGGACTAATCGGGACCTATAATGGCGGGACAAAACAATTGGCCTCATTTAACTACCTAGAGAATCGAACCCGCGACCTCTTCATTACCAGGCGACAACATTAACCACTAACCCAAAGCCGCCATATTGATTTTATTCAAACACTATTTATGCACAGATGGACTAATCGGGGACCTATAATGGCGGGACTAAACAATTGGCCTAATTTAACTACCTAGAGAATCGAACCCGCGACCTCTTCATTGCCAGGTGACAACATTAACCACTAACCCAACTCGATTTTCGAACTCAACCATTTTGTTGCCTTTATTTACACACAGGCTAATCGAGACCATTCAATATTGACATCGTCGCCTTGTAATCAAAGGGTCCCAGGTTCGATACTCGGTGGAGGCACATAGTGGGCCGAATCACCACTTTTCAACTGTAGGTCCAATCCTGATTAGTCTTGCCGTGCATAAAACGGACTTAAAAAACTAACTCAATCTATCAATCAATCAATATTGACTCTACCAGGAATCGAACCCTCGACGCCTCTTGTTTTACAGAGCAATAACCTTAGCCGCTAAGCTTGCGGGGGGTAAAGCACCTTCGGCGCCATCTTTAAATCATTTCTTCATGTCTTTCCATCATACGCAATGGTTGCGCGCGCATTTCCTCTACACACACACACACACGTGTTAGGTTAGCATACATCAAGAAACAACGTGACAAATCCATTGACCCCCTCCCCCCACCGCTTCCGATGTCTTCAACGTGATCAGACACGTTCTGCTGACTCAACAATAAAATCGCTCGTGGCCCGCTACGACCGGATGTAACATAACACCAGGCGCATCAAATTTTTGCTGACGCGTAGGAATATAATGCTGCCATTACTACTCATATCACCGGAGTGCACATGTTGAACATTTACAGGCGTGAAAATAAACTGAGATTTTTTCCTTAGACTGGTGCTGGTTTCGTTGGGTAAAAACACGTAGTAATAAATTGTCCTAACCCCGAAGAACATTATGAAAGAAGACCTGTATGCCTTATATGTGAATAATAAGGTTGGTATGTGTGAAGAAGTTGTATGGTTAAGTAAATTTGGTTTAGGCATTTTTTTCAAATATCATACCAAGGTATAGAACGAGATCAGAACGACCACCGTGGCGAAGTGGTTAGCACAGCGCGCTACGACACCAGGGGTCCCAGGTTCGAATCCCGGCATAGCCGTTCTTTTTTAGTGTCCCTTCACCAATTTCATCCTATGATCACTCACCTTCATCATCACGATTAGCCCAAAGTAAACCAAATCAGTCCAATCTAATCTAACGAGATCAAAGACTCGGTCTCGTCTCGATATCGCAGAAGTCTGTCTCGTTCTCCAACTCTTCTCGACAAGTGTCGAAAGGATTGGTTTCACCATCTACTGAATTTGACAAGGTCGTCTCGGTAGCGTCGCTACTCCTAAGTGAATTTATATAACTAAATTATGCAAGTAATAACTAACGGCACATAGCATGAAGGCTTCGTAATATTACTGGAACAACAAATTCTAATTAAGCCAGCATAAACCCACTGCACTAATTTAAGGATATTCATCATGCAAACTAGTTTCGTTGACATCCGTACAGATGGCACTGGAAGCACAAGCTTTTTTTTCTTGCCGAACCGCCATCAAGACATTGATGAAACTGTAGCGATGGTTTAAGAGCGAGTTTACCAAGGACGCGGCTTCCACGAGTTGAATATCAATTCCGCATTAACCTAATGACGACAGGCGGCCCACAGATGCCGCATCTGTGCAAAAGCTTTCAAAAGATCAGGAAATTATGCATAGCAAGTTTCCCGTCCTTGAAGCTCGAGATAGACGATGCGAATTTAAGATTTCTTAGAGGCTGTTTTTTTTTGTGCAGCCCTGCTCGGATGAAAAATTCAGCATGGAAAATACGTTCCCCAAAGGGCTTGACATTTCTGAGCGCTGGGATGGGTGACAATATATTGATTGGTTATCTTTGACTAAGTGTGAGGATTTTCCAATGAAAAATCGCTTCGCTTTGTCTGCCAGGGACACCTTTACACAACACACAAGGTTTTCAAACAGCCTCTAAATGTATGCATTTTTTTCAATGTGACACATAACATACACCAAGAGCAAAAATTTCGCTGGAAATCTTCCATGGTCTTCTCTACGTGAACTTTCCAGCGCAGACCGCCGTGGCAGAGTTGTTAGCACGACGCCAGGCCACCCGGGTTCGAATCCTGGCATGGACATGGGTGTTTTATATGAGTGTCCATTCATAAATATTATCACATCATCATTCATCGTAACGATTTGCCAAAAGGTGGCAGAAAAGCGACGCTAAATAACAGAGATTAAATCAAGTTAACTTTCTAGCATTCAAAAGTTATAATCCTTGATATGGGTGTTTATTTGTATTTGTTATAGAAATTTGTTTCATTGTCTATTCTCATAGCTGTGATTAAGGTAAAGGAGTAATAAAGTACCGTGAAGTAACAAATTTACGAACGCAAATAAGGAAATACATACTGATTAAAACTGTAGGAAATAAAGTAGAAAAGTAGGAAATAAATCATTTATGATGGGAAAAACAAATTTGGAAAGGGGACATAAATTACTTGCAAGGCTGAAAATCGATTACATAGCAACGGAAGATAAAAGCGGAGCACGGTACATGCTATGAAAAATTATACCGAAATTATGATTTAAAAAAAAAATAAGGAAGAAAAAAGACAATCTATAATAAATAGATAGAATACGCAGAAGCAAAACAAATATATAATAACAGAAATATAAATGATGATAAAGTAATGGAAAACTCAATGAATGCAGATCAACATGACACCAATATAAGTAAACACAGAATAAAAACTGGAAAACAAACATTACAAACAAAACAAGAGATAAGAAGAAAATATAATAGCAGAACATTGTAAATGAAACAAAATATATGCTAATAACGGAAAGAATCGAAAGTTGTGAAATGTAAATTCTCCATTCACTTCAAGACCACCGGCAAGATACAATGTATACGGAAACCGATCTCTGAAGGTGAACTGAAGAACACTGGAGATAAAAAGCGAGATAATGAGCTACCTTGTAATTGGAAGCGAAGACTGATTGAGAAGTGGGATTTAGTACTCGGATCGCATCCTCGCTCGCAAATTAAGACAGATTCCAAACAAGCACGGTGCTGGATTAGAGAAGCTCGTTACTACCTAAACTTGCGTTTGCCTCTGAAGAGGATATTAAGCGGAAAATTCGCAAACAATATGAAGCTGCCGGCACCAGATCAGTGCGTGGAAGAATTATAGGAAATTTTCATGAGAAAGTGTGCGCCGTATTGTGTATCTCGTGATATAGTATATATATATATATATATATATATATATATATATATATATATATATATATATATATATATATATATATAGCGTTTCATTATATTAAACTGCCTTGCATGTTTATTCATGTTATCAAAATCTCATTTGCATTAGTGGTATAGTTCCACCTCCCCCTCAAATCTTCTAAAGGGGAGGTGGAGGTAGTGATACTTTTGACTTGGTTTATTTTACTTCGTGTTTCTGCCACTTGGCGCTAATCGCGAAGATGAGGATGAGTGATGATGTGAAGTAATTGATGAAGTGACACTCACAAAGAAAGCGATGGCACGTGAACAGTGTTCCCAGACACATTTATCAATATGTCTTGTTCCGACAAAATACTATGCGCAAATGCAATTTGTTGGTGTTAATACTTGAAAACTGTCAGGATCATACGAGATGGCAGTGGAAATTGACAGACTTAGATCGTTGTTTCTAGACGGCTGCATATTCTTCCTTTTACCTACCCACTGCCCGCTTGCTCGCGAGGACAGGTATACCTGCTCGCCTGCCCACGGCAACGAGTCGACTTGCGTCTTTACCCGGGTTCTTGGTCTTCAAGGCGCTCTGCGCTTACAAGGTACCTGGGCATTCAACAAGACCCGGGCGCCTGCAAAACCTGCTGGAAGGAAACAGCCCTCCGGCAGCGTGTCGCTCCAGGTGTTTCATCACCACGTGGACGGCTGCAGCCAGTGTTGCCTACTTACGTAGCTCATAAATCCTACGAAGTCCTAGGAGGAGCTCTCTGCTTTAAGGAGAATTTACAGTATATACTTAGTGATTTCAGTTCATTGTAAGCAGTTTTTATCTTATTGCCAGGAAATGCACGCAATATTACAGCTTCATTTATCTAAATGAATGATCGAGGAAATAAAAATCTCCTCACTGAAAACTAATTGTTTTTCATTGCATGGTGCCTTAACCAGGCACGCAGTGGCGCAACCAGAGGGGGGGGGGGGCAGGCAGGGGGCATTGCTCACAACCTTGGACGGAAATTAAGTCTAGCGGAGGGGTCAGGGTGGGGGTCAAACATTAAAGCACAAGAAAAAACAGGCTAGCAGAATTAAAGAGTAGCAGGGCTAAAGGGTACTCAAGATGGAATTAATTTTCATATTTTTCTTGCATTTTCCTTCCAGACGGCCAAGGGCACCTGCAGAGGGGGAATGGAGGGGTAATTGCAACCCCTTGATTTCAAATTTTATGAAAGTAGAAATATATTATAAAATATTATACAGTCTCATCAAGTTCAATGCCGTAGGAAAGGGGTAGCGGGAGTCGGCCCTGAGCGCCGAACGATCTAAGTGAGAAAAGTTTTAAAACAGAGAATGCTATGGCGGTCCGTGATATTATTGGCTATTAATGTTTGTTTGTTATGAGTTGGATGAATTGATTATGTAATACGTCGCTCCATGTGAAAAGAAAATATTGTAGATGGAAATTTTACATGCCATATGTATGTACATTCGGAATTCATTTATCATGCACTTTCTTTCTTTCGAAAACAGTTTGTGTGCTTGTTTTCCATTATTAGCTAATGTGAAATTGACGTGTTGGAAAAAAAATATTTCCAATCCTCTGTTTCAACACAAATGCGTGAGAACCGACTTCTACCCTCTTTTTGCATGATTTATGAGGATAATAATACCTTTCATGCTACTTTATTACTATTATTGCGATTGTTGTTGTTGGCACGTTTATCCAAGTACTTGCCCCCCCCACCCCAAACGACAATGCCCCTGGCTGGCTACGGCCCTGGTGTTCGCAGTAGAACAGTGTGTTGTTCGACTCGCGACCTCAGCGTCGAACGTGACATGTTTCAGTCCTGCCCTATATCACTATATATACGTATATTGGTTGTTTACGACATATACTTATGGATCCTGTGCCACGGAAAACCTATTTCAATGTGTGTGTGTAGGGGGGGGGGGAGTAGCAACAGTCGTAATCTAATTTCATTGGTGATGTGGCTTACGAAGCTTTGAGTTCCGTTTTTTAAGTAGTGAAAATCTATTGCAGTTGGCAACACCGCAGAACGGTGTGGCCCCGGTGCAGTTTCTACTCGAAGCAACTACGTCATGCAGAGGGAGGGGTCTGCAGTTGATGGAAAGAACGAACTGAGACCTACTAGGTATCGTAAGACTGCGGGTACCCGGCGGGTCTACAATGCCTGCCAGGAACGATCTGGGCAGGTGGTCAGACAAGCTGCTCAAGCGAGGGTGTTGCGCAGGTTGCATGGTATTTTAGGAGCGATGTCTCGCGAACGGGTCTGCTCCGGGTCTTGTGCAGGCCTCTGGTTGTTTCTCAAGTCTACATTTTACAGTCTATTGGCAAAAAGGGAAATGTAAATTGTAGGAACTCTAAGGTGTGTTTGAATGATTCCATAACAGCGACAATTTTCTGCTGACTGTACAGTACAAGAATATTCTATAAACTGCTTTCAATACTGCCTAGAACGAACAATAACGTCCTACTACGAAGAGAACACCTGCTATGCAATATGTGTAAACTTTTGGCGAATACATTAATTTTCATCAAAGAGTGTATAGTCTCTGATAAGAAAAGAACATGGTTAATTCTGATGGAAGATATGTTGAAAAATAGGCTGTCGCCAGGCACGTATCTAGAAATACATTTCGGGGGGTCCGACCAAGTGTCTCAATAATAATAATAAGAAGAAAAAAAATGATTTGAATTATATTAAATAAAATTAAAATAATATTAATTAAATATGTAAATTAATTATTGTATTGTTTTCTTACATGAATAGGTAAAAAGACAGCGTATGGATAGTGATGTGATATTACATCAGGTATTCATTATCTAGCTTACGTTAGTTAATATCGCCAAAATTTGTATAAAAATAACTGCCCTGCCAAGGAAATTAATGTCAAATAGATAAAGAATTGAATATTTATTGAATACCAAATAAAGGAGTTAGATTCAATTGAGCAAAATTAAAGTTCCTGATTAATATTTTATGCATATTTTCATAATTATGTGCATAAATCTTTGGAACTGTCCTTTAAAGCCGTATGATCCAATTTCTCGCCTTCCAATAAGTTCGACTGTAATAAATAACCATCGAGTATGTAACAAATGCTAAGAAAATATATTTTCATTACTTAAATAGGGTACTTGGTAAGACTTCGGGGGGGGGGGTGTCCGGACTCCCTGGACCGCCCCCCAAATACGTCCTTGCCTGAACCATTGTGGCCCAGAAATTGAATTCCAAATGTTGACGTCACGCTCTGTAGTATTCTGTAATTACTGGCCGATGTCTCTTCAGGGAAATTAGTAACCCTGTTACGGCTCTTGGATAACTGCCTCTTTGCAGTTGAGCTGTGGAAGCAGAGGCTGAAAGTCAGTCCGTGCACTGAGAGGACTCTGATCAGAATTGCAATGGCCTTTTTAAGTCTTTCAGCGATAGTCTCTTAGCAGTATTACCTGGGATACTTGTTCATTATTCAGAAGAATGCAAGATATCGTAGTATTGTAGACACAAATATGCAACAATCCCGACATCTCTTCTACCAGAACTCGTGATTGGCCTTCATCTGACGTTCTCCGTTCTGAGGTCTTCCAAGTCATGTTGTTTCTTTGTGCATATTTATTTTCTGCAATCCATTTACTTTGTATCGCTCCATTACATGTTACGTATTATGCCACAGGCATAACATGTGCACGAAAGTGCATAAAATATATTGAGTACATTTACTTCATTGAATAGATATATGATAGATAGTTGAGGTTATAAGCAAGCCTGGTAATAACATAAGATGATAATGAATAAGTGATTAGTATGCGAAAGACACAGTTGTAATAGTGGACCTTACCGATGGCGTAGTATCGCTTAATCGAATTGTCACTAGTACAATGTGAATCAGCCAGAGTCAAAAGAATTGACAATAAAAATCTGACTCTTATAGTTGACGAAGTGCATCTTTGCGGTCGAACCCTGACCAGCAGACTGCCTTGGCCACTGCACTCCTTCGTTTCTAAAACCCTGTCGACCACCCAAAGCGACAGTATCTCTCTGGATTAAGTAGACAAGGTCACCCGCAAAGATACAGCTTGTAAAATCTAGAAACATATGCACAAGAAATAAAAAGCAGAAAAATATTTTGTGGATAAAATGCTCATAAGATACTAATTGAAAAAAACAACAACTGTTATCTCGATTTGGCTAATTTAGAAACTACGAAAGCTTCAAATATACAATTCCCTGTAACGAAATCGCATTAAAATGCCGTACGTTCTCCTCAATTTGATTTGATTTGATTTAGTTTATTTTACTTCGCGTTTTGTGCCTCTTGGCTAATTTGCGAAGATGGGGATGAGTGATGAAATGATGAAATTGATGAATGGACATTCACAAACAACCAAGCCCGACCGGGATTCGAACCCGGGACCCTTGGCGTCGCAGCGCGATGTGCTAACCACTCGACCACAGGGTCGGGCACGTTCTCCTCAAGAGCAGTTCGTTAAAAATCTATAAAATGGAAATGTGCAGTTGTTCTGATAAAATGTCCATGAAATTGTTGTCATAGTAATGGAAATTCCAACTTGTTGAAAAACAATTATATAAAAAATGGTTCCGCGGCACGTAGGGCTCTACTTTCTGAGTTTGCTTGCAGCATTGCAGACTGCCTGGGCCATGTGAAGTCTCCTGACAAGATGTCCTTCGAGTTTCATTTCATTACAGTCCGAGCAAGGAGACGAAAACGCTTCACCCAGGAAGGACACAGCCAGAGGACATCCTGTCTCCAGTCACAAGAGAATCATCTCAAAAATCAAGCCATCACCCGAGCTAAACCAGAAGCCTCTTTCCTCTTCTCGAACTGCATCCTCGGAGCCGAGTGCGAGAGACAGTTTCCATGCTCTTCTTTCCACCCCTCAGGAGGGGAGAAGGGGTAACCCGATGGATTAAGTGCTGACGTCAACAGATTGTCAGCTGATTCTGCACGTTTTCACCGGACGGGAAGTGTTATCGAAAGCAGTGGCTTTACGTCCTAAGAAGACTTATCTAGGTTCCTCTCATTAAATACTCTCTGTCACTTAGCGGAGGGGATCCTTTCTGGATTCTCGAATTGCTTCCACTGAAAATCCATTTTGGATTAGAGGCCTTGATTGGATTAGCAATGTTCATTTCGAAGAGGAATTTTTGTAGAGCAACAAAGCGTAATTCCAACATCAGATCAATTCTTCTTCGCAGCGCAGCTTGCTTTCTAGTCTAATTACCAGACAAGCTTTTCCTCTCAGGCTGGAGAGTATGTATTATTTTCACCTTCTGCTTAGAGTTCTCAGTTCGAACTTTGAAAACAGAATACATTTCATCTGAAGTTCCACAGCGGTGCGGTGCGCACACACTCTGATTAAGGAGGTGGACTGGCGAAAAGCCTAGATGAAAGTTCAGTTCTGTCGAGGAAAGAAAACTATAATCCATTTCACTGGGTTACAAACTAGGTATTTCGTACAAAATAGTGAAGTTGGCCCGAATCCCACTACAGAAGGTTGTTTCACGTTGATGGTAACGATTTCGATCACCAAGGAGCAGCACGTAGGCATAGCAGAGAGCAGCCAGAGCCAGTAGGACGAAAGTACTGTGTGTTGACTTGCAAAAACGATGGTTGGTTTTCCAGTCTTTTGGGAGGGGTACATCTGTGCCCTTTCCGACGTTGGTTATAGTTATAGCCAGATAATTAAACAGTGCCACATGAAAGCATTCCATGTGTCAAAGAAGGGCATCAATGCAGTGTTGAATCGCCATATAGCTTGATATGATCCTCCCGAACCATATCAAAGATTCGGTCATATTTAATATTATTTTGAATTATTTTACTTTTTATATTCACTATAAAAACGTTATGAAAGAAGAGATATTTAATAGTTGAACTAATAACCTAATTCTGTCATTCGAGAAGTTTAGAATTTGTTATTTGCAAGGTTCTTGAAAGCAAAATCTTTCATTGTTGACAATTAGTCAAAAATATGTGTTCTCAGTTTTAGAATCAAACTAATATGAAAGCCATAAGAGCTATATTTCAGTTGGAGTTATTAGTAATATAAGCCTTATGGATATTGGGAAGAAGTTTTTAAGAATGTGACAACTTTATAGTAGAGAATATTATAGAAACTTTAAGGATCATAACTGTTGTTTTAGACATAGAAAAATGAACCTTATGGAACATACTGTTTAATCTTTAGAATATTGCCATTATACACAAATTAGTTCTGCATATCACAGCTGTAGCTATGTTTATCTTTTGTGTCACGGGAGGCGCTCTGCTTGACATGCGGGGGTATAAATACAACTTCGGAACATAATTCTGGGGCATTTTCATCACCGACTCCGATGGATTAACATCTTAAATACTCAGCTCCCTTTATGGGAGGGTTCAAGAACTCAGTCTTCGTTCCCAAATTAGCTTAGAGACATAGTTATTCTGTCGTATGGGTAGGTTCGCCCTGTGGACATGCTAACATGTCACCATACGAAAGAATAAGTTAATTTAAACTTTATTTTGAAGTTTTCTGAAATTTTAAATAAAATCTTCACAAAATAATGTTAAATTTCGACTTAGAACTTACTGTTATTCTGACGCATGGTTAGGTTCGCCCTGTGGACATGCTAACATGTCACCATGCGTGAGAATAAGTTAATTTACGATTTCTTTCAACTTTTGTGATAATTCAGTTTGATTTCTTCGAAACTTATACGTAATATATTTTCAATTTTTGCATAATTCAACAGGACTTAATGTTATTCTGCCGTATGAGTAGGTTCGCCCTGTGGGCATGCTAACATGCCATCATACGGAAGAATAAGTTCAGATTATTTCGTCTCCATGATTATTATTTATTGATCAAGTTATTCATTATTGATATCTGGCATGGTTAGGTTTCGCCCTGTGAACATGCTAACATGTTGCCATACCCGATATCAAGTCGATGTCTCTAATATCTACATATATCTTGAAGCCAGCCCATAATGTCCAATTTATATTAAAATCGGAGTCAATACTTAAAACCTTCGCCAGTCATGTTAAAGTTATGCTTCATTATGTCAAGGAGCGTTCATAAAGTTCCAAGCAAGCGCCTGGTTGTCTTTATATAACTGATATGACAGCTTGATCCATATTATGTAAATAAACTGCAAACGTCGCGTGGATTTAATTATAAGAAGGAAATATGTTCTGTAACTAAGATGTAAATTTATAAAAGTATCTTGGAAATAAACCATCTTCAGGAAAATAATTGCCCATAAAGAAGCCTACTGAAGACGCAGACCTTTCTTCGGAAACAGATGTTATTCATTTATAAAATCTCCCTTTCCCATAGCCTGTCAAATGATTTAGTACATAACAGTCGAAGCTTCATATCCCACGTATTTGTACTACTATACCCGTACCTGAGAGGGGTCAGAGTATCCCATTAGCCCACTGAGTTTTAGCCGAGGTGAAGAAACAGATGACATAGGATATTGAAAGGTGATTGAAGGAAATAGGAAGGTAAAGATGAGGATGGACGCTTTGTCTTCGTGATTTCTTTTAAAGTAATAGCTGCGATTGTATAGTTTTTCGAAGGCGATTTATGCTCGAGGACGCTGACGACAGAGGGTGGCCTAAAGGTTCGAGAGAGGAACCGCCACGAAGCCTAGTTCAGTATGAGAGCAGCCTAAAGTGTCGCGATGGATGTTTCCGCTCACTTTCTTCGTCTTTCGAAGTTTAGAGCTGGCGATCGAGCGCAGGTCTCTCCCCAGCCATGCAGCTAAGCAATGATGATTTCAAAAGGATGGTATTTGTTTTATTTTGATTTTGAGCGTTTTCCCTCATCAGTTGTTATGTTTTCCTTCCAATTTTGCGTAACGTTATGCGTCGCTCTTCATAGTCATTCACCTGTTGATGATGTTGATGATGATGATGACTCACTCTCATCTTACACGACGACGGGAACGTTACAAGCTTGCACTGTACCTGTTGCTGGAACCAGTCAAAGTGGGCCTCGGACATATCGGAAGCCCAAGCGGTCCTCCGATGTTGTGCGGAAAGTGAGATCCTTGGTGCGATGTGAAAACCCTGAAACGCAAAGAGTGATTGCACAAGCAGTGCAATGTTTCCCTGCAACTGTAAATCGCATCATAGCCCAAGATTTACAACTTGTGCGGAAGCACAATGCTCAAGTTCGTAAGTTGCGTGCCTCACATGTCCAAGAGAGGAAGACCAACAGTCGGAAGCTCTACGAACGCCATCTGGCAGGGGACCGCTGGAAGTATGTGGTGTCCCTGGATGAAGCATGGGTGTATCTGTCGGGATGTGGTAAAATAGGGCCATCTACTATCATCCACGTGATGCAAGAGGTCGATCTGAGTGGGTACGTGAATGTGCTGAAAGTTTTCCACGCGGGTTCATGGTTATTGGTGGTTACTGCCATAACGGCAAACTTCCACTGCGTAGACTGGTAAAAAAGGCTAAAATAAATGCAGCCTATTACCAGACGAATATTTTGGAGCCACTTTACAGACATGATATTCCTTCTCTCTATGGCAGCGACACATCTCGTGTTGTCATCCACCAGGACAAGTCTTCCAGTCATACGGCGAAGTCCACGCAGGCATACATGGATCGGATGGCACGTGAAACGAGCATTCATGCAATCCCCTTTACAGACATCCCTGTGAAATCCCCCGATGCCTCATCCATGGATTTTTGTGGGTTTCCGTTGTTGAAACGAGTCTTGGGAAGCAGACGGCCCCTCACAATTGAGGGTCTTTGGAAAGCTTGTCAGGAGGAATATGATCGTTTTGACCAATGTGTTCTTCAACACAGTCTCCTCCAATGGAAACTCCGCTGCAGGGCCATTGCTGCAAGACAGGGGTATCACGTGAAGCACCACCGCTCGTGGCGTCATGGTTTTTCTTAAGGTCAGGTGGGTTCTAACTTTGTTACCATGGACATGAAACGACCTTCTGTAAAATCCAATTTATGTGTATTTTTATTGTATTTTAGGCGTAATTATAAATGACATTGTTCTGCTGGAGAAATGGAACTCATATTTATTACAAGTAAATGAAAGCCGAATTTAAACGCACGCTTTCGAATTTAATGCACATATAGGTATTTTCAAATACTGAATAACATATGTAGTCTTACGAAATTATTCTATCTACAATGGTAGTCTTCATTCAATTCGTACAACAGTTTTAAAAATCTGCACTATATCACTGCAACATTTTGCTCAACATAAGGCAATCAACTTACAGGAGAAGAAAGTGGGATAGATCATAAAGAAAATACTGCTTCCTCCCATAAAAACTTCCATACTTACTTACCTTCCAAACTTTGCCGTGATCTTTTTTCTCTAAAATCCAAGAACATTTTTTTTACACAGATTGTGAGTATATAGGTATACCCTATGAATGTCATTACAACCTCATATGCTGGATAAATTACTGATTCATCCTTCAAAGAACTTAATGTATATTACTGTGTAGTTCTTTGGCATTTTTTCTGCAGAGGAGAGGCAGAGAGAATAAGAGCAATAGAATAGCAGAGAGGAAAACTCGACTGTCAAAGAAAGGGGGGTAGTTTGTGAAAGAGAAAGGAGGAAAGTGATACAGTGAAACTTAGAGAGGAAGAGGAGTCATGCAAAACGTGCGACAGAGAAAGAGAGACAATGACAGAGGGAGAAAGAGAGCGGAAGACAAACAGAAAGTTAGATGCACCTAGTGATATAAGAGAAGACGGAGAGTAATGGACAGAAGAACATATAGGATTACAGAGGCGCGACTTAAAGGTACAATGTATAATAATAAAAAAAAAATTAACAACTTGAAAGTTTATTGAGATAATAGCTTACGATTTTCTTTCTAGCAAGGGAATAACTGAAAATGGTTTTAACATATCTAATGAACCTCGATATGAGCACCTTTAGTCGCGCAGAGACGACCAGTTTCTGCCCATGTGTTCGACAGTATTGTAGGCGTCATTCTTGATAGCAGTACAAATATCGTACATCAGGAAGATCATGCACTGGTGTTTGGTACACCTGTCATTTTACAGATCTCCATGGAAAAAATCAATACGAGTTCACTCTAGGGGTCCAAGTGGTAGGATGCGCACCTTTCCCAGTCTAGCACTCAAGAAACTCATGGTCTACGAAATTCCTCAGCGCATGCGCTTGCTGACGCTATGCTTGCTTGCTGACTATCTCTATATTTACTTTATAGGTAGAAAAACTGTAAAGAAATATCTTAATAAACTTTCATGTTATTAATGTTTATTTCATTATACAGTGCACTGTAGTCAAAGAAATAGGGACGGTGAGAATGAGGTATAAATGGAGTGACACAGAGGAAGAAAGAGAAAAGTGATAGAACAAAAGTCGAGGAGAGTGATAGATGGGGAAAGAGAAAAGAGAGAAGACGAGAGAGCAATAAAGTGGCAGAGTATGTGTGGAATATCAGCAGAAGAAACCGAACAATCCGGCAGCGGCTGCAAGTGCCAGCTTTAACGACTCGCAAACGGCAGACGGTCGCTTAATCTCCACATTGGACGACCGGAGCAGCAAAACACACTCTGCGTTGGACAGTCTGGCAGTGATATCCGCGACGAACACTCCATCTATTTCTTCTGCCAGTGGCCTCTCGGATGGCAACTGCTGATGAGCTCCATCCCGGCTGTTCGAGGGGAAACGTTTTTCTTCCCTGACCATCAACGAGGAATTATGCTCCCAGCTTCCAGAAATGAATCCGGCTGACACCTGATACTGCCTCCATTCACGAGCTTATCCTTTGCTACAAGACTTCTTCATAGTCGAGATCTACCTTAGGGTACGATTGTGGTCTGAGAAGTTCTCAGCCTAACGGTCGAAGAACGAATTGATAATTTGAACATTATTTTTAGTTTTCTACATAACCACCCGTGTATTCCGGCGATGTTCCAACGCCGTCATCCCTTCCATAAAGTGGTTTTCCGTAACGTTCTTTAAAATATCCCTCTATATCTACAATCGCATCTTGATTCGATGAAAAGCGTTGCCCAGATGGGATAAGTTGGAGTTTTAGGAAGAGATAGATATCTGAGGAAGCCAAATCTGGTAAATAGGGTGGATCTTCAATTCATGGTTCAAATCTCTTACTTTTCAAATCAGTTTTCTGGGCAGGTGCATTGCCTTGATGAAATTTAATAAATTTTTGTTCTGCAAATCTTCTCTCACGAAGTACAAGTAATTGAAAGGCGAACTACTTCCGTCACTTATCATCATGTGCTGCATTACACACATCCTTGAAGGAAATGTATTTCACACTGCAACAATTTCGTACTACTTTAAGTGCCACAAGTATGCACTTCATATACTATCTTACAGAGTATGTGGAAATTGAATGTGATCAAAAGTGGACAATTATGACATTTATTGCATTAGAAAATCAAGCTGAACGTGTGGGTCCAAGGTGACAAGGATATAGAAATAAAGAAAGGAATTTTCTAAGTCTCGAGAAGTTAGCGTGGAGTGAAAGAATAATGTGATTCTAGCATCGAATTTAGGGATATGAATGAATTTACAGATGCATTTTTCATTTGTAAATTACTCTACGTTCCACTGTCCTCTTTTGCACCTCATCTAAATTTTAGGGTAGACCAGGTCATTACGGATCACAGGACATTACAGATCGATCTAAGGTTATCGGGACGTAACTCGAACACTGTTGCAGGAAAGAACGTGTAAATAACAGCATATCAGACTGTCATATTTCCTCTTGTATTCTACGTTTACTTTGTTAACGTTAAAGAACTGAAGAAAGCCGCCACCATGAACGTGGGTGGGGATAAATAGCGGGCGAGTTGTTTTCGTCCAATCACACTCAACCTTCAGCCAATGGGCGCAGCTGTCATTTGGCTCGTCTACTCCACATGTAGTCTCAGTCGCATGACTGCGGATACGCTGTTGCGTACTTCGTGACTTCAATGTGGAGACCGTGGGAAGGTGCTTGTGGCGTGGAGTAGATGTGTGGCAATACTGTGCGTTGAATGTGATTGTTGCAGCTGGTGGGCGCGGTCCGTGGACTTAAAAGCCAGCCGGTCGTTAACGTATAGATCCACCACCTCATATGAAACCCTGGCATGAGAGCAGTGGCGCTAGTGTCGATAGTTCATGTCACGGGGAAGACTCTAGTTCGTATATTTTCCGAGGTTTCAGAAAGCTTGGCGTTACTATAGCTAGCGCGTCGACTATACCAGCGAACTTCATTTGTTCACTGTGGCAGTTGGCGCGCTTCCGTGGGAGATGATTGTTGCTAAGCATGTTGATGAATACTGTGCGAGAAAAGTAGGAATTGTAAAAGTTCTGCTACATTTGGTAACGCTTCATTTTAGAATATAGTGGTTTTACCGGTTCCATTATTTAAAAAAAGGTAGGATGTGTCATTTCGTTGTGTTAGTATTTGATATAGCTGACTCAACTTTTTCCTACTTAATTTGGCATATTTCCAAAGTAAGCAAATTGGGGCATTACGGATCATCCAAAACGGAACAAAACGGATATCCATTTTTTAGTTCGTTTAACGTAGTGTTACTTAACGGTATCTCTTCTAACGCGACGCCTTCAGTGCAGATGTATGTGAAGAGAATAACATTAAATTCTTATTGCTTCATCCTCATATCAATGTAACCTATTGATGTCGTTGTTTTGAGACCATTGATATAATATCACAAGTATGCAATGCAGTGTCAACAACACCAACAGCATACCCGTTCTATTCCTAATTGTGTGTTTGGACAGATTTTCAACAGAGCGTGGAGAGAGGCAGCAACAATATTGTCAATGCATTTGAGATCACAGGGATCTTCCTACCAAACCGGCGTGCAATTCCCGCACATAATGATGACAATACAGATAGAACAATAGGAGTATTAGCAACTGAGAAGCAGTTGCACCTCATCGAATCAACAGCCTGCACCAAGCTGCTCTAGAGAGAGCGGCGAAGATGCACAAGAAGTTTAACAGTTATTGCCATCAACTTAGAAAGCGAAGCGCCAAACAACATTGAACGTCACTTCGCTACAACACATTGCATTAATATAGGCAAAACGAAATGCAAAAATGGCAACTACTTCCAAAGCTAAGAAGATAGCAGGAAGTTTCAACAGGTAGGACATAAGAAGACATCTGATACCCAGTGTAGATATCGTATCATGCCCAAGGCATGACTCGAATCCGGGACCCCGGGCGCCATAGTCCGATAGTCTAATCATTTCATAAAAAGGGCCCGAGTATGAAAGAAGCTGGAAAGAGCTTCTTTCAAGCAAATGCCACCTGCGATCTTCAGCGGATGTAAAAATCCGCTGATACGAATTCTTCCGGAATCGCAGGAACGATACTGCAAACACAGCCTTACGCTGAAAGCACCGTTATTGAGAGACGCGGTCTCTCAACGGCCGAAGTTCGAATTTCGTTTAAATAGCTCGGGAGAATATTTCTCACCCCCAGTCGGTATCTGAAATCTATCGCGTGCACAGTTAGTGCCTCGGAATTATACAAGTTGTTGAACTAAGAAAGTTATGGCGTGAATAGTTGTTACCGAACGTTACAAAAGGAGTTACAGCGAGGAGTAGTACAATATCGGAAAGGAGTTTTATTTCAGAAGAGTTCACGAGAGTTTCATCAACGAACCATCGAGTCGATCGTCACTTCCAGATCTACAGGTAACGAACGTTCCTCTATCCTTGTCTTTCATTCTCCCACACCCTTGCCAGACCAGTCAATTGTAGAGTTTAAAGTTAATCGTGAGTGTTCTTATTTCACGGGGCTAGTCCCCTTGCTTGGTTAAGTGTAGACGTAGCTTTTCAGAGCTATACCCCCCTCTTACGATACACCTCTCGCAGCCAAATAACTTCGAATATCAGGCTTCACATAGCCTATCTACGATCCCTTAATTCAAACATTCAGGACATTGTACGTGGTGGAGGTTTTGCGCGGCTTTTTTTTTTTTTCATACATTTCCCCTCGCGAAATGCATGTCCAATTTTTCGTGGTTATTTTTGCCCCCTGAACTTTAACACGTTCACTCCTTTTACGAACTAACTTAACCGTCTATTATTTTTTCCGCTACCCTTTAACTTTCCATTTTTATTTACATTTTTGCGTCTTTTTAACTCCCCTTCCCCTTGTGTTTTTATTGGCTTTCAACACGCGTTAATTTTGACTACACGGTCCCCTAGCGAAGTGTCGCCACCTGTTCGAAGCCCGCTTAACGCTCCCCGCTGTAACTCCTAGTCCTTTGGTTCGCGCCCCCAGCCCATCCGTTATGGCTTTTTCCTGTTTTATGAACCCCCTTATGCTCGAAGGCCTCCAGTTCAATGGAACGGCCGGGGAGGATGTCACGCGCTTTCTTGACCGCGTAGACAGCTTTGCAACGCTTAATGAATGGGATTCCGGAAAAAAGTTGCGAATGGTTTCTGCTTTTCTGGCAGATTCAGCGCTTCGTTGGTTCGAAGGCTGGAAAGCTGTACAGGCAGACGAAGCAGTGACCTACGATTATTTTAAGACCCAGTTGCTCGACGAGTTTACAGATTCGGCCGATAAATTGCAGCTGAAAGAGAAAATCAAATGTCGCCTCCACACAGACGTCGAATCTGTCACTGAGTATATTCGCGACAAGATACAAATGTTGCACCGTCTCGATCCCAACATGCCCACGGCCAAAGTTATCAAACACTTGACCAGGGGCCTCCAACCGGAATTTATGCGCGAGACGTACAGGCGAGAATACGCTTCCGTACCGGACTTTTTACGGGATTTAAAAGAAGTCGAGAAGCTTCAGTTCCTTATAAGAAAACGTAAGGCTCAGGAGCTTTCGTCCGACGCTAATAAAGATTCCCTGCTGCGCCAGATGGGCGACCTTACCGCGCAGAGTCCCAGGAATCTCGCGTTTCAAGACACCGCAGCACCGGCTCAGGATCTCCCACGGACCGGTGAAACCCCGGACCTTGAACAGAAAGTCGCAGCCCTTGAAGCTGAGCTTGACTCGCTCAAACATAACTACGAAGGGAACTCGAACCCGAGACCTCCGTCTAATGAGACCGGTCTCGCAGAACAGTTAAAGAACTTGTCTCGGAGGATGGATGCACTTTCCAGTGCTTCTCCCCGTCAGCAGCCGCCTGATGTAAGGAGGCGCGATGATTTTTATCGCGCCCCCCAAAACTTCCGCGCCCAGTCCTCGAAAGGTTCTTTTTATAGCCAAGACCAATTTCGCCCGCAGTTCAACGATTGTAACAGGTCTTCCCGACATGACCAAAGACAGCAGTCGCCGGACGGAAATTCACGTTTCCAGCCCCCACGTTTTCAATCCCCATCGCCGCGAGTGGAACAAGGGGAACGCCGAGACGGAATTCCGTGTTCTCGAGGTTCTTACCCCCATCGCACAGCCGATGCTTGCCAGGCCAGGGAAAATAATTTAAAACGGCCACTAGCGACCGGGGGAAGAGACGTGCCAACGCCCCCAGTTGTTAACTGTCTATCCGTTCAGATGTTCCCAAACGCAGAGTTGGTATCTATTAGCGTATTGCAGGCAGGTAAACCGTATAATTTCATTCTTGATACGGGTTCTATGATTTCGGTAATTGGTGCCAAGGACGTTCCAGCAAGTGCACCACGTTTTCAGATTCCCACTCTCATACAGGGTGTGACAAGCACACCCCTTGCGGTAAAGGAGATCGCGCTTTTAACGTTTTCAGTAGATGGCTTTACATTCCGCCACCCCTTTCGCGTTCTTCCGAAGTTTGAACAGGGTGCAATTCTGGGAAACGACTTTTTAAGTAACCAGCGGGCTACTTTGGACTTCCACACAAATCGTCTCACCCTATATCGTTTTGGATCTCCAGTCAAATCTACTCTTAGGGCCACTACCCACAGGGCGTTCGACGTGTCTATCAAGCTCGCGCACATGATAAAGGCTAATCTCACTCCCGAATTTGTCGCGGCGAGGAAGATAATAGTGAAACCTCGCTCTCACCTTTGTATTCCCGTGCGCTTGGTGAATGGTATTGCCGATTCCGACACGTTATTGGAACCTGACGTGCCGTTTCAACAGAAATCTGGTTTATTAATACCCAGGGCTATTTTAAATGCCCAGACCAACCTTCTCTGGATTAGCAATCCATTGACGCACAAGATTACCATTCCCACAGGCCAGCGTCTTGGTTCGGCTGACGCGTGGGAAATCCCGGTCGCCCCGGCCTACCCGGCCGACCCGAACGGGGACAGGGCGCGTGACACCGCCGGAATATTTTCCACCCCGGCTCAGGTGCATGTCACGACAGAAACTGAAGATGCAAGTAACGCATCTCAGGTTGACAAGCAGTTCGACATAAATCCCGACCTTACGCCCGTACAACAACAGCAATTGTTGCAGCTCTTGAATAAATATTGCCACGTTTTTTCTTGGTCCGAAACTGACGTTGGTCGAGCTACAAATTACGTACACCGCATTCGCCTGAAAGACGATGTTGTTTTCCGATCAAGGCCGTACCCGGTGCCCATTCATTTGAGAAAAGAAATGAATGAGCAAATCGACTCCCTGTTACGGCAAGGGGTCATCCGGGAATCTACGTCCCCTTACAACTCGCCTGTGTTTCTCGTGCGCAAAAATAACGGGAAATACCGCATGGTGCAGGATCTTCGTGCGCTGAACTCTAACACCATCTTTGATGCGATTGGTATGAACGATCTCAATGAGACTCTATATCAAATGGGCGGCAAACGTTTCTATTGTAATCTTGATTTGCACCAGTCGTATTTTCAGTTACCCCTGTCGGAAGACAGCAAGCCGTATACGGCATTCACAGTGCCAGGAAAAGGCCATTTTGAACTTAATTTTGCTGCAATGGGCGCAAGCACCAGTCCTGCAGGATTAACAAGATCGATTCACGTGGCTTGTGCACAAATGGATCCTTCCACGTTCGCCTCCTACATGGATGATCTGTACTGTTTTGCCGACGAATTCTCGGTCTTATTGACCACCCTCGAACAACTGTTCAAGTGTTTAGAGGCGGCCGGTTTGAAACTTACCCCTTCTAAATGTTCCTTCGGTTATAGCCAGATCATCGCCCTCGGGAACCGAGTTGGCCGTTTCGGTTATTCTATCTCGGATAAGATTATCGACTCTATTACGCACTACATCCAGCCCAAAACCGTGCGTCAGGTGCGTCGCTTTTTGGGTCTTACTTCCTACGTCCGGCGGTATATCAAAAACTACTCGGACATTGCAGCACCGCTTCAGGCTTTGGTAGGAAAGAATAAGCGTTTTCAATGGGAAAAGGAACAACAAGACGCCTTTGAAGCATTAAAAAAGGCTCTTATTACGGCCCCCGTTCTCTTGCCGTATAAGCCTGACAAAGAAGTTCGGGTTTATACTGATGCATCGACTACCGCAATTTCCGGGATATTGATGCAACAAAACTCTGAAGGGGCGTGGCTCCCTTGTGCGTACTGCTCACGAAAATTGAAAGATCACGAGACTAGGCTCGGGATCATTGAACTTGAACTGCTGGCCATTCTTTATACGTTAAAGAGCTTCAGGTTCTATCTTTTAGGACGCCATTTCTTTTTGTTTACCGATAACAAAAGTATAACGTATCTGCGCACCGCTAAATCTCTCTCCCCTAAACTCTTACGTTGGTCGTTATCGATAGATGAATATTTTTTTACGGTTTCCCATTGCCGCGGTACTCAAAATCCGGCGGACCCCTTGTCCCGGGATACTGGTATCGAACCGACCGACGACGCGCCAGAACTGGAAGAGACCAAGGTTTTATTCATGCAGGATAAAACCATTGATATTGCCTCTCATCAGCGCGCGGATGAAACCCTCGGCAGTATCATTCGCATTTTGGAGGATCCTCAGGGGGAGGGCAGCCGAGCCCCCGCCCCCCTCCAACGGCAGGCGTGTTACCATTCCATCGAAAATGGGTTGCTCTATCGGCTCCATCGAATGGCCTCGGGTGCACAGAAGCTTCTGTGCATACCGACCGCCCTCCGTGACACGGTGATTGAATCTCTCCATTCATTGCCGTCCGGAGGCGGCCACATGGGTTTTTCCAAAACTTACAATCGAGCCCTGAAAGAAATTTATTTTCCCTTTATGAAGAACTTCATACAGCGGAAAATCAGGGAATGCGCAGTGTGCCAAGCGAATAAGAAGCCGCCCGGTTATCCGGCCGGCGAGTTATTAACTTATCCGCCGCAGAAACCATTCCAATCCATCGCGATTGACTTCAGTGGCCCTTATCCTGCTTCAGGACCGCTCAGACATAAATATATACTCGCGGCGACTGACTTTTCAACCCGGTATATGGTCGCACGTTCGACTCCCGACGTGTCGGCTCAAACGGCGGCCGACTTTCTGTATGAAGAGATTATACTCCGGTTTGGGGTCCCCGGAGACCGTCCATGCGGATAGAGGAAGCTCATTTACTGCTAAGCTTTTCCAGGAGTTGAATGAAAAGCTAGGAGTAAACCTCAAGTTCGCGCCCACGGCGTGTCACAATTCCTTGGGTATTCAGGAGAAAGGACATTGCAGTTTGCAACAGATTCTCAAGAACTATGTAAATTCGTCCCACACTAATTGGGAAATGTATCTTGGCCCCGCCCTCTTTTCTTATAATACGGCCCGCCAGCAGAATATGCGTTTTTCGGCATTCTATCTTTTGCATGGTTTCGAACCCCGTACTCCCTGGTCCGCGATGCTCCATAGGAGCGTGTGTGCAAGCGTAGAGAATGAAATGAGATTTAAAATCCTGGATAAGGCACGTGCAGCGGCCGCAGAACATCTCCAAGCTCGCCACCACGCCGTTAAGCCAGCTTATGACCGACGACATTCTCAAATCTCGTTTAATAAGGGCGATGAAGTCCTTATTTTCGATGCCACCCAGCGCATCGGAACTTCTAGAAAATTTTCTGGACGTTTCACCGGGCCTGGAACTGTAATCGAACGCGTTCACCCTAATTCGTATCGGGTCCAATTCACGAATAAGCGAGGTCAGGTGATTATTGACGAGATCGGGATACAGCGTCTTAAACTGTATCATCCGCCCCATGAAGATTAGCGAACACCGGGGATAAGGGAAGGTGGCCACACCCGCCCCCCCCCCCCTTTTGGCTAGTTACCGACGGTCACCTATAACTTATGCTTTATATCAGTGGTCAATGAGCAGCAACGATCAGACAGGCAATTTTTTTTCGACAATAATTTTAACTTCATACATAAATCGCTAATAAATGAATATATCCCTTATGCGAAAATGTTGTGAAAGGTATTGTTTTTCGCCAATCACCGCAGCTGTACGTAGTGCAGACTGTACGTCACCCACACCAGAATAATGAAGGTCACGAAGAAGTAAGATGTTAAATAACACTAAGAGTGTTTTTACGTAGCGCACAGTGTAGTAGTTTCAACGATAAGTTAACAAGTAAGTCAAAATGCGCTTATTATATTATATACAAGTCCCCCAAGGGGCACCTTCTGTTTAACAGAGGGGAAAGGACGACGCAAGCCGAAGGCTTTTGAAATGTTTATCAAGTCGTGTGCTGAGCACACGATTAAGGACTTACATGAAGTACATTCTTCACGAGTTTGGTGTGCGGATGGACGAAACTGACGTTAAAAATACGTTCACATTTTTACGCATATAATTTTTTTGCATTACAGTGGAGGATTTAATGGATTTTATACAAATAGTACCTTTGTCGCTTGCACGGGAAAATATACCTCACCGCACCTTCCTAATAATTGTGCTCAGAGTTCATTCCAGTTACATTAAAAATAGAGAGATAAATAACGACGACAGAGATTTAAAGGTGCTGCGCCAATGAAGAGACAATGAATAAATAAATCAGTGCATGAAGCGAAGTCGGCTTCATTAAGTAATTAAGCGACGGATAGATTATTATCATCCCGTTTAGTCAGAAGAATTGTGGCTTGCTCCCACACTTCAATAAGTATATAGTTACTGACAGCATAGACCTACAATATGGCGTTACTTGTATCATAACAGTTTTAACTTTGTTTTTCTCAACGGTGCAAGCGTTACGTTTTAAATAAAAAATTCGTTAAGCACTTACTTATTACTATAGTTTTGGTACTTTCATTTTTATAACGATAATAGCGATTTGTTTGTTTTACTTATAAGCAGCTGCCTGCTTCATCGTTTCCCGCTCACGACCCGCTTTCACGCAGTCTCCTGCTGCAGCTCATATTACTAGGACCATATAATAAGCGAAAATAGCATCGATACTTATCACACTTAGGAAAACATAGGCTTTACCATAGTAAATGTGGCCATACATATTAGCGTACTATCCCAAGTCAGTGCTCTCTCGGAGCTGAAAGTGCGTACTCAACACCACGCTCCGTGCTCCTATCTCAATGTGATCCTCCTTCCCGCGAACGCTCGCGTGCAGGACGAGGTTGTGGATTTACCACCGCCGTTTCACATTCCCCAAGCGGGGGAAAGGCCTATTTCATTTATCGCCCATCTCTCGTATGATGACCTGTCCCTATTTTAAACCATCCTTTTTGATATGGATGCGTTTGTTTATCACAACAGGCATGGTGACCTGGAACTGCATTGAACGGCGTCTGAAATTCTGCTCAATTTTCTCGACCCCGTGTTGGTAATCAGGAGGCATCTCCATTCGAATCCACGCCGGGAGCGCCCGCCGTCCCAGCTCGCTCTCAAGAACGAAACATTTTTTTCGAAGTACATTCGTTTGTTCCCCGGCACATTTTCTCCGCGCACCTCCCGTGGCAGCAACCCCCCCTTCCGTCGCGCACCCCGCAAATATAACGCACTGGAAACCTCACCGCTCGCCTTTTCGCGACGGCAGATCCTTTCCCGCTACGGAAAATATGAACTTTGGCCGGAGCCGAACCAAGGTTGCCAGTGCAATCTATTTCCCTTTTTTAAAGACAGTCTCGCTTGACTCAACGGTGATACATCCACACGTAACCCCCTTCGCCTCCCCCCCCCCTTTTGCACATCAGCAGGATAGGCGATTGCCATTCTTTCGCTGAGCTGCTTTTCTTAGTAACTGACCTTTGCTCCTCTTCCAATCAGCTCCCGGCATTACAATTCAGTGTTGCCAGCCCTAACGCTCTGGTTTCCAATCCGCCGTCTTTCATCGCCCAAGAACAAAATTAGCTCAAGACGAATGGCGCATGAAACGTCGCCAGTAGACAGTAGACTTCGGACCTCGCATGCGCCTGGGAAAATCACGTTCCGCCGAGGAATTCAGAAAAGACAGGACTCAAATTACTTTGCCAGAGCCGTGAATCCTGCAAGACGACCTGTATTCTGTACCCTCCTATGTAAGGTTCCATAATAATTGCTAGCCGCAAACAAGGGCACAATTTTCTATCCGTTCACTTTCTTAGAACAGAGTTTTTTTTATTAACTTACATAAAAATTCATGGAAGCGGATATTCCACATTTGGTTTTTAAAATTTCGTCTCGTTGAATGATGCTTCACTTCGAACATTGCATTCTAACGTTTACGTCAGCCTATCGATGTAACTCTTTGACATTTGAAAGCCGTTTATTCACTTGATAAGTGACACATTTTTAAGGGTTATTAATAAAAAAGGGACTGGGTCCTACAGTGATCAGCCATTTTCCTTCCGAATTTTATTGCGTTAATTCCAGGGAATTTTCATTTGGGTTACTCTTTTCAGTGGCATTCAGAAAACGGTTACGTTCGCTAACCACGACGATAATATCCGCCTTTCGGCGGTACAGTTTCAATTATGTTTCAGTTATTTATAACTTCCACACTCCCTTCTCGTGGCAAGCAGCCAATTCTTTTCCTTATTTTAATTCTAGGCACATTTAATTTATTACCTGTAATTCATATATTCCACTTATGCTTTCAATTCAGCCACAATGAATTCTCGCGTTTTAGAACAACGTTACAGAAATGTATTCCCTCATAGTTTTTTTTTAAGGGACATCATCTTATGAACATTAATTACATTTTCTTTCGTTTATTGCGTACGCTCGCCCGTACTGGGACCTACAATCGGTTACATTCTCGAAATAAACCGTCGCTTGAACCGATACCTTTGCCTAATGGCAACGCATCTTATTACCATAGTATTCACGCTGTCGTGAAGGAACATATGCAATACCTTTTTGCCCTTGTGTTTTTGATTCATTTTCGAACCCCCATTTTATTCGTATTTACGCCATCTTTGTTTTTTTTAGTCAATTTATTACACATTGTACACTAAAGGAATTACTTCCCCCCCCCCCTTCCAATGCCGTCAACGTTGACTACAGAGGATGGGATATTTCACTTGTTGCAAGTTCATCACCACCCTCGGGAAGATAACGTCCTTTATCAATTTATTATTTTTATTATTATTCTTACTATTATCGTTCTCGCCACGGTAACCCGTCCCCATCTTAACGAATAACCTTTGGGCTAGTGCTTTGCTTTTGCAATTGCTTATATTAAAGAATAACTTTTAAACTTAACCCCCCCCCCCCCATATACCTTGCGTTTTATTGCATTTTTTTTTATTTTACATTTTCTAGATTTTCGCTTGACTCGCGATATTTTGGATTTATTATTCAAGAAGCAACGTTTCAGTTTGCACCCCTACCTTTTTTTTAAACGATCTGGTCTGGTTTTCCTGTTCATTTTTCAGCTGCCCTTTACCCTACCTATTCACACCGTTCGTCTCAGCCCAGCACGGACTGTTGCTGCAGTTTGAAGCAGAGTTCACAACAGATGTATCCAGCATTCCCAGGAATCATCATGTTCCGGATCAGCATCTTCCAGAGGTTCGTCCCCTCCAGGACAAAAGTGCGCCCCCTCCCTACTGGAACTACCATTCTTGCGACGCGTGATCACCAGACGTTTTTCGAGTCCAGCAGTGCACTCCACCCCCCAGACTTTTCATCTTTGTGATAGGCAACTTTCAGAAGTGCATCATCCCCCCTGGACTTTTCATCTTCGTGATCATCACGTTCTTGAGACGCAAGCACCAGTTATTCTTGCGACCCGCGATTACCATAAGTGTTTCGTCTACAGCAGTGCGCCCCAACCCCCAACGACTCATGATAATTAGTAATCAGCGCCTTGTAGAAGTAATCAGTGTTCATGGACAGCTATCACCAGCACCTCCATCAGAATTTATCAGTTTGGAGAGCAGAGTTCCTCCGACCCCCCGCCAGCTTTTATCATGGGGATGACCATTACTTACCACATGCCCCCCCCCCCCCGAGTCATCAGTTTCGTGACCAGCAACGCCCCAGTGCCCTCGTCACACTCCAGTGATTCACGTTGCAGCCGCCGTCCTTCATCCATTCTAGGATCTTCAAGACGATCCCCTCCCCCTCGTCGAGTCACCACTATTTGGCGCCAGTGCCCTATCTCCGCACCTCATCTCACCTCCAAGTGCGTCGTCCAGTGCTCACCCTTAACCCCCAGGAAAGCACCCAGTCTGCAGTCGACAGTGTCACCCCCCTTCCTCCAGATGGCAAGGATTCTTCACACATGTTCGTGGGTTCGACACCGGTTCCAGGCTTGCCCAACATACATCGCGCGCGTCGTGTGTTTGGGTCCAATCACCGAAAAATGTGAAAATGGACGCTCTAGCAGTGCTGTTTTCGCGTGTCTATTCCTTCTGGACTTCCACTGTTCGCGAGCCAGAACTTTTTGCCTCGCACAAACTGCCAGTGTGTTCTCCTTCGTCCAGGAATAGCCTTTCGGTGACGTTTTTCGGACTCATTGGATAAACTTGTTTCCAGTTTCCGGTATATCTCCTCTGTGCGTGTGTCGCGTCGCGTATACAAATGCGTGTGTCCGCATCGATTCGTGTGCTCCATGTGTTCCTGGTTTGACTCTCGTCGCCGGATCTTCAAGAACATTTCGCCGATCTCCGTTAGCAATGGACGCTCGCCATCGCGATTGCTAATGGGGTATCCTTCAGCTACATCAAGAACGCTACCTAAGTGTCTTTTTTTCTGTTTCCCTCTGGCCAACCAACATTTCGGCCAGGACTATATGTCAAAAACACAAACTCGAAGTGTCACATTGGGAATCAGTTTTTTTTCAGACCGGCAGACAGACTTAAATAATTTTCTACCTCAATTTCTGCCACTACTGTTATTATTATTTTTCCTTTTCAAATTATGTGTATTAACTAAACAGACAATAGTTTGGGGGCGGAACGCCCCATGTATATATATCATATCGCAATTTGAATGTTTGTACTTGTGAACCCTTCAGGTTGATCCTGTTGTATCTTATTGCATGATTTTTTTCTTGGATATTGATACCAAGTTTTTTTTAGGTGATATAGACATTCCCCCGTTAATGGGGTATAAACAATCTCCGTGTTTTTCCGAACGATGCGCAATGGAATTAACCTTGCCCAGGAAGCAAACATACATTTTCTTCTCTCTTACGAGTGCTTCAGTGTTTGCGTGTGCTCCGTGTGTACAGTGATAACACCGCTACGGTGACACCATGAGAAATGGCGAGTCAGCATCAGCTGACCCCGCGTAGTACGCGTGCCATCAATGTTGTTTATAATCCAGCATGTTAAGATCTTTAAGTGCATGATTTTTGGTTGTGTGTAGAATTTATTTTTCCTTACACCCACCCTTGTATAATAGTATTTTTTTTGGGGGTTGGTATAAATAAATTATCTTCTAGAGTTGACTGGTATGGCCGGGCTCGCGTTACAAAAAATTAACTTCCCTGCGTGAATTGAATTTTTTGCCCCAGGCAGGTGTGTCGTATCATGCCCAAGGCATGACTCGAATCCGGGACCCCGGGCGCCATAGTCCGATAGTCTAATCATTTCATAAAAAGGGCCCGAGTATGAAAGAAGCTGGAAAGAGCTTCTTTCAAGCAAATGCCACCTGCGATCTTCAGCGGATGTAAAAATCCGCTGATACGAATTCTTCCGGAATCGCAGGAACGATACTGCAAACACAGCCTTACGCTGAAAGCACCGTTATTGAGAGACGCGGTCTCTCAACGGCCGAAGTTCGAATTTCGTTTAAATAGCTCGGGAGAATATTTCTCACCCCCAGTCGGTATCTGAAATCTATCGCGTGCACAGTTAGTGCCTCGGAATTATACAAGTTGTTGAACTAAGAAAGTTATGGCGTGAATAGTTGTTACCGAACGTTACAAAAGGAGTTACAGCGAGGAGTAGTACAATATCGGAAAGGAGTTTTATTTCAGAAGAGTTCACGAGAGTTTCATCAACGAACCATCGAGTCGATCGTCACTTCCAGATCTACAGGTAACGAACGTTCCTCTATCCTTGTCTTTCATTCTCCCACACCCTTGCCAGACCAGTCAATTGTAGAGTTTAAAGTTAATCGTGAGTGTTCTTATTTCACGGGGCTAGTCCCCTTGCTTGGTTAAGTGTAGACGTAGCTTTTCAGAGCTATACCCCCCTCTTACGATACACCTCTCGCAGCCAAATAACTTCGAATATCAGGCTTCACATAGCCTATCTACGATCCCTTAATTCAAGCATTTTGGAGGACATTGTACGATATTTACTAGCAATTCTTGCAAATCTTGTCACATTTCATACGATGACCCAAGAAGTAGACAGAAGGGAGACTGGACTGAGTGTCAGTTCTGCAGTAAATGGTATCACGAACGTTGTGTAAATGCTGTTTTGAGGAAACAATTTATGTGTGACACATGTCAGGTTGCACCACACCACTTTAATCAAGCACTTGCTTTATTATATACTAGCTGTTTACCCGGCGTTGCAAGGTATTTATTTATTCCAATCTTCTATTAGACAGGAAAATAATGAATTCTAATTATAGTGTAAAAGGAACTTGGCGTTGAACGGCATTGGGAGTGTTACTCTTCATCTTAACGACCTCGAAAAATATGGATTCCACACTAATATCGGTTGTTTGAGATTATTTTTACATGTAACCCCTTCCCACCTCCACCCCTAGGTGTGCCAGAGCTGTCTTGGAGTTGAACGGCATTGGGAGTGTCACTATTCATCTTAGCGACCACGAAAAACTATGGATTCCACACTAATATCGGTCGTTTTACATGTCACCCCTTCACACCACCACCCCTAGAGGTGGCAGAGGTGTCTCGGAGTTGAAAGGTATTGGGAGTGTCACTATTCATCTTATTGACCCCGAAAACTGTGGACTCCACACTAATATCTGTTGTTTTACATGTAACCCCCTTCCCACCCCAACTCCTATGGTGCCAGAAGTGTCTCGGAGTTGAATTGCATTGAGAGTGTCACTATTCATCTTAGCGACCCCGAAAACTATGGATTCCACACTAATATCGGCCATTTTACATGCCACCCTCTTCCAAACCCTATCTCTAGGGTTGCCAGGGGTGTCTTGGAGATGAACGGCATTGGGAGTGTCACTATTCATCAGAGCGACCCCAAAAACTATGGATTCCACACTAATATTGGTCGTTTTCGATTATTTTTGCATGTCACCCCCTCCCACCCACACCCCTAGGGATGCCAGGGATGTCTTACCCCCACAGTATTTCTTTCCAGATTGCAAGTGATATGTGTACGAAGTTTGGTTGAAATCGCTCCTAAAGGTGTTCGAGAGTTATGCTGGAACAATCACACATACATACATACACACATACACCCATTTTTATATATTAGAAGGTTTTATAGTCCTTTCATGATATTATACTTATAATTACACTGATCCCTATTGACCCGTTAGTGATCAGTTTTACCTATGCTTTCGGAGCAAAACGGATCAACTGCAATGTGTAACAAAATATTTTTTTAAAAAATTGTATAATTAACTTCTGGCGCATACGATGCTGTGAACATGTAGTAGAAACTAAACTTATTTTTTTTGGTAAAAGTTTCATATCGCTAACATTGTTCGATAAGCAATAAGACTGTTGTAAAGCAAGAATGGAACCGCAATTCCCTGAACTACCATACTTCAAATTATGTTTTAATACCCGGTGGAATCGTCAAAATTTCATGTTGATCTAGCATCGTGTGTTACTTGAAATTATTGGACTCCGGTGTCGAAAGACAGAGGTGACTCGACACGCTGATGACGCAACATCTAATGAAATGTTGCTTGGCAGGCCATAGCTCTCATTCGGTTGTTGCTTCACAGAATTTAGGTGGTTCTGTGATTTTTTAAATATTTTTGTCCAATATTAAGTTGTGATGAACATATTACTGCAAAAAAATATTTTATGAAGTGCTTAGTAGAGGCGTACTATATAATATTTTATATATTTTTTAGATCATATTTTGATCATTTGCAGGGCATGAAAGCTTGCTTATTTCTAAAGGTTTTAGGCCATAGAAACGCAAGATCGATTCATAAAGTTTTCGGGTTTCCTGGTCATAAGAATTATTAAGAAATTTCTCAGCACGGTACGCCAAATGGCAGCTTAAATGTGCTCCAGAGGCAAGGTTAGAAATTAATATTCACTGCTGAGTTCTAGATCAAAGACGTCGGGAGTTTCAATGATAGGAAGGAAAAAGGTGACTCGTTGAAACCCACGAACGTACATTCTATTAGTACGTGGCATATTTCTCTTTCATCTCCTTTCATTCGCTGATTCCCTAGTTTCTCTTTGGAAAACCATTCTCTGGCAAATGGCAATGCCATAGGCGTACTCTTTCGGACGCTGAAAGTGAGACGAAGGAGGAAAAAAACAGAACATTCGACGCTCTGGAAGCAATCTGATTTGTCGGTTTCGTTACTCTCCCTCCCTCCCCGTCACTCTTGCAAACGAGTAAGCCATTCGTTCCGGAAGTTTCGAGAAATCGAAATCGGCTGTAACTCGAAACTCCCCGATCTTATGAGAGATTGGAGAATTTGATGCTTTATGTCTCTCAGTTCACGATGAGGTGGTTGCCAGAAACACCGATCGTCGTGGAAATGGGAAGAAATTGCACTCTGATGCTCGTTTGTCTACAATGGACTCTGGTTTTTACATCGAACTGTCTGTGAGTGTTTTAACTTTACGGTGCTCTATTGACAGCGCTATTGAAGGATGTCTTCTTTCTTTTGGATGATCCGGAAGAACTTTTATGGTAGGAATCACAAACACGTTAAGTGAAGTAAGAACTCCAAATGTGTCCAGCAAGCATGCCCGCATCTTCATTAACCTCCAGTTGCTACAATGGATTAAAATACAGTCTCTCTGAGAGATGGAGTTATTTTCATACCCGAGCCTTAGAATGTTTGGTGTTCATAATACGAGTACAACGTATCAGTATGAATGAGGACAGTGAACAGAAGTCGGTTGTTCAGCCTCCAAAAAGTCAAAGTCAGTTCCATTAGCAGGAAAGCCTGTGTCATCGGTCTTTTTCGGTGCTAGAAGGGTTTTATTTACTGACATTCAAGAGGGTAAAACAGTAACTGGTGAATGCAATACCAATCTTATGAACCGACTAGATGAGAAAGATGGTGAGAGAAAACCCTTCTTGCAGAATAAGTAATTTTTCATCAAGACAATGCACCTGCCAACAAAATTGTTTTGACAATGGGGAAATTAAAGGATTTGTACCATGAATTGTTCCAACATCCATCCTATTATCCAGATTTGGCTCCTTCGGCCTTCTATTTCTTATCAAAACTCAAATTCTCCCTCTCTGGTCAGCGTTTTTCATCTAATGAATGCACAATATTTGTTGGGTTTGTAAGAGTAACTTTCACATGCGGAGTAGTTGCAAAGTGGCGGCTCTGCAGTCGCGAAAGTGAAAATGTCATCTGCGTCTTCTGCTGTGGTGTTATGCGGATATGAATTCCGTTGTATAAGAGCAGTGCAACTTCTGTTGTGTGTTTCGGAAGGACACTCCATCATGTAACACCATCAAAGCGTGGAAGACGCAGTTTCTGTCCACGAGAAGTGTGTTGAAAGCTCAAGGAGATGTCAACGTCGACGTGCACTAACATCATTAGCCCGTTATTCTTCGAGGAGCTGACCACCACAGGAAATTCGTATCTCCATACGCGTCAAATTTGCAGTGTTGCAGTTAGTGCAAGATCTTCCAGTTGGATGGTTCACATTGTCGCCGTCAAGTGAGGGATTGCCTGGATGCAGACGTTCCTGGTCGTTGCATCGAACCAGGCGCACCGATTACATGAGCCCCTCTTCGGATCCCTGAACATTACGCTGTTATGCTTCTACTGTTGATACGCCTAGGATAGGGTTTATGCTGCTTTGTCCGTGCATGCAAACCCTGTTGCTCCTGTCACGCCCCAGATTTACGACGTTGGAGGAAATTCATTACCGACTAAATGTACTGCGTGACACAGAAGAAGCACATGTAGATCTGTATTGATTTCATGAATCTGATGAACAGTTGCAAAACTTAGTCTCATAATATTCCTTTAATTACATTATTTATGACCATTCAAAATGTGTCAATCTTAATTTAGACACCCTGTACATACTACGAGAGCTGTTGAGAAATTACGTCCAATGAGTGATAGAGGAGTAAGTGAACATATGAGCAATCTCATGTGTAATGCAAAACTTACATACATACTTCTCAACGTAATCCTCATGGGAGTTCAGTCAATTGTATAATGTGACATGTGTTTGTGTCTCCTTATCGAAGAAGTAGTCCCCAGAGCAGAAGAATCACCCACGAGACGAACTCTTCATTTCTTTTGAGACTTTTTTTCCAACCAGGATTTCATGTGGGACGAAAGAAGGAAATCACTGGATGCCAGGTCCAGGCTGTAGGATGGGTAGTCAAACACTTTCCAATGAAACAGAGCGTTTACGCTTACCAACTTATTGAGGCATGCGTTGGAGTGGAACAGGGCAATAACTTACTTGTATTGACGACCGTCATTGCTGCTCCCTTGCTCATGAAACTTCCCCCACTACTGCACAAGACATTCGTAACTCATGAAGTTCGCTTCATAAATGGCAGTCATTTTTCCACCAATTTCTCATGTTTGCTCCTTATTTGGTAATAAATTTGACGTGAACGATGGCGTCATAATATATGACGTCACATTGTTATAAAATAACATGTAATAGCCCACAGATATGCCATAGTTGTTTCTAAAGTACCTACAATTATTTAAATTCGCCATAGGTTTTCGCTGGTTAGAAGTTATTGAAATGTTTATTAAATGTGTTAAAATGTTATATTCATACAGTACATTATGATACCTTGTAATTGTCGGCAGAATATATGTGTTATATTCGAGAACTTAACTTTTTATTAGCATATTTTTGTTACATTGTGGCTATAATTTTTTGAGGACGGAGCTCTTATCACAGCCCGCTACGATGCCAGGGATCGGGTTCGAATCACGTCATGGGTGTATATTGTGAATGGTCCTTCATCAATACCATCATATTGTCACTCATCCTCATCGTCCCGATTAGCCAAAAGTGGCAGAAAATCGACGCAAAATAACAAAAATCAAATCAAATCAAATTAAATCAAATTCTATTGAAGAGAATCCGTGTTATATCTTGAATACTTGTCAATGAATTAATATGATGTAACATAATGTTATTTAATAGACCAGCAGGAATTCCCCGATGGCGCAGTGGTATCGTCTTTGCCTTGTAATCAATGTGTCCCGGGTTCGATGCCCGATCTCGATCAGCCTTACTGTGCACAAAGTGGACTTAAAAACACCAAATAAAACCAAACCAAACCAAACCAATCCAATTAACCAGCACATGAGAGTTACTCACGAATTAATGGGGCCCACGGTTCTGATGTCAACTTTTATGTCATTCACGCAATTTGGATTTTGTGAGTACATGCTAGTGCCGCAGTTTGGTCATCCCTGATGTATTTCATCTGATTGTCATTCATTCTAGTCAAAACAAAACAAATACAAAACAGAACACCCGCAGTTCATGCTTATCTTATATTTACACCAATAAACCTGAAATGACTTTAATCTTCAAGATGCAGTAGCAAATCCCCCACGCTACCACCAATTCTAGAAACTCTGGAAATGTGGCGTTCCTGTGAATGCTAATTTGGCATTGATTGGCACATGTCAGTCGTTTCGGCAAAACTTTCGCAACCCTCTCCGGCTCGCTTGAAGGGCGAGAATATCTCCTGGTTCACTTTGCAGTTCCGAGGCTGAGAAGCCAGAATCTCACCCGGGTGGTGCAGGAACCAGATCGATCCCCGCCTTCCTTTGTCACTTGATAAGGCGCAGACCCTACCTTCCTGCACAGTCCCTGGTGCTCAAGGAAGACCCTCCCCGACTTAGACAAAGAAGGAGAAACGAAAAGGAAGAAAGATCAAAGGTGAAGACTGTAAAACCGCCTGATGCTGACAGCCAGAAAAGATGGGGGATCGGGACAGAGGAAATATCTGGTTTAACGGGCTCTGCAGACCAGAGACACTGTTTCTACGGTTCGACTCTTCTTTCTTCCTCAACAGTTGGCCTCGACCTGGGTCGGGTGTGATAGATATGGACAGTTCCCTCAGGCTCCCGCACAGGTGCCAACCCCTAAGACTTCCTGCAAGGATGCCTCTTTCAACTTGTGTTTTCGTATCCATCGCTGTTTCATCCAACACCCAGTAACCTCATCATTTATTTTTCGTAATACAGCTTCACAACTCTTTGTGGGTTTTACCTTGTTCGATAGTATCATGACCCTGTCCGAGAGGTGCAACACCGTACTTGAACCGAACATCGCCCGAGATTGGTCTCGCAAGTCAGTATTGTAACCTTGTACTGGAATTAAAAGCCTTTCGAATTACACTCCAACTGCACCGCCAAATACGATCAGTAGATAAAACTAGGAACACGTTGTTACGAGCGGCTAGGGACAGCCCAGCCTTAGCAACTTAGAAATACACAGCACCAACTTTGGTGCTGTTAGCATGCATCTATAAGTTGCTAAGGCTGTCCCTAACCGCTCGTCACATTGTTTTTCCTGACGAGCGGCTAGCGTCAACCTTAGCAACTTGGGAAATGCGGCTAACAGAACCCAACCTACTCTGTCTAACCTATTCACGTATGCATATAATAGCAGAAATAAGAATGTAAATAGATTAAGCTAATTAAGTTTTGTTTTTGTAAGCTATTGCATGCATACGTGGACAGGTTAGGCACGTCAGAGTTGGTGCTGTGTATTTCCAAGTTGCTAGCCGATCATTTTCCCCTGTGTTATAAACACTTGTTTTCCACCATAGAAACCACATAGCATTTTAAAAAGTTCTTATACTTACATACCCACACAATGCAAGAACTACAACCAAACATCTGGCTTATTATCGACGTCCATGATTTGAAACAAATGAAGAACAAGAGCACGAGTCAAGTATGCAAGCCTGCAACAATGCGTGCTACTTGCTGTGGTCTCGATTGCACGTTTACTTGGAGCTTTCGAACTGCACTAGGTGACGTCACTTCCGACTTGACCGTACTTCAATCCTGCTTTTTGAACCTTTCGGACAAAGTCAGTGTTAGACTGTTCTTTCCTTTGCTTTGATTCTCCACTTCTTCATGCTCTGTGTTGTTTTGTTTCCTTCCATACTTTTTACATGTTCTCTGGAAGAAAATTGCGAGAATATAATGTACTCCTGTGCCCCTGTGTGTGGATATATATAATGTAATTAAAGGAAACAGTTCGACTGAAAAACAGTGTTGACTCCAGGGGCGTATCCTAAACATTTTTACCGCAACAATTCTTATTTATTGTATATTTATTATACGCCCCCTTTCTAGATGAATTAGATGTAATAAAAATAAAGCACCATTCAGGCAAAACAAAAACAGGAGTCTGACGACTTCAAATTTTCCCACAATTTCGATATTTTTCATGAAATGAATCAGTCTTCAAATTATGTAAATCACCTACATTCGGGTTTAAAAAACCTGGGTTCACAGACGACATTTTGAAGTACAATAAAGATTGTCAAGTCACCTAGGTTCTTTTATTTGATTTCTTCATTTATTGGGGAAAGCGACTTTGTGCCCACCCTGTATTAAAGCTAAATGTATGAAAAAAGTTTGTTTACCTGTGGTAAACGCGGTAACATGGAGAATACGCCATTGGTTGATTTCCCTAACCGTAGACATAATCAAACATGCCGAAACATATCGCGTGCTCTGGAAACTTCTAGCTGCTTGCACGTTCAGGTTATAAGAACACACATAAATCACAGGTAAGATAATCGTTATGCTTTTCCACCAGACAAATTGCTGTTAGATATCCGACGCACGAGTCGTTCCAGTTTTTGTTAGAGGACAAGAAATTGGAGCTTTGGGAAGGAAATCCTGCTTGCTGCCCCAGCATGAGACCATTATGTCGTGTATCTTTCATATCTGTTTGTCCAAAAGGTCAGTTCTTTAATTAAACTTCCATAAAACCTATTATAAATTCCAATATGGCACCTTGGCGTGTGTAGAACGCAGCACTTTTACGCGGGAAAGCGATCGTCACGCCACAGCGGCTGATAAGGTAAATACTTTATCCCCGCTCCGTTTCCGACGCAGGAAGATCGAATTGACCAGCAGAAAGTGTTCGTGAGTCCTATTTTTTTCAGTGCAAGGCGAATTTTGGTACAAAATAAAAATAACGGCGCGATAAACTTTTTTTTTAAAAGCCACATGATAGCCGTGTTCAACCGACGCTATCGAATATGACCTAGTCACGGACGTGGACAAATACAGCCTCCGACTTAACTTCGACATGGACGGTTTTTATTTCCTCCGAAAGGCAACATTTCGAATATTTATGAATATGCATGTTCTGGAGTGCTCGGCTGTAGTGACATATGGGATAACTATCCACTGGCTACAAATTTGAATCCATCAGCTTAACCAATCGTGTAAACTTCCTCGGAATACTGATATTCAAAATATGAGTACTGTGTGTTATTTATAAAACGTAGTTTTGGGAGTGACAACGTTAAATATTTTTCTACTAGGTGCTGTGAGCAATTCCAGAGGTAACAGACTGACGCTTTAGAAGCAGTTTTACTTATATTTCATTTCCTGCATTGGCGTACGCAGAGGGGAGCTGATGGGGCTACAGTATGACCCCCGATTACCATTTTTGAGAGAGGAAAGTTCTAAACATGCGAACTATCTTATTGTGTATGCTGCCCCTCCAAAACCAGCTATGTACTCTCCACCTTTACAATTCCAGACCCTCCCGTGTATACTTGTATATGATCCATTAAACACATAATGAAGACAATATATAATCCAGGAAATTTACAAGTAGTAGTCATTCTTCTTGCACTGCAAAATTTCTTCAAATGTATTCTGCCAGCATATATGGACACAAGTGGCAATGTATGAATCTGAATTTTCTGAAGGAAAGTTAGTGGAATAGTTCTTGATGACGTAATTTTTTACAGACAAATGTTAGAGTTTAGCAACACATATAGTGTGTTACAAGAGTCAAATTAAAACCTTAAAAGGCCAATAAAAATTGTAGGGCAGACTATACAGCTCAAAATTACATGAGGTATCAACTGTTATTTACAAAACGACCTCAAGTGTGCAATATTAATCAAGTCAGCTTCAAAACGCCAATTTTGTTATTTTAAAGAAGGTGAAAAGGAGTGGTTTTCTTGTCCTCTGTCAGCCTAAAACTTACAGAAATTTCTCGGCAAGTGAAAATTCAATATCTCTGTGCATGCCTACCACACCAGCAAGTTTACTAATGGAGGAGAAAGTTCGACAATGGCCTCAGTTCCCAAGCATATGGGTGGAAAGGCCTTTGCAGGATTTGCTTTATTTTATTTCGCTTTTTGTGCCACATTTGGCTAATTTGCGAAAAAGGGGTTGAGTGATGATATGATGCAATTGATGAATGGACACTCGCAAATATCCATCGCCAGGCCAGGATTCGAACTCGGGCGTCGTAGCGCGATGTGCTAACCACTCCGCCACAGGGGCCGGCGCTCATAAGTAGACCTCGCATCTCTAGGTTCTAAAAAGTGTACTATTAGGTTCCTAAAATAGGCTCTAAAAATCCTAAAATAGGTTCAAAAATCCTAAAATAGGTTCTAAAAATCCTAAAATAGGTTCTAAAAATCCTAAAATAGGTTCTAAAAATCCTAAAATAGGTTCTAAAAATCCTAAAATAGGTTCTAAAAATCCTACAATAGGTTCAAAAATCCTAAAATAGGTTCAAAAATCCTAAAATAGTTTCTAAAATTCCTAAAATAGGTTCTAAAGAATCCTAAAATAGGTTCAAAAATCCTAAAATAGGTTCTAAAAATCCTAAAATAGGTTCTAAAAATCCTAAAATAGGTTCAAAAATCCTAAAATAGGTTCTAAAAATTATAAAATAGGTTAAAAAATCCTAAAATAGGTTCTAAAAATCCTAAAATAGGTTCAAAAATCCTAAAATAGGTCCTAAAGATCTTAAGTTAGGCTCTAAAAATCCTGAAGTAGGTTTAAAAAAATTGAAAATAGTTCAAAATGCTTGAAAAATGCTAATTAGGTATAGTCAACGGCAATGAAAATGGGACACTTATATCCTGAAATACGCACTATCTTGCATAACGTTGTGTGCGTTGCCTAACCCTACGGCGATGGTAGAACTTACCATTGGAAATGTCCTATTAAGATCCACTCTTCGCCGTATAGTTAGGCAACAATCTTTTTTCATGTTATCCACAGACAAACTCCGCAATTTTGTCTGTGAGGATCATCTTATGTGCTGAAAATAGTATTTCAACAAAAACATAGTCAGTGGTGCAAACTTCAATGCTGAAATGTTAGTTTGCCATGCGTGAATGGCAAAGAGCACCGAAGTGACGCGAAAGTGAGCAAGACCACACAGATCAGACCACTTTGAATTGTATAGGTAACAGTGGCACCAGACATTTTGCTTTGTTTAGAGCTTTGAAAACTCAACATGAACTTGGAGGAAGGGAAATCGACAGAGAGTACGTTTCAAACACGTTCGTCATTGGATTTTTTCGTGACCAAACAAAGCAAATGCTTCTGTGTGGCAATGAAAACCCTGTAAAATCTTTAAAAATATATAACAACCTAAAAAAGGCTTGATTTAGGCGCAAAAACCTAGAATAGGTTCTAACAAGCAAAATAGGTTTTTTAGGCATTATAAAACTTCATCAGTTGCTGCGTTTTTAATAAGACGCTGACAAAACTTATTATTTTTTATATACCTGTAAAGGAAAAAATAGGTTAAAAACCTGAAATCCGAGGTCTACTCATAAGTGACTGCACGTGGACCCCAAAGACTTAATCTTCTTAAAGTATACAGGCACTAACTCCAAGTTGAAAATATTGTATATGTAGATCAGAAATAAGCCTGTACTAAATTACAGCAAACGTGTGCAACCATACGTACAGAAATCTACTTGATAAGAACCGAAAACAAATTAAGGTTTTCATTCGCTCTCCCTTGTACATTCGAAATCTAAAGATCATTTTTCCCTAATATATTTTGACTATATGGTTGACATTTTTCTGAAATTGCTCTCGTGGAATTATTGAGACACCTTAATTTCTGACTGTTTTCGTCCTGGTTGCTGAACGAATGTCTAAAAGTAATTTAAGCCGTCCGCTTACGCGCTTATTATTTAATAAATTCTTGCTGTATAATGCAGGTAGATTACAGCATCCCATTAGCCTTTGTTGCATTAAACCCAGCCCCAACTCGTTCCGCGGAAGGTAGAAGATTCAGGCTTCGATCCCTGTGGGAGAACATTGAATGCATTACCGCTCCCCAATTACCCTATATGCATTACAAGCACCCGAAGTTTGTTTGAACTTTGCAAACCGAGATTTCAGCTCGCATGGACTGTAAATGTTTAATTTAGCGTGACAGCGTGCATTATTTTTGCTTCTTTGCGCGCAGCTACCAAACTGCTAAAACCACGCTCTGTTTTCGCGACAGCTACATCACCCTCTCGGGCGAACGGATGAGATATCCCCCGCAGAATGTCAACTTGAAGCGACGCCCTCCGAGGTTTCGGCCGAGGAGACGGTGAAAGCATTATTGTGTTTTCGGGAGCAAATTGGCAGGCTTCCAGCTCGCCAGAATGGATCCGACGCGGTCACACCTGGGCCCCTGTGCTCATACCTCTTGACTCTTGTTATTCAACAATTTGTACACTAACAGTGTTGCCAACTTCTTGATTTTGACGCTCGAAATTGACTGATCAAATTAATTCACGAGGAAGAGTCAAAGAAAAACCTTAGAAGTCCGATAACAATTATAGGACAGACTGTATACCGAGCCGACTTCTGTGGCGGAGTGGTTAGCACAACACGCTACGACGCCAGAAGTTCCGGGTTCGAATCCCGTGAGTGTCTCTTTACCAATTTCATCACATCATCCTCATCTTTGCGATTAGACAAAAGTGGCAGGAAAGCGTAGGAAAATAAACTCAATCAATCAATCATCAATCATCAGTCATCCTCATCGTCGCGATTAGATAAAAGTAGTAGAAAAAAGCGACTTAAAATAATCTGATTCAATCAATCAATCAGACTCTCTACGGCTGAAATTTACATATAATAATCAGCTGTTATTTACAAAAAGTCCTCAAAAGCTGCAATAATGATCACTAGCACTAAAAATGCAATTTTGTCATTTTAATGGAGGCTACTTCACTACACACTTGCACAGGAAAGAACATTGGTATCTTACTCTGTGGAAGCCTAAAAAGTTTAAAAGAAACAATCCTCGGGAAATAAAAATTCAATGCGCCTATGTTGCAGTGGCACATGACACAAAGCTTCTTGGCCACTGTAGCTAGATGCAAAAGAACAGTTGCGCAAGAAATAGGGTGAAGTAATTCTCTGAATTCATGAAAAAAATTGCGAAACTAATCCAAAGTTCAGGAACAGTTACGAGGGAAAGAAATGAGATAAGTTGGAATGTAATCTTGATCGCAAATATAAATACAAAAGTTAGCTATATTTCCAAACCTCCTACCACGAAACCTATCAGTACAGAGCTTATGACCTATTGTATTAATATGATGATGATGATGATAATAATAATAATAATAATAGTTCTGTATTATATTAAATCGTTATACATTATATTTCTTATAGCATAAGTAGAGACTTTTTAGTGTATATGTACAAGGTAACGAAAAAAGTTCTTGCCGTTCTAGAGCAGTGATAAACAAAGAGCAATACAGTGAACGGTACGTACCTTTAGGTTTCGAAGTAATCTCCATCAGCATCCTACACCTTCTGCCAACGTTCCTGCAGCTGCACAATACCCTGGTGATAAATCTCGGCGGGCTTGGATGCAAAGAAGTCCGTGGGTGCGATCCGCAGGTCTCCCTCATTTGCGAAGGATCTCCCACGGAGGTGGTTGTCGAGGGAATGAAACGGGTGGTAATCTGTTGGTGCAAGGTCCGTTGAATATGGTGGATGGCACAGTGTCTCCCAGCCAAGTTGCTGAAGGGTCTCCCGGGTCCTCGTTGCCATATGTGGCTTGGCATTGTCGTGCATGAACAGCACACCCTTGCAATTCACCAATGACGGCTCCTTCTGCCGCAATGCACGGTACACCTTTTGCAACTGCTGAGAGTAGAGGTCAGCAGTGATGGTCTGACCAGGTGGAAGGAGCTCGTAATGCACCACTTGCCGGCAATTCCACCATACAGAGAGCATAACCTTTCGTGGGTGCAGAGGTGGTCTTGAGGTGTGAGGAACAAGGTCACGTGGCGACATCCAATGTCTGGTTGCCTTAGCCGAGACTATGGACGGAATTGCGCATGCGCCAACCGGACGCGTTCAGTGGTTAAATAGGGGTGACGGAGCTTTGGACAGGAACCGGGTTCCTTGAAAATCGTCTGCTGTAGAAACAGCAATGAAGTTTCAACGTAGTAACATCGCCGCCAAAATACATACAGAGATGTTTACGAATTATGTACGGGTTATGTAAGCCAGTCATATACGTACTATATCAGCAAACAGAACATATCAGGAAAGTATTCATATCGTCACATTAGTAGATAAACTTGTTTGTAAACCAGTAGCTTTATTTTAGATCATTCAATTAAATTGATCTTCTTAGTAAATATTATAATTAGCACAAATGTACACAACATTAATGAGGATAGTATTCAATAATAATAATATTGTTGTATATAGTATTATAAATAAAAATGTAGTAACTCAATGGCTTGCGACATTTTCTAGCATAATGAGGCAGTTTTGTAGAATGTGCAACAGGGGCCAAAACGTCACAATTTTCCTCATTACACTTCGAAACTGTTTGTTGCCAATTGTAAGAGCCATCACAAATCACAAACACAACACAGAAAGCGGTAATAAACACAACAAGCGAACCCACGCAAGCGAAATACCACAGGGTAGTTTGGCGAGTGCTTCTCCCTGCTTCCTCTCTTGTGTTTGGAATCGTCCTTTTCAGGTAGTTTCGTCTTCCGTGGCCGGACCGTACGCTTGGGAGTGAAATATAGGACCCACTTTTCGTCACCAGTGAGCAAGCGATCAAATATGGGTGTGTTCAGGTGCGGAGTGAGCAAGGACAAACAGGCTGTCACTCGTTGTTCCTTGTTGGCTGCCGACAATGTGTGGGGTTACCCACTTGCTTAACTTGTATGACTTCCCTATCCCATGCAGGTGCAGTCTGACTATTTCAGCGGAAACATGGAACCTTTCTGCAAGTTCATCACACGTTAGACCACTGTCCTCCTCGATGGCTGCTTTCAGGGCCTCGTTATCCAACACATGTGGTCGTCCACTGCGAGGTTCATCCGAAAGGCTCACATCTCCCGAACGGAATTTCTGTAATCAATGCCTGGCAGTGCGTTCGTTCACAGCATTCTCCCCAAATGCCTGGCAAATGCGGCGACTTGATGCGGCAGCTGACAGGTCCACTTTAAAGTCATACAACAAACACACACGAAGAAGCTGCTTCGATACCTCCATTTCTCTTCGATACTGGACGAGCTATGACTTTTGTGTGTGCGGAACGTGCCTGTATTACTGACAGTCGATGGTCAGACTAACTCCCGATCGCTTGGCAGGCACGTGCGTCATTTCGTTTCCTCTCTGTGAGCGCATGATTAATGAGACGTCAAAAACGGCAAGAACTTTTTTGGTTACCTTGTACTAACGAAAGAAACAAAAACGGCAAGGAATAAAGTAGAAAGAAATCTATTCTGCGTGAAAAATCGAGAATAAGCAATCGACAAGGAATAGTGCACAAAACTGAATAAACTAGAAGCAAAAATCCGCATAGAAGAATAAAGGAGTTGTGTTCTATTGTGGAAGACGAGCGTAACTCGAGTGGGCGAATCCAACCGTGAAACAGAAGTAGACAGAAATATGCACGAAACTACAGAGTGGGTTTCAGATGAGTATTTCTTGTGTATGTGGTTCGGTTGTTTATTATCACTCGCTTTCTATTTTACTAAAGCGAGGTTACTGCGAATGAAACTAAAATTCTAACTCAGCAGCAGACGAGTTTTATGGAATCAGCTTCCCCGTCTGCGTTCCACTGATAGCCGTCACCCCAATTTGGCAACGGACTCCTCCAGTTGACGCATGCGGACTGGCATTGAAAATCGCCTCTGACGTAGAACATTCTTCCCATCTTCGCTCCTCTTGCAGCCGTCACCCCTATTTTGTCAGTGTACTCGTCCAGCTGGCGCATGCGCACTGGCGTTGAGAATCGCTACTAACGCAGAACCTCCTTCCCAACTGCGTTCCACTGGCAGCCGTCAACCCTATTTTGCTATTTTGTCAATGGGCTCCTCCAGTTTGCGCATGCGCACTAGCATAGATTTTCGCCGCTACAGCAGAACCTGCTTCCCATCTGCGTTCCAGTTGCACCCGTCACCCCTATCTTGTCACTGAATTCGTCAAATTGGCGCATGCGCACCTGTGTCTATGGTCGCGACTAACACAGTAAGTAGCTAACTCTGAACGCAGTGATCCCGAAAGATAAATGTAGGATACGCGAAATAAGCACGACGTTAATGGTAGCGAAAGGAATTTATCACGAGAAATACTCCACAACGCCTAAATTGGCACGAATATTTCACCTCCTCTCTTAATCTCTTTCGCGAAAAATCCCCAGCAGTGAACATGCACGATGGAAAGCTCGCCATGTGAAAATTAGGTTCGCAGAATTAAATTGTGAAATTCGCATCATAAGCTCTCCCTTTGTGAATACCCGATGGAACCGCAAAACTGACCCCCGGGTGGGCAGGAGCGTAGTTAATAGGTAAGCAGGGTGTGTAAATAGTGCTTTAGAAGTCGCTTTGAAATAAAATGGCAGCTTTTTCGTGCAAATGAATCCACGTTAAACAGAAATGGAGAAGACTTTTTTTAGCTGCAGTAACGCGAATGTCTACTCTTAACAAAAATCCCTAGAGATTACCTTTATGTATACCCACGCTTTGATGAATGTTGATTCCGATCAATAAACTTTTTGCTTATCGTGGATAATGAATTTGGTTTTTTAATAAGGTGTAGTGATTGATTCGGATGGTAAAATTGCAGTGAGTCAGATTCCCAGTATTTTATAATTCAGAAATTTTATTTAGTTTTGTGTGCTTTTAGGTTTCGAATTTAATCTTCTGGTGTAGTGGGCTGAGAGCTTATTGTTAAAAGGAGCAATTTTTTAAAGAGATATACGTATTATGTTCCAATGCAACATATTTGGAATAATTCCAGATGTATTGGTTAGCATTTTATTTTTATTTGGCTTTTTTGGCCTTGCTCTCTGTGTTTCTCTTTTCCCTTCCATTCTCTAGATTACTTTTTCTTTCTTCCTTCGTCGCTTCTTTCCTTGTTCCCCATTTCTCTTTGTTGTTGTTATTTTTCTTATTCTTCATCTCCCTTTATTTCCGTGTCTTTCGATATCGTTCTTTCATTTCTCTTCTTGTTCTCTCTCTCTCTCTCGCCTGGATCTTTCATTTCTTTCTTTATTCACTCGCCTCCTCGCTTTATTTAATTCTGTCTCTTTCTCCCTGTTGGTTCTGCGATTTTCCTTCATATTTTAACATTACTTTTTACCATGACTCGTAACTATGACGTCACATAATGTTCAACGTATAATCAACTTGCAAACAACTTTTTGATTTTGACACCCATTAGAAACTTTACTGCGGCACCCATGTTCGGATCCCAGTACGTCCCGTTCTGATTAGCCTACAGTGCACAAAGCAGACTTAAAGCACACTTTCCAGATTTTCAAGATGAATTACTACTTATTTCTGACTCTTACGGCGAGACCTAAGACTGTATATCTTTCGTCAACATGCAATTGTTGGTGTTAATTTGCGCTGAAGTCAATTCGGAACTGTTCAGAATTAATATATGAGTTTTGAAGGTTCCTAGTGAGTTAATCGCAGCTGTTTTCATTTATTACATAAGAATATTACAGGTCATGTGTAGTGCTATCTTCGTGTTTGGCATGTTGAGGTTGAGGTTCCCGAGAAATAGAGGGACCGTTTATTGAGGATATCTGAAAGTGAAAAAGGCGTCACGTGTTTGATATTGTTGACTAGAGTTGACGAGTTGTATCCTTGTGGGTGAATCCCACCAATCTCTGTTGCGCATTAGCAGGAGGAAGGGAGATATACAGAGTGCTTTAGCCAGTGCGCGCCATTCTGTCCTTGTTGTCGACTGCCCAAACGGCGAATTTGTGCAGTGGTTGAAAAGTTACATTTTGAAAGTAAGCGAATTACAGTTATCTGAGTTATAGTTACAGTAACTCATTATAAAAAAAAATCGGTTGCAGTTACTTTCTGCTGAAAATTTTCTAGCAAAAAATATTACACGCAATAAATGATTATTAATTGTAATGAAATAAATACCTGAAGACTTACACGTGTACATGAGTCTTCATATAGGCCTACCGATTAATGTCATCACAGAGAAAAAAGGATGAAAAAAAAAACACCAGTCTTCAAGTGCAGCTAGAAATGAAGAATTGCAATAAAGTGCGGATGTTACAAATTTAGCAGCCAAGCTTAGTTTTCTTGCTTGAAGCATTTCCACGAAAATTCTTTCACCTTAGCATCCAAAGAAAACACAGAGTTGGAAACAGAGTTGTCATCTCCCACGTTACAAGTATTCAAGTTAACAATTTAAGTATCGTAAAGTAACTAAAAGTAAGTGTTGATAACGTTACTTCTACTACAAAAAGTAACTCTGTTACATAAGAACAGGCAAAAGCCCACATCTGTCCTCCCGGTGGCGACGCCTCTTTGTTAGTGTCTGCGGAACGTATCGTGACCACGTCCCGGGTATCGTGAACTAAGTTCGAACTTCCTTCAATCGGCCCTAGAGGAGAAAGGCCTTCGCCGCCCAAAAAGTGGCGGACTTCTTTCGCGCGTTTCGTTGTTGTCCGGAGTCGAATAAAGCGCCTCGGGAGAATTCCGGTCCACTTCGTCCGGAACAAAAATGAAGGGGGAGAACTTTGTTTGTCGGTTCGAAGAGCGGGAGGTGGTTTTGGTTCAAGTTCTCTTGTTTGGCGATTCGAAGCACGTTCAGTTCAATGAGAGAATCCCCTGGGCGTTTCTCGCTAAAAAAAACACTGCTGAATGCAACCACCACGTCCCTCAAAGGGGCGGTAATGAAGTTCGACTGTGGGGAGAGTTTCGGCGGAAGTCAATAGTTTGTGTCTGTATAGAACTTTTTAAAAACTTTGTCTCGTGCACAGAGAGGCAGCACTGGGTCTATAGCAGCAATGGCGCCCGGAGATATATCGAGAAGGGCGTCGCCCAGGGCGCGGACATAAAGGATGGCGCTGAACGAGCAAAGCAGGGAAAAAGTAAACGTCGCACTGTTCCGCGAATGTTAAGTATCAATGCCTGTGAAAAGCAAGACGCCTTGATTATCCATATACGAATCGTAGCACATGTGCAGTGCTGCCACCTCTGGTCCAGCGCGAAACTACTTCCAAGCAGTATGATGGAGGCTGCTTTCGATTAGCTTTAACTTTTTTAATTTGATGCATTGATATATTTTTCTTCAAGATGGCTGGTAACGATCGATGCTACTGCGAGAGGACAGAGGACACGTTATATATAAACACAATTGGCACAGCAGATTGGCAATTTACGTTTTACATTTTTTGTGCTTAAAACGTGTTTCGAATTACTCGATACAAAACATCGTACCATAACAGAACTTCGGGTCAGAAAGAGCTCATCTATCCGTTCTTCCCAATGGTTATTAACAATGTATTTGAAAGAAGAAAGAAGAACGCCAACGAGAGAGAGACATCTGTTTGGCTGATGCTAAACCAGTGTTTCTCAACCGCCAGAATGCGGCCCGATATAGGCTCCTGGCGTCAATAATACCAGACCGGAGGAGATGCTTCTCAGTTTGCAAATTGCCGCCCAGGCTGGCAACCACCCGAAAATATGGCCTTCGTTCGTGACTCGAGACACCGATGTTGCCATTGCTTCTCAGGAGGACGTCGTCCCAGGGCGTTGATCAGTGGCGTACTTCCTTTGACCACGCATATTTTTTTTCAATTGTTTTCCGCATCGATTTATGGCATTGGACACTGGCGTCGCAGAGGGGGACTGATGGGGGCACAGCCTTCTCCGAAATTTTGACAAAATCAAAATTCTCAAGTAAAAGCATTGAAGAACCAGTGTTGTCACAATCTGAGGGCGAAATTTCCCTTTCCAAGGGATAAAATTTCCCTTTCACGCCCAATTTTTCCCTTCATCTAAAGAAATCGTGTAATAATAATAATAACAATAACAAAAGTTATGATAATAGTTAGTAGCAGCAATAGTTGTAGTATTTTTCCCGTTGACCTCTGCTTGTGTGTGTGTGAAAACCTTAAATTTGTTACATCACCCATTTCATAAGTTCATTACTGATCCTTATCGTTGCTATTAAGTAGAAGAGCGACGTAAAATAATACAAAATAGAAATGCAAATAGTCATAATAGGCTTATATTCAAAGGAGTAGAAATAAGAAGTGACCGGAAAAATGTGAATACGAAACTGAGACCTAACGTAATCTGTATTAATATTGAGCCCAGTGTCTTCAAATTCCTTAATATTTAAAACATTTTTATTCAATTTACCTCTTCCCTTTTGGCTTAAAATTCGGTCCAATTTTCCCTACAAAAAGGGAAATTTCGCATCATATGGCAACACTGTGAAGAACTCGGGGGCGAGAAACCAGAGTGGTAAATTCATACCTCTCTTAAAATGACCCCTTATTGCCATTTTTGAGAGTCGGAAGTTCTAGAAATACCAAATATCATATTGTGTATGCCGCCCCCCTGGAAAACAGCTATGTACACCCAACGGCGAAAGAAACAGTAGGCGAATTGTCCACCACCATTTTCATTCGGACTGTATTACACAATGTGATAACAATGAATTGAAATAATGACGTCAATAAGCAGAGAACAATGCCTGCTTCGAACCGACATAGTCTCATTCCTTAAAACAACACAGGATGTAGAATACCAAAGTAATGAAAATAGTGGTGGACAATTTGCATACCATTATTTTTGCCGTTGACTGTACTATCCACCTGTACAATTCCAGCCATCCAGGAAATAAAAATCCTGCGTACGCCAGTGGCACTGAGGCACAAACGTGTGCAACGGTGAGGTCAGCGTATTTACAACCCTAGAGTGGTGCAGAACCAGAGGGATATAACTCTTTCTTATTGGCCGTGCACACCGGAGATGTTTATTTTCTGTGTCCATCGTTCCTTGTTTGCTTCTTTACCGAAAAAGGGTGGAAAAATCAGATTTGTAATTATTTAGTAATGGAGTTTGTAATCAAATTGTCGAAATTTGTGAGAAGGAATATATTTTTGTGTTGAAAAACTGTAAAAAAGATGCTATTCAATCGTTTTTTGGTGATAAAAACCAGCAACAGGCTATCGAACGTAATAATGTTGAATACTTCTGTATCTCTGAAAGCTCCTAAAATATGAAATGAATACTATAATATAGGAGAAGTTTCATATCTGGAAATATACTAAAACCCGAAAATCATTCACGTGCTTTTCAGTCCTTCGAAACATTATTTTTTTAAAAAATATCCTCAAAATTCAAGCTGAGTTTAAAAAGGTTTCTTATCTTGTTGGGTAAAAATCTCTGAATTATACACTGTAAGTTCGAACCATGCCCTCTATCATTTTCTTTAACACTATTTACCTTGATGGAACACTAGATAATGAATCGCATTAACTATCGGAATTACAGCCAATCAGAAGCCACATATCGCTGGAGGTTCTGCAGCACTACAGGGTTTGTAAATACGTCAACGTCGAAACCATGGGTCACAAGTTATTTTCCCGCGTTTCCACCTTGAAAAAATGTTGGAAAGGAATGGTTGGGAACTTCTTGGCTTCCTCCAGGTGAAAAAATTTTCTCTATCGATAACCACAAGGGTAGTATTGAAACAGAATAGCTGCAGGTATATACTTACGAGTTACTCTTCAAAACTGCGTTTCTGTTCCGAACGCAAGCCACCTTGATAGTTGCCCATCACATGGCTCACCTACCCATCAGTTCTTTATTTCCTGTACACTATAGACGCCAAATTGTTGTTCCGATTGTTTCCATATTAGGCGCGTTTGAGCGTTGGATTTCGTTGCTGATATTGCAGGATGCAATTGCCACTCAAATCACGTTATAACCAACGCTACAAAGCCTACGAATGCTTGTCAATAATTACTCTAATTGCCGATTAACGTAAATCACCTTCCAGCATTGTAACATCAGGCACGGTTGAAGGGGAAGATGTATTCGAATCGGCATCCTCTGTCGGCTTTGGGGATTTGCTGTGATTGGTTCTATTTCCGCCCTTGGTAAGTGGCGATGTCATGAAATTCGAGTTTCTGGAATATGATATTGGTTGGTTAAAACAACATAGACAAATATAGGGTGTTTCAGTCGCTCTCGGCCTCTGATTTTCGCTTTAAAGAATCAAAGGTCATAATGTAATGAAATTTCCTACGGACATACCTTGGTGCATGAGAAGCATGGTGACGTCACAGCGTGGTCGTCATGGAAGTGGTCATCACACCTGCACACGCCTCTCTATGTTACAGAAGATAGCCACCAACACATCGTAAGTCACAGCGTCAATTTCCCGCCGAATGCTGTCTTGCAGTTCCAAGATAGTCCGTGGCTTGTTGCGATGGACCTGTCCTTTCAGCATGCCCCATAGTAAGAAATCTGGTGGGGTAAGGTTAGGCGATCTGGGTGGTCCTTTGACACGATCTTCAAAGAAGAACACAATTTCTTGCATGCTGGAATTGGAAGTGTGGCACACGACGCCATCCTGCTGCAAATAGCCATTACGTCACAACAGCACGCTCAAGAACTCAGACTGAAAGCACACGTCCGTACAATTGGTATATAACGGCAGAATCGCCCAGACGCACCCGCATTACAATGCAAGGACTGGAGAGACAGTGGAGCCATCTCCAATGACGTCACTATGTTTCTCATGTCCGCAGCAAATTTCATTACATTATGACCAATAGTTTAATTTTTCAAAGCGAAAATCAGAGGCCGAGAGCGACTGAAACACCCTCTACCTGTCCATTTTAATTAGCGAGTTTGCCGCGGTCTTTCTCTTCTTGGTACCACTGTGTGTGTGTTTATGTATGCATAATATTGAATTGTTCTTCTAAGGCCACTATACGCATAGATATGCTAATCGGGACTGGACCTACAGTTACTTTTTAAAGTGGGATCCGAACCACTGAGCAATGTGCCTCCACCAGGTAACGAACCCGGAGCCTCTTGATTTCAAGCCAATGGCGTTACCACTACGCCATCGGTGAGGACCAAATACACACACATATAAATATACATATATGTATATATTGGGGCTGAGCCGATACCACTTTGAACCGATACCGATACAGTCACCCATTCCCGCAGATACCGATACTTGAAAATTGTAGTAATTAAACATTGTTCAAATTATGCATTAAAATATTTGAGAATTACATCAGAATATTAAATTTGTATTTTATGTTATCACAAAATTCAGAAAAATGTTGCAAGATGAAAAGTAAGTTCTAATTTTGCACAATTTCAGGATAATTATACTCCGGGAGAGGGTCGCGTGGCATTTTAGTGGTGGCCGTGAAATTCCAAAATACCAGACAAATATCGGCACATATATATGTATACATACATACATACATACATACATACATATATATATATATATATATATATATATGTGTGTGTGTGTGTGTGTGTGTGTGTGTGTGTGTGTGTGTATATATATATATATATATATATATATATATATATATATATATATATATATATATATATACAAAGATCGGGAGATCGGGAGAAGCGTGGCGGGCGGCACTGACGGAGATGCCGACATTTGCGGCCTGAAATGCCCGCTTATTTTTATAGACATATGCAGACATTTATATAAATATTGCAAAACGAGCACTAACCTGTGTTATAAGAGTATGGTTTTAATTTTAGTAGCTTAGTGACTGTATGTGCCGATGATTTTGACACGCCCACCTCTTGTGAAACACGGCGTAGAGGTTTGTTTGGAGAACGTTCTAACGCTGCACCAATATCATCGAGTTTTGCTTCGGTTAGAATCCGTCGTTTTTGCTTAGGTGTTTTAAAATTTAACGATACAGTTTCTCGTAATTTAAGGACAAGATGTCTAACCGTATCTCTGTGTGGAGTTGAAACGCATGGGAATTTCTGTACAAATTACCTACACACGTCTCGACACGAGTTTGTTTTCACGTAGGTACGTGTCATACATAAAAAAATCTTTGTTCTAACGTGAATCTTGCGGCTGGCATTCCAATCGTCTCACTGACACGTCACACATACACACTACAATAACACAAACAAGTAACTGCAAGTAACCAAGAATAACACTCTTGCGCACAGTACGAAATTAACACGCTCTTGGTTTACATTGCTCGCCACTATATTTACAACTCTGTCTTCATCTAGTCGCGAAGGAACAAAAAACTCGAGCTCGGAGATTTCGGATTGCAAGGAAGCTCACGAACACTATTGACTTTTAACTGTTTCTTCTACAGCGTAATCTTGATACAGTGTTGCACATTCAAAACCTCCAAACGATCCCCATCGGCACAAAACTCTTTCAAGGATATAAACTTAAGCAGGACGTTACTGGTCAAAATTATGATTAAAATGTTTTATTATCTGTGGCTCTTAACATCGTTTCTAAAGCGTATTTTTTTGTGTATATAAGAGCAGAACTTGGATGAATTACAGAAGAACTTTTGCGTGTTATAACACAGGTTAGTGATCGTTTTGCAATATTTATATAAATGTCTGCATATGTCTATAAAAATAAGCGGGCATTACAGGCCGCAAATGTCGGCATCTCCGTCAGCGCCGCCCGCCACGCTTCTCCCGATCTCTCGGCTGCAGATCGAAATGAACGCACGGTATATATTTACATAGTCAATCTCCGTGGCAGAGGGCAGAGTGGTTGTCACAGCGCACTACGACGCTAGGAGTTTCGGGTTCGAATCCCAGACTGGGCATTCTTTGTGAGTGTCCCTTCGTCAATTTCAAATTTCATCATACTATCACTCATCCTCTTTTTCTCGATTAATCACAAGTGGAAAAAATGTGTAGTGAAATAAAGTTAATAAACAAAATGAAATCAAATATAGCTCTCTCTCTCTTCAAATTTTTCTTTTGTCTCTCTATATGAACCCTCTCGGTCACGACTAAAATTTACTTCCCCGAGTTACCTTCTGATTGGGAGGAAAACAAACTTCCGCACTTCAAGCAACTCCGGATGACGTAATTGGTTCAGGAATAGCGCTGAAGCATCCCGGGAAAATACCCAAAGAACCTTCGAAAAGGATGCTTTAAAACTTTCCACTCCCCAATCCCTTCGGTTGAGACGGAACAAACTTAGCCAACAAGTCGAATCGCCTACAAAAGCAGCGGAGGCCCTCGCAGAATGCAAAGATCCACATCCCGTTTGGCGCAAAGGCGAAATTATTTGTAAACTGTGTCATAATGAAGGTTACCCGTTGGTGTTTCTTGTGACTGTTTTGTTTATTGTATTTCGTATTATGAAGATCAGGCCAGTAACTAATAGCATCGCATGCCATTGCTATTTGTGTAACGAAATAAATGTGATGGATTAATTAATTTCATATTTTTTTTTACTTTGCGTTGCTGCAACTTTAACACGTCCTTTCCCATTGCACTAATATTTATTGTTATTAATTATCTTTTCTCTTGTACAAATGTTTATTGTTCTTTAATCTTAATTTCTGTAATTTACCTATCACTGATAATGTCAGGATAGTGACTAACCTATATATACTTATCTTGTAAGGGCTGTTACCATGGCAATTACGAGTGTGTTTTGTCTTGACTTTGAAGTTCGGGCTCGGTTTTTGAATAGAGTGATCAAGTTGAATTATAAGAAGTTTAATTTCTTTGAGTGACATGGATTATATGTTAGGCATATAAGTATTTAGTTTGCAAAGAAGTAAAATAGACTTCCTTTTTCTTAGTGCAAACTTAACTTTGATTTTTATGTGACGAACTAACAGAGAGATATTACCCCATACCCTGAGAGGCATCACGTGAATGCTTTCGACTCTTTCATGTGAACTTATTATTTGCTGTTCTAGTTAAATCATGTTCTTTTGACTAAAGAACGTGTCAACTTTTAGCTAATTGCGAAGATGAGAATGAAAGGTGAGAAGATGAAGACAATCACAAACGCATGTGGATACAAACAACAGAAGTCTCATAGAGAATTATACTGACCATGGGTGTCACTTATCAAACACCGTATTGAACACCGGCGTCTCTACTGACGTCAGGCTTGTTAGGTTTAAGTCTCAACATAAATATTACATTCTTGGTCAAGTCCAAAGAATTGCCGTGTATTTATGATAAGAGAACTAAACCTGACAAGACTAACCTAACAATGAGGCATTTATTTATTTAAGTCTTGAATTATACTGCTGAATAACAGCATACATGCCTAATACAGCAGTTTATGATGGTAAATGACATATACACAATACATACAATAGAAAAATTAAATAAGAGTACTACGTGATAAAATATACTAAGAAGACGTTAAAATAAAATAATTACAAATTTAAAAAAATACATTGCAATCACTTATACTAAAACACATAAAATTACATATGTTATTTTCATAATAAAAGGTTTTTAGACTCCAGTGGATTACGACCGTATCGGGAAATAAGAAATTTAAATACCTATTATATCTAAAATAAGAAATGACAGAAATTGCAGAGCAGTTATTTCGGAGTACATAGTGACGAGTCTTTAGTGTAATTTTAGATAATTAATATGGTACATCAAGTTTTCCATGAATTAATTTGCAAATAAAATTGTAATCGTTAACATTTCTTCTTACCAAGAGGCACGAAATGTTAAGTTTGTCTAACAATTATAATATTCATAGAAAATCTAAAGAGTCTGAATTTAAAGTACAGAAATGACATAAATCTTTCTGTACATTTTCAAGCATGATTTTCATATTATTCCATGCAAAATTCCAAGTTGAATTATTATATTCCAAAATAGGCCTAACACACTTCACACTTACGTCAGAAGACGAAGGGCGTGGCTTGATCAAATAATTGTTTGAGTCTTGTGCGATCAGTTAAACCCATGTCGCTGCAACTGTTCGTGAATGAACACCTGTGACGTGTAACTGATACCAGTTCGTCGAAGACCTTGACCGATGACAGCTTGGGCCAAGGTTCATACTTGCACTTTCGAGCAGCAAGCTGTTGCCCGGAAGTACCCGTAGTGGAATTCCACGTCCATAAGCTCGCTTCTTACCAGCAAGACTTGTTTCGTCAAACACAGTAGTATAAGGTACGTTTAACACTTAAAAAAAATAGTGCTACGTTCCTGTTACAAAAACCGCTACCAAAATCTGTGCTCGCGAAAAGAACTAAATTGCTGCAGTCAGTTAACTGAGAATCAGTGATGAATTCGGGAGGTATCCAAGGGGGGTATTCCCCTCTGGAAATTAAAATGTCCTCCCCGAAAACTTCAATAACTTGGCAGAGCATTCGGACAATAGCTGAGAAATTTGGCAACACTGTTCACTTTAATTTAACGTAGAACGGACTTTTTCCTGTCTTTTTCGTAATAATGAGCACTCAAGGTCCGTTGAAAAGTATTGATTCGGTCCCCTTTATAATTAAAAGGTAAAATAATGAACTAACTTACTTTTTCTTTCGTTTTGATAACTGACTGCCGGCGTAGAAGGACCATTCAGCACCATGAATAGGGTGATGACAAAATTAAGAAATTGGATGGGTCGCGATACGCTTTAAGCTGCAATGAAGGTGCAAACTGTAGGAGAAGAGGATAAGCATATGTTGTAAAAAAGCTTCGATGCATTAGTTCACTGTAAATGTAAGTTATTGCATGTTAAAATATTATGTTATTGATTCTCATAATTGCATTCTTAAAATGATAATTACACGTAATAATACTTAATTTAATTACTTATTAGAAGTAACAGCAAATTTTAAAATATTATTATTATAATTTGATGCCTATGACATTGATGTTGATGTCCCCCCAGAGGAAAGTGGTTATATTCAATACGCTGAGAATGCTATCTTCCCGTATTATCAACAACGCTTGCTATTTATCACAAAACTAGCTGGATTACATGTAGAAAGATTCTTGCGCAAGCGAAGAGCTCATTGTGGAAAGACCATAAGTTCAGTCGCTTTCATGACTCTGACGAATTCCGTCATGCCATCCCAGTAAAAGGATTCACGTCGCATTTTTGTACCAGCGGGCAATTGCAGCTATTTTGCTGTTGAAACTGAGACACGATAAGGAGAAAACTATGGTGCGAAATAAGTTAACGTATCCGAAACTGATAAATTGAGTTATGTGTCAAACATTGCCATGTTTGATAATAATAATAATTTCATTCTTCGAAATCTGTGGATAAAAAGTTGTGCATTCATTTCATCAAACGACTTAACACTTTTGAATTCATGTTACTAGCGGCCTAGTTACGTTGGAACTTTATTTAATAATTCTGTTAGCAATTGTTGCCGCATTGTACTGATTTTCTCCATTCATATGGAACCTTCATCTGCAGTTAATTAAAACCAAAGCGCAACCAGACAAAGTAAGACAAGAAGTGAAGAGTTTCGATCCCAAAACCTTGCAATCGTTTTGCATTAACCGACATCCCCGTGAGCAAGTCTTTTCTTTGTATACTTAATCATAAGGCTTCCATCTAATTACGAAAAGGTTTCATATTTCTCACGCAACAATTATCTTCATTGCTATTTTGAACTTAATGAGTTCAATTTGTCAGTTGATTAAGATATTTAATGGTTTAAGAAACATACTCTACAGGTATTGAGTTGATTGGTTGGTTTGGTTTATTTTACTTCGCTTTTCTACCACTTTTGGCTAATCGTGAAGATGACGCTGAATGATGATATGGTGAAATGAAGGGGACATTTACAAAGCACACCCACGCCAAGGCCGTTATTCGAACTTTGGATCCCTGGTACAGGAATTGGAGGTTCGAGTTTCAAACTTATATCGTAAAGACACGTACGATTTCCACACTATTCTGATCCAAACCAAACAAAAGTTCGGCTGGTGTCGACGGGTGAATGTACAAAACAATTCAGTGCATTATTATTATTAGGAGCCTGTTGCTGTTATTGAGTCTTTTTATGAGAGATACATTTATGTATGTTATTTATTGTGTAATGCGCACATCAGTCCGGACGATTGTTGCAAAATCGCGGAACTTTGTGAAGGATCGGGTTAGTATCAGCGAATTACTTCTACGAAAGATAAGTTGTTGTACTCAAATTAAGATAATTGTTTAGGAGTGGCTTGTATGCCTTGTTATGTGTTTACGTGCCGGTGATTATGTGTAAAGAAACAATTGGATAATTGCGTCTGGAACGTTTGTGGTACGTTAATCAGTTACTAAAGAGTTGTTTAAAATATTGCTCATTTTCGTCTTTTAATTGAGCTTATGCACATTTTGTAAAATTCTTGATCTACAGACATTGGTATGCAAGTTTAAAGATAATGAAAATTGTTGTTATGATGAATAAAACGAATCCCCGAACGCTGTTTTACGTTTTGAAAGCTAAAAAGACTTATTGTAATTTCCCAAAACGTCATCTGACAAGTAGAAGTTGACTTATGCTAGAAGTAGATTAGTAAATTAGAATTAAGGCTACTACTTTCTGCATTGAATGCGGTTTTGATGAGCTTCAAGTCACATTCGCTCTTACGTGCATATCAACAGATTTGAAACTTTCACCCTTCTGCATTCACTGCGACTTCACAAAATGTTTCGCGATTTGTTTAGAAAAGTGAGTGAATAGTTATTTTTGGTCCGGAACATTCATCTCGGCGGGATTGACTCTCTGAAAATACTTCATGTTGGTTTGTAATTTTTTGAATGTTCATTACAAACCTAATCAAATTGATATTCAATCAGCCGTTCTTGCACAGTCTGCGCTGCGGGAAAAGCAACCCACCCGCATCGGTCTGTATTTACTTGTAACTTGTAATTTTTGATTTTGTATACCTGCTGCTTGGCTATCTTCACGGTGCCCTTAGAAAAGAAAGTTGCTCATTACAAGCTGAATCTGTCCCTCAAACGGTTGTTGACCAAGTCATGAAGAAACCTTTGTTCCAATGACTCGTTTTGTATAAGGGATAGTCAAATGAGAACCTTCATTTGTTTTTGTTTCTTATCTAGTAGATTTCTGTATGTAGGTGGCACAAGTGTGCTGCATTTTAGACATATTGCTGATCTACATATATACTCAACTTTGAGTTAGTGCCTGTATACCTTAAGAAGAATAAGTCTTTGTGGTCCACGTGCAGTCACTTATGAGCCACTACGAAGGCCTCACCACCAAATTACCTGCGAACTGAAGCCATAGGGCAAGAAACCACTCCTCTTCATTGGTGCAAAGGTGTATAGAGGCGCCATATTTAAAATAACAAAAATGACGTTTTGGAGCTGACTTGATTAGTGTTGCAGACCCTTGTTGTTGTTTTGTAAAAAAAGGACTCGGGTGTAAAACATGGTAAGTGACATTTTGATCATTTTTGAGTTACAACGTAAAATATGCCATCCTTCAATTTTCGAGTGAAATTACCATGTCATAAAATTTGCATTGGAGTTAGTGAAGCCTTGTAGAATTGGTTAACACAACACGGAAACAATTTATCTACAGTATAGATTCTAATAACCTTTTTCCTAATGAACTCAGAAATGACCAAACTGCCACTTACCATGGTTTACACCCGACCCCTTCAAACAGTTGATACTTCATGTAAATTTAAGCTGTATACAATCTGTTCTACAAGTTTTATTGGACTTTTAAGGTTTACATTTGACTCTTGTAATACATACACATATACACATATTCGAGTACGAACCATAAATTGCATACATGACAAGGGCCCCTAAAGGCTTGCCCATGCCCCCCCCCCCCTCAGCACTGTGGGGTTTTGGGGTTTATAGATCCGGCACTGGACGAGCCTCTAAATCCATTCTGCTCGGTATGGAACCCATACTGTGCATAAAAATGGAGTTAAGAAACAAACGTTACTTTTTGTCACCTTTTCTCTTGGCTCTTTCGTTTCTGATTCAACCACTGTTCCAGTTTTTATTATACCACCATATTCCTTTTGAAAAATCTCGAAGCAGAGGAGACGAATGTGAGTCTGTTGGCAAGCATAGAAGAAAAGGCGCCAGGAGGGCGGGGGAAGCCGATGTTTCCGTAAATACGAACGGATAATTAAAGATGTGTAATGGCAACGTAAATACAAAGCCGTTAGTCGGTCCAAATCATTAATGTACGCCCCAGTCTAATGCAATCAAATCCTGAGACAGGAGGGATTTTAAAATTTTACGACCTTTTAATGGCGAGCGTGCCAGCTGAACTGGCAAGCGACTTCTCCCTTTTCCGTCTTACGTCACATATTCATTGTCATTCTCCTTCTAGCGCATTAAATGTGCAATCTTTTTTTTTTACTCGTCTGGTAACGCGATGGAAAGCGTTAAGCTTATTTCCAGGCTTAATGTCCTTCGAAGATGCTGTAACCTTTTTCGCTAGGATTCCTGAAACAGCGGGCTTAACGTTACATAGTCTTCTTCTCAAGTAGGCACTTAGTTGGTCGCATGGGTCCTTTCTTAATATGCGCGTGAGTCATGAAATTTGCTTTCTTTATACTTTCTAGAGGAAATTGCTTTAGCGGATTATAATATAAACCTGCACAGCACTTCTCTCAAATTTGTTTAAGGGATCTTTCGCACGATCCCACATCGACCGTGGATAATCAAATTCCATTTTTCAAGCTAGAGTCGTGAAAAGCTGAATATATTGTAGATCATTTTGTGAATGCCTTAAAGTTCAGTTTTAAGTGAAGTAGTGTGACTTCCCGATGGCGTAATGGTAAATCTTTTTTAAGAAGCAATAGTACGGTAGTTGATTCATTGATTTTTGTTATTTAGCGTCGCTTTTCTTTCACTTTTGGCTAATCGCGACGATGATGATGAATGATTATGTCCAGGACAGGATTCGAACCCGGGGCCCCTGCCGTCGTAGCGCGCTGTGCAACCACTCCGCCACGGAAATCGGTAATAGTATGGTAGTAGAAACCGAAACGATAAAGGCAATTCTTATGAAAGAACTGTTTGACTAAATGTTGGTTGCTACTTTTGACTATTTGCTTTCCAGTTTTGACGAAATCTGTAATCAATGCTGGGTATATACGTATCACATAGGTTTTCTCAACCAGTAAATAACACGGTACAATAGCCCCTTCTGGTTCGCTGCACTTTTAGACTCTCTCCGCACCCACGCGTCTAGTGGTGTAACACCGACTCGTCTACTTCATTGGTTTCAAGTAGTGAAGTTGGTAAATGAATGAATGAATGATTTGGTGTTTTAAGTCCAATTTATGCACAGTATGGCTAATCGGGACTGGACCTACAGTTTAAAGTGGGATCCAAACCGCTATGTGCCTCCACCGGGTATCTAACCAGGGACCCCTTGATTACAAGGCGGCGACGCAACCACTGCGCCATCGGGGAGGCCCTAGTGTAGTTGGTGCCTGAACAGTTTGCACTACAATCTGGAGCGGTGTAATGTGTGGTGTAGGGTCACGTGGTAAGTGCTAACTAATCAAATTAAAGTTTCAGGCAGCAGACAGGCATTTGTTGAATCTTCTGAACTAGAACACCGCTATTCGTCTACTTGGTTCAACGTCATTTCCTTGCACCAGCCTGACACCAGGATACACCTGCACTACACCTAGTGTCAAAAAGCGGAGCGAGGGATCTAATTTCACAACGCCATCTTAATTTCCTCTGTTACAATGAAATGGAATTGTGTACGGAGGCTCCAACTTATATACGCCTGTGGGCTTGAGCCCATCCAATACTTTTGCCTGTTATTACATTTTATTTTAGAAATAAAATCCCTCAGCTTAAAAGAAAAAAAATGTTTCTTCATTACACAATTAAAGAATTCTCACAACTAAATTGCTGACTGAGCGTTATCAAAATATTTCAAAATAATTCGTTACATATCCAATATGATACTTTACAGTCTTCTGTATCATCTACACTACCCGTGCTCACATCGTTATTAGAAAAGTAAGGGAGGATAAGGGCTTATAACCACGATGAGGGTCGATAGGCACTAAATACTCTCAACATAAGCAAAGACACTGAAAATACAAAATAGGCACCAAAATTGATTAACATCGACAGATTAGGTTCTCAAAAAGCATTTACACTTATGATTGAAATAGGCAAAAACAGCTTGAAACTGTCCTTAAGCGTAAAAGCCTATATTTTTAGGCCAAGGATAAAATAAATTTTAGGCAAATTCTCAGCCTATTTATGAGATAATAATGTTATTATTACATAAAATTATAAAACAAATACCAGAGTTTAGGCCACCCAATATTTTTTATAAGGTTGGAGCTACTGATTGTGTATAGATAAAATAAATTTTGGGGCAAATTCTCAACCTATTTATGAGATAATAATATATTATTGCATAAAATTATAAAACAAATACCAGAGTTTTGGCCAACCAATATTTTTATAAGAAAAACTCATTATGCTGACCGGGGTGTAAGGGGTACCTTCCACGTAGGGGCCACAAAATCAACCTCACTTCCACGTAGTACACCCTGGACTGTAGACTAACGAGGCTCTGGCGACTGGCACTATGGCCAGTATAATTTTGTGTGTTGTCCTGTTTTTTGTCCTTGTGTGTGCTGAGTGCCCGTTTAGACCATCAGCTTTTAACGGAAGTCAGAAGCTTTTAAGATTTTTAGTTATGCAACGTTAGAGTTGTCATTTGTAATGATAAGGGGCTGGCCCCTGTATAATGTGACGGGTGCAAAATAGCCTAAGTGCTGACGCACCCAAAATTTTAAATTCAAATTCAATATGCTGACCAAGGCATAAATTTATTTTATTTTAAAACATAAACTAAACGTAACGTTTCGACCTTCTAGCAAGGTCTTCTTCAGACTCTGTACCAAGTACAAATGAAACAAGGTACAAAACAGGAAGATATATACACAAAAATCACTCCCCTCCAGACACAAGAGTATCAGAAAGTTGTTTTTTCTGGAACATTCCAGCAGGTGGCCTTCCCTTGTCAACTGTACTTTCACCTGACAGGCGATTTAGCTAAACATTTCCTATCATCTGGAAAGTAGTTGGACTCTTTATCTCACGCTAGTTTCCAACTACTTTTCTGCCTTGGTCAACATATTGAGTTTTTCATATCATGGAAACAAGGCTTAATGGTGTTATAATTTTTATAAGGTTGGCGCTACTGATTGTGTATAGCCAGAAATCGTGAGAAAAGTAAAAAAAAATACCAAAAGTACTGGATTGATATGTTCAACTAGAAAGTGGACTGCAACCAATAAGAGCCCTTCTAGGAAAATACACATCTGAATTCTAAGTTATTTTTTATATCCTAACCTATGACAGCACTCAGACAGGAGACCAATGAGATCGATTCATTTCCTGGCTCAAGGTCAGAAGGATGATGTGAAACCTTACTCCCCGTCCAATAGCCTTCCAGATTGAGGTGATGTCACTTTTTTCTCACCAAGATTCCATCTATTCTCTTTTTTTCGGGGTCGCTTCATCTGGCAGAGTAATGCTTGACATTGGAGATATGGTGAAGGTCTTGTGTCCAGCAGTGAGAGAACGAGAAAGATCGATACCCGACAAAGGGAAGATGAGGGACAAATTTCTACATCAGCTGCCAGGTCGTTTGTCAAACACAGTGGATAAGCTGTAGAAGATGTATTGTTGGCACATTGTATTATTTCGCCCTACCCCGCGATGTCCTTGGCTGTAAATCTTCCTGTACAGTCACGGACAGTTCTGGACTGTAACAACCTTAATAAAAGTCAATGCAATTGTTATAATCCAGAGATGTCCGTGACTGTACAGTGGGATGCACAAGTATTGTGCTTGGCAAATTGTCCGTCATTATTATCATTATTTTTTCTCTTGCATACTACGTGCTTTTAAGGGCTGGATTTTTACGCATACTGGTTCGGAGGTTGTCAGCACCTTGTTTGGTGTTTTGTTTCAATGGTGATGGACAATTTGTTGGCAATACTTATGCACACTGGCGTACGCAGAGCAATTTTCAGGGAAACAACATTTCCAAATAAAAAAGGTGAAGAACTCGGGGAAAACCAAGACTGGTAAGTACAACATCCCCTTAAAATGACCCACGATTGGCATTTTAGAGAGGCGCAAGTTCTACATATACGAAATAACGTATTGTGTATTCCGACACATTGGAAAGAAGATATGTACTATCCGCCCCCCCTCTCCGGCCCGAAAATGAAATTATGCGTACGCCAGTGGCTATGCAACCCACTGTACAAATATGATGTGAATTAGCTGATGCCACGTGGAACCGGTAACAGTCGAACGTTCTCCTCACACGCATAAAAAATCAATAGCTTATTTCGGCTAATAACAATAACACTCAATGTTTTAGTGCATATGCGTGTGCGTGCCCGCCATGATTCGCTTGAAGATGCGATTCTACACAGATGCTAATTGTCAGAAGTTTGAACATCACAGCGGGTTTCCAAAAAGAGAGAGGGACTTACAATAAGTTCCATCTGAAGCCCAGTCTAATCGGGACTGGGTCTACAGGTTCAATTTGGATCTAAAACAATAAAACTTGCATCCACCGGTATTCAAACACGACGAGCCTAAGATGGAATTTTGACCATAAAATGACTTAAATCTCAATAGGAATTGTATCGATACAAGACGAGCCTCAGTAGATTCTCATCTCGCCTCATGCGTAAGGAGATCCGTCTACTTCTCGGTTTGTAAATTGACTTCAAAATGCCTGTCTTAGTCAGGTGACGAGTCTGGAAATATGCATTGTACCAACACATAAACATTCACACTGTATAGAGCTCATTAAAGCAAACAACTTTCCTTGATTATTTATTTCATTTCTCACCTCGTTTCGATGCTACGAACCCTAGAAACTCTTAAAGACATCGTGTGTGTAACCAAACTGCACAGGTTCACAGTTGTCACCAATGTCATCGCATATTGAGCTGATTTTTGTTTTTGTAACATTTTTAAATGCAATGCATTATACGTTTACCAAAGTTGTGGACGAGACAGAGATTCTCATGTCTCGAAGTGTCCAGTTCCGTTCTCGGCTCAACTTTTAAAAGGCCGTCTCGGTCTCGTCTGTTATTTCGAGAAAAGACCGAAACTTGTTTCGCCTCGATTCCATCACTAAATCAGACAATTTCTAGCCAGGGTGCTCATATCTCGAAGCGATGTAAATCATTAACAAGGTTTAAGTAGATGAGGTGGCCCGGTTGACCAACCGAAAATGGGGCTCGGTGGAGCTTGCCTTAATGGATTTCTCTCGTAAGGCATGAGCCCCATTTTCTCGCAGTGTTGCCAGCTCCTTGCTTGAAAAAATCACCAAGGGTTTTTTTTGGGTCTAACCTAACCTCAAGCAAGGAGCTGGCAACACTGCTTGAGGCTCGCTTTAATGGTTTGCTCTTGTAAGGCATAAGCCTTATTTTCTTGCAGTGTGGCCAACACCTTACTTGAAAAAATCACCAAGGTTTTTTTTGGTCTAATCTAACCTAAAGCAAGGAGCTGGCAATCTTGTGTGCTCGCAGTGTTGCCAACACTTTACTCGAAAAAATCACCAAGGTTTTTTTGGTCTAACCTAACCTAAAGCAAGGAGCTGACAACACTGCTTGAGGCTTGCCTTACAGTGCATAAAGCAATTTGCCAACCTACTGGTATTTTTGCCATAGCTTTTTACAAAAAAAAGAGAGGAGAAAAAGAGAGAGGGGGAAAAGTTAAACAACCGACAATGTTGCTAATATTTACCTACAGCTTTTTTTACTTGGCAAGGGCTTAGCCAATTTATATACTGGCGTAACATACATACACTGGGCAAGGAGAGCCGGCAACAAACACACACAGCCGTAAAAGAGAAAGAGATGGATGAATGGATGGCAACACAGTATGTGTGTGCGTGTGTGTGTATAATATGTAGCATTATTAACTAGAGTGTGTTGGCAACCCACCTGCAACTAAAAAAGATAGAGATACCAACATTGCTGTAAGATGAAGAGAGAGAGACCTAGAGCTGGCAACAGTGGTGAGCGAATACGCATTATTTCCAAGTCCCGGGCGCCAATGTATATCGCGACCTTTGTAAACCTCTCTTGCGGGAATGATGTGCTGCACACGCACACACACGTACGTACTTCTCTTTATTTCCGTATTGTGACGCAAACAAAACAAATAATAATTGTTGTTTTTTTAGGATTCCTGGCCCCTACAACCTCGCCAGGGTGCGTGGTGCCCAACCAAAAAAAGTAAAAGGTTTTCTAACGGCTGCGGTTGTAGATAACCACACCTCTGTAGAGTTTCACGTGTTTTTTTTGTATGGTAGTGGTGGTGCCGGCAATAGTGGGTGGGTTAATTGTTGTTGTAGTATTTTGGTTATTTGGCAGAGTGCTGCTGGTAACTGGAGGAGTTAGCGTGGGAACGTGAGGCGGTGGCGTCTGATTGTCTCCCACGTTATTGTTCCCACCCGAAGGTCTGCTCGGCCCAGTTCCGGTCGGTCTTTGTACGGGTGGCCTCGGCGGTATTGTGTTGGTTCCACCGCCGGGCACGCCAGGTACACTCGGGTATTGATCAACATCCGGCGAAGCTGGGACGTGATACACATCAGGGCTTTTGTCTGCTTTTTCGCCATTCTTCTGGCCGGACTTTCTATAGTACGCCAGGGTCACCCATATTATGACGACTACAATGCAGAAAGCTCCAAAGGCTGCGATCCAAATCATGATGGACGGGTGTGTTGTTTTTTTGTTATTATTTATCGTCAAAGGCCATGCACACGTAACTCGAACCAATCTTGGAATTTTAGCTACCGACAGGTATAAGTTTTTATTAGAAACCCCGCGCACATCAGTTGCAGTCGAGTATTGCTACTGGGTAGCCGCATAAAAGTGTACGCTATACCAAGTGTAATATCAAGTGTAATAGAAACCGAATTAGTTTGGTCTGTCAGGTGAGTACCATATCAGCATAAGTTATACGCACACAAGTTGCTTGACCAGCTATAAAACTAAAATTTACGCAATTATACTACTGTTTTGTGTGTGTTAAATTGCTAGCAGCTTTTTGTAGGTAAGTTTTGTTTTTTGTTATTTTTTTGCATGTGTGTGTGTTAATAATAATTGCGAGCGGCGTTAGTGAACAGAAAGTGTTGTTTTGATTAAACAACGAAATTACGCTAAACAAAAAAATACGAGCATATATAACATGTGCTTGAAAAAAACTATTCTTCATCGCAAATAACATAAAAGCGAGGTAACAATCGGAGGGAGAGGGGGCAATGATTATGATCATGTTAGTTTACTTATAGTGGATAGTATTGACGCGTGTACACTGGGTTGGATTTGTTGTTTTAAGTCTATTTTATGCATAGTAAGGCTAATCGAAACTGGGTCTACAGTGGGATCCGAACCACTTCCACTGGGTATCGAACTTGGAGTTTACAATTATACAAGTGTACAGGGGAAACTTTATTTTTTTTGAATTTGTTGATACTCTCGATTGGATTTTGTTGTTTTAAGTCTATTTTATGCATAGTAAGGCTAATCGAAACTGGGCCTACAGCGGGATCCGAACCACCTCTGCCGGGTATCGAACTTGGAGTTTAAAATTATACAAGTGTACAGGGGAAACTCTATTTTTTTGAATTTGTTGATACTCTGGATTGGATTTTGTTGTTTTTAAGTCTATTTTATGCACAGTAAGGCTAATCGAAACTGGACCTACAGTGGGATCCGAACCACCTCCGTCGGGTATCGAACTTGGAGTTTACAATTATACAAGTGTACAGGGGGAAACTCTATTTTTTGAATTTGTTGATACTCTGGGTTGGATTTGTTGTTTTAAGTCTATTTTATGCACAGTAAGGCTAATCGGGACTAGGCCTACAGTTTTTTTAAAGTAGGATCCGAACCACTATATACTTTTATCGGGTTCGAACCTAGGACCTCTTGATTACAAGGCAACAACACAACCACAGCACTATCGAACCCTAGTAAATATGTAGGAAAAAACAACGGTATATACATAATCCAAAGTTGCGTGGTTCTAGGTCCCATAGGAACCAAGAAAATCAATGTCTTGGAAAACATCTTAAGATATTTGTCTTAATCTTTAAGAAAGTCGACTTCCGGTCTGTCAAGATGTTACTTCCGGTCTGTCAAGAAAATTTTCTTAAGACATTTGTCTTAAGATGTTTTCCAAGACATTGATTTTCTCGGCTCCTAATTGAGCTAGGATGATGATTTTAGGTTTGTTGGATAGGATTTGACGAAAACTATTCGACTGGCAAATAAAATCGATTCCACCCCTTCAAGTTTCGAAAATATAGACAATTTTTTTATTTTTTGAGAAACTTGATTTGCTGGCTTAGTTTTTACCCTATTTCGAAAATTTTAATGACATTTGATAAAAAATTGAATGTACTTTACAACCTATTGGAAACATAATGATTAGTGCTTACTGTTTTCGAGTTATTTTAAATTTAAATTTCAAGATGTAATTTCTAAGTTGTTTTGTAACTCGTAAACTATGGGTCGTAGAAAACCCATTCTTGTTTTATCTGCTATTGCCCGACAAATACTATAAACACAAATAATGTTTATTGCTTGATTTAAAAAAATAAAGATCGAAAATAATTTTGTTTTTTGAAAATAAAAAATGTGTGTATGGAAAAAAAATATGATTGTGTAATTTTTTTATGATGTATGTTTGCATGTAAAAATAAGTATACCTGAAAGTTTTAGAATTTCAAAATAGCTATATATATATATTTGCTATTATATCAGCCAAAATAATAGAATATATATAAACAAGTACATTTTCATAGTTTCATACCTCTACTAGATTGGTGGAAAAATATACTAATGGGCAATAAAATCTGAAGAAAATTAGTGTCTAACAAAAATAAACTAAATAGAATTACACATGCATACAATATTTATTGTGTTTTTTTCTATCTACAATTATATTTTTCTTATATATTTTTTTTTATTTTTTTTATAGAGTTGATTAAAGCACATATTTGAGGAAGGCAACACCACCCATATATAAATAAACATACCCCCCCAAAAAAATGCGCTCCATGAAAAGTTGCCCTGTTTGCAAAAAAACCATATCAAGCAAACATTTTGCAAGACATTGTCGTACCTGCGTGCCAGGCAAGCATTTGGCTGCCACCGAACTATGTTCCGGATGCAATAAACATATTACAATTGCGTATGCCAAGAAGCATAAGCTTACTTGTCTAAGCGAAAGTACATCTGGGGCTCAGCCTTCGACCTCCACCAAAAGGAAGGCAGAAGCAACCTCCATTAATGTACTACCCACCAAACGCGTCAAGCCTGCGATGAAAGCAGACCGGTCTGCTTTCGGAGGAATATTAGGAGATTACGTCCAATTGTCGGATGGCTCTTGCGATGTTTGTAGCTTTTTAGAGGAGAAGCGAGCAGAGATAGTTTCTATTCTTAGTAATGCACTGGCTACGCACTCCTCCACTAAATTCTACGCATCGCTACGTTGCTGGTACAAGAAGCCGTCTGGTGAAATTTACAGGTTCTGCCACAACACCAAGGCGAAGACGCTGCATCTGGCGGATGTCGACAACCTCGAGGTCATCTACAACAAGTTTGTCGAGGAGCTGCTGGCAAAGCAAGAAGAACATGAAGCTAAGGGCTCGGGGGGTTCGCTGTGTGGTGAGCGTCACGAACTGCGCGTCAAACTTTCCAAGTTTGTGCCTCTCTCCGCCTCCAGCTACGTCCCCTTACCATCTGCCATCGCGGCAAAGAAGGCTGTTCTGAACATTCAAAACAGTGACGCCAAGTGCTTTCTCTGGTCTGTGCTTGCAGCTTTGCACCCTGTCGACTGGAAAAACCAACCACACCGAGTTAACCACTACCTACCCTACGAGCCAGAGCTGGAAGATGCGATGGCTGGGATCGCCTATCCCGTGGAGGTCCCGGACATTCGAAAGTTTGAGACTCGTGCGCGGTTGGCCATCAACGTTTATGGCCTCACTGACGAAAATGTGGTGTACCCTATCCGGGTGAGCGACGTAGACGTCGACGGTGCGCAGGAAATTCACCTTCTGCTTATCAAGGATGAAACTCGCCATCACTACACCCTCATTCGCTCGCTCTCTCGGCTTGTTTCGAGCCAACGGAGCAGTGATAGTCACCACATCGAGGTGTGTCGCAGGTGCTTGTCTACATTTCGTAATCGAGAACAGCAGGATTACCAGCGCATCAGAGGTTCCAACATCGCTGCCGAGAAGCTCGCTAACCACAAGCTCTACTGCAATGCCAACGAACCGGGGGTGGCAGACTTGCCCGAACCTGGCACCGTGGAGCGTTTCCACATGCACGGTGCCATGGTGGAGCACCCCGCTATCATCATCGCGGATTTCGAGGCCTTCCTCAAACCCCTGTCCACTTGCGATCCCGATCCTGAAGTTTCTTCCACCACCCCTTACCAACTCCACGAGGCATCCAGTTTCGCATACGTTGTGGTGAGACGAGACCAACGCATCGCCCCCGAGCCCTATGTGTACCGTGGTCCCGACGCAGCCAAACACTTCCTCGAGAGGATGGTTGACGAGGCCATCGAGATAGGGAAGTTCCTGTTGACCCCCAAGCCTATGGAATCGCTGTCTTCTGACGACAAAATCAAGCACGAGGAGGCTACTACCTGTCCTGTGTGCACCTGTGAGTTTAGCATCAACAACCGTAAAGTCCATCACCACGATCACTTTAACGGTAGGTACGTTGGTCCTTGGTGCAACAAATGCAACCGCAGGGCCTGGGACCCGCGCTTCATCCCTGTGTTTTTTCACAATGGCTCGGGGTACGACTTTCACCACCTGATCAAGCATCTTGGGTACGACAACGAGGGAATCAACGTTCTCGCCGAGAACGAGGAGCGTTACATCAGTGTGAGCAAATGGGTTCGAATCCCGAGATCACGCTCTACCGTCGAGCTTCGCTTCCTCGACTCCCTGAGGTTTCTCCCGGCCAGCCTCGATGCCCTAACGAAAAAACTCAGCAACGAGCAAATGCTCATTACCTCTGCAAATTTTCCAAACTTGGATGCCGGTCTCTTCAGGCGTAAGGGGGTCTACCCCTACGAATACGTCACCGACTCTACCAAGTTTGTGGAGACGTCGCTACCTCCCCAGGCGAAGTTCTACAGTCAGCTACGAGGCTCGAACATCACCGACGAAGAATATCACCACGCCCAGTCCATGTGGCGCGAGCTAGGTTGTCGAACTCTCGGAGACTACCACGACGCCTACCTCAGACTTGATGTGACGCTCCTCGCCGACGTGTTCCAGACGTTCCGGGCGACCGCAATGAAGATCTACCACCTGGATCCCGCCTACTTCTATAGTCTCCCCGGACTGGCGTGGTCAGCCATGTTTCTGGTGACGAAAATCGAGCTGGAGCTTCTTTCGGACGTGGACATGATGCTGTTTGTGGAACGCGCCGTGCGGGGTGGAATGGTCCAGGTGTCGCAACGGCATGCGCGCGCCAACAACCATCACATGGCTACTGGCTACGACTCCACCCAACCGTCGAGCTACATCATGCACACGGACGTGAATAACTTGTACGGGCACTCCATGATGCAGCCACTCCCTTTTAGAGGGTTCGAGTGGGCTGATCCTTCCAAATTTGACGTTGAAGGTTTCGACGATTCGGAATGTGGATTTTTCGCCGAGGTGGACCTTGAGTTCTCCGAGAAGCTGCAGGATTTGTTCTGCGATCTTCCCCCTGCACCCGAGTTCAAGTGTCCACCCGATTCCAACCAGACGAAGCTCGTCATGGATTTCGAACCCAAGAAGAATTACATCCTTCACTACCAGAATCTCCGGTGGTTGATGCAGCGAGGGGTCACAGTCCACGCAGTTCACCGCATCCTCAAGTTCGAGCATTCTCCATGGTTGAGTCCATATATTGAAGTTAACACTGAATACCGCACCGCAGCCACGTCCGAGCTTGATAAGGATTTCTTCAAGCTCATGAATAATGCGGTGTTTGGCAAGACCATGGAGAATGTACGGAATCGCGTGGACATAAAATTGGTGACGAGGAAAGAGCGATGTCGTCAGCTTGTCGCGAGTCCATTGTTCAAGTCTCGAACAATCTACAACGAGCAGCTGGCTCTGATTCACATGAAGCAAGGTGTGGTGAAACTCACCAAGCCCATCTACGTTGGAGCCACGGTTCTGGATCTGAGCAAGCTCCACATGTTCGAGACGTACTACGACATTTTACGTCCACACTACGGCCACAACATCTCGCTTCTCTACACGGACACGGACAGCTTGGTGTACCACGTTCGCACAGCCGACGCATACGGGGATATAGCCACAGTTCTATCTTTGGTTAACCTCTTCGACACCTCGGGCTATCCCCAGCCGAACCAGTACGGTATCCTGGCCCGCAACAAGAAGGTGCCTGGCAAACTCAAAGATGAGAAGGACGGAGACGTGATTCTTGAGTGTGCAGGTCTTCGCGCCAAGGCCTATACCATCAAAGCCGAGGGCAGCATTACCAAGAAGGCCAAGGGTGTCGGCAGACAGGTGGTTCGGGAGCATCTCACATTCGAGGACTTTGTCGATTGCCTCAAGACCAGGTCGTCGGTTCTAAGAGCAGAACAGCGCATCCAGAGCGTCGACCATGTGTTGACCACCAACAAAGTGAGGAAGATTGCCCTGGATCCCAACGACGACAAGAGGTGCGTTCTCCAATGCGGAATCCACACACTGCCGTGGGGGCACTATCGCTTAGCAGAAAGCAAAACCTGCAACATATGCCCATCTTCAACAGAAGATTTATAAAAAAAAAAAAAAAAATCATTTTGTTAGTCATTACAAAAAAAAACACTGACTGTCATTACAAAAAAACTTTGACCGTATTCTTAAATAACCAGCATACCTATGAATCTCTTTGGTTTCCGAAAACAAACCAACATGGAGACTGTACACCGCGCGACGACAGATCATGAATTTCTACCTTCCATGTTAACTAAACTCAACGGTCTACTGATTGTTCACCTTAACAGCATTTGGACGAAATTGGATGACGATGTAGGCAAGATGTTTTACGTCTTCAACAACAATTTACATTTTTACAAAATTCCGATCGATGGAAAACTTCAAATCACCGTGAATCCGGAAAACGTAGGCGAAATCAAAATATCTACCGGCAAGAACATTTTTCGAATCAAGCACGACAAGATGCTTTCTAACATTACGTACGATGTTTCTGCAGGAGATTGTTTATACATGGAACTCCTAGGAGATTACGACAAACTCATTCCTCTCTTCGTAGAATTACGAATCGTCTATCCTTTAATAAATAACCCGTAACCAAAATGCCTAACGACATTTTCGGCCACACCAAACGTGTAGACCACGCAGAAGAGATTCTCATGTTGGACGTCCGAATTAAAAAGTTGAGGAGCGATTTGATCGCTTTGCAGGAGACCTTAAACAAAAGTTTAGAGTCGGAGATCGCTACGCTCCAAACGCAATGTCTCGACCCTATTTTGAAAATCGATTCCGAACTGAAAACGCTCATAAAAAATTATGTTGACGTACCTTCTTACGACAACGTTCAAAATATACAGTTGAGCGTGGATAAGCTTCAAAATGATTTGGCCAAATTGCAGCAATTTCAATCGAAAAATGAAGATTTGGAAAAATTGAAACTCGAAATCGAAGAACGAACTTCCGCAATAGAAAAAAATTTCTCTGAACTTCAAACCGTTGTGAAAGATATTGATGTAGAACGCTTGCATGTTGTTGTTTCCAAATTACAAGATGAATTCGCCAGCACGTTGGAAGAAATTAAATCCAAGTTACAGACTTTGGAAGATACCATGACGAACCTACCATCGTCGGACGAACTGCAGGTCATCGGCAAAAGCGTCGCGAACATAAAAATTCAATTGGAGGCTTATCAAGATTTCGAACACATTCAAACCACCATCGCTACGCTTCAGGCGTCTCTGGAGTTGATCAACGAAGAAATTAAAAATATTCACGTTGAAGCAAGCGCGTTGACGAGCATACAAGACACGTTGAGCACGGTCCAGCAGAAGATCGAATATTTAGAAAATTTGAACGTCGAAACGAACCTTGCTCATTTTCATCACGTACTGGACAACATACAGGGTGACTTGGAATCGTTACGGACGAGCGTACCTTCGAGCGAAGATTTGGAAAAATTGAAAACGGCGGTGACGACACTAACCGATTCGAGCGACGTCAAAAGTTCGTTGAGCGATCTCGAGAGTAGGGTGGCCAATCTCCCCACCTCAAAAGAATTACACGCTTTGAAAAGGAGCATATCACGTATGCTGAAACGACTAGAAACGGAAACGGCGAACGTGGAACAGATTCGAGACGAACTTACTTCGCTGGTGTCGACGCTGCCCACTTCGCAGAGCGTTGCCGACCTTCACACGCAGTTTACCGAGATGCGAAGCATCGTGAACGATCTTACCGAGAAGAGCTCGAAATTGAATCAAGTCGAGAACCTTCAGAGTATCGTCGTTAACATCAGAGATCAAGTTGGAGTGCTGGAATCCACGCAGGAATCGACGCTGACCTCTTTCGGTGCCAAATTACAAGAACTCAACGAAAACTTCAAGCAGTTGAACGTGGAAGTGAAAATCAAGCCGTCATTTTCTTCAGTAACGGATACCATCGTCGAACATTTGTTGCCCGTACAAAATACACTGGGACAGCTTCACAGCAACCTCGTTAGCGTCGATACTAAATTCGCTAAACTGCATTCTCTGCAAGCCATCGAAATTAACAGCGTACCCAATCAACAGAGAATCTCCACGTTCGTCGAAGGTAACAAACTGTACATGTTACATCTTTATCATCCGTACTACAAGTTTCTCCTCGATGGCACGATTCAGATAAATGAATTTTCGTACTGGTCTCACGGCAGAAAAGCTAGCGTTCCCACCATGACCTTGATATCGAATCGTGGTGTCCAGAAAGCGGGAAACATTCCTCTGGCACGTTGGAACGAAACGCGCAACATATATGAAATACACGAAGACGAAGATCTTACCGTTTTTGACGTGAGTGCCGGCGATAAGCTAATCATTCAAAACACGAGCGAAGTGCCACCCTCTTTGAATCCCATCACGCTGGTGCTTCTCTTCAAACGTAATCTCTAAAAAATGTCTAGGCAAGCCATCGTCGAAGAATTGCATAAACCTGCACGCCGCAACTACGAACGTTTGGCGGTGGTAACCAAGGGCATCGATGACCTTTGGCAAAGTGACCTCGTGGAGATGAGTAGCGGCAATCTAAAAAATGTGCATAAATTGAACAAGGGCAACAAGTACCTCCTCACCGTCATAGACACGTTTTCGAAATTCGCATGGGCTCTACCTTTGAAAGCCAAAACGGGAACATGCGTCACAGAAGCATTCAAGACAATTTTTCGCGAAAGCAACAGACGACCTCGGTTTTTGCAAACAGACAACGGTAAAGAATTTTACAATGCCGTATTCCAAAAGTTTATTCAAAAACATGGCATTCGACATTATTCAACCTTCAGTCACATCAAAGCCAGCATCGTGGAAAGATTTAATCGAACCTTGAAAACACACATGTGGAAACGATTCACGCTTCGAGGAAATTACAAATGGGTCGACATACTGTCGGAACTCGTTGACACCTATAATGATACGGTACACAGAACGATAGGCATGAAGCCAGCTGACGTTACGAAATCTGACGAGCAGCGTTTAATTTCTACAGTTTACTGTCCAAAGTACACTCCCACGACTACCAAGAAATCAAAATTCAAAATTGGAGACCAGGTGAGGATCAGCAAATTCAAACGCACCTTCGAGAAGGGGTTCACAAAAAATTGGAGCACGGAACTTTTTACGGTGGTTCGAGTTTTACCCGGAAACCGACGCACGTATATAATAAAAGATAGTAGCGGCGAGATTTTGAAAGGAAGATTTTACGAAGAGGAACTCTCTAAAACAAAACATCCCGACACGTACCTCATCGAGAAAGTATTGCGTAGGAAAGGCGACAAACTGTTTGTCAAATGGCTGGGACTTCCGGAAAAGAGTTGGATCGACGCGAACGAAGTGATCTTGTGAGTACGTGGAACGTGGTGAAACGTCTACCGGATTCGGAAAGTCAAACAAAAAAAAAGAACGGCAAGTTGCTTCCCGACAGCATCCGCTGTCTGATCGTAGGTCCTTCGGGGTGTGGGAAAACAACACTGCTCGTGGACAATTTTCTCCTCGCACCGAATTGGTTAGATTGGAAGAACAGGCACCTCTACGTATTTTCGAAAAGTTTGGAGCAAGCGAAATACCAGCAACTGATAAAACTGTACGAAGGTCTGGACATTGCAACGTTCGCTTCGGAAATAAAACCACTCGACGATTGTCGTAAAAATTCAGTCGTTGTGTTCGACGATGTTATCCTGGAAAATCAAAATGAAATTCGCAATTTTTTCACGCAAGGTCGTCACAAAGGAATAGATTGCTTCTTCCTAGCTCAAACGTTTTCCAAAATTCCAAAACAGTTAGTACGCGACAACGCTAATTTCATATGTTTGTTTCGTCAAGATCACACCAACCTCAAGCACGCGTACGATGACTACGTAGGCGGAGACATGAACTACAATCAATTTTCGGAACGCTGCTGCTCCCACTGTTGGAACAGTGACGATTTCGGATTCGCGACGATCGACATGACGAGAAAACCCAACGACGGAAAATACAGAAACAAAATCAACGACTTTCTAAACGTTGCAACGTTGTGAGAAACGACGTGTATAAATAACGTTATGACGAAACGAAAAATCGAAGACGAAAATCTCAAGCTTCGCGATTACCTCGCGAAACGCTTCAAAGGTTGGAAATCCGAGAATCGCGGATTCTACGAAGAGAAGAAACGTCAAGATCAACCTGTGATCGACGCCATGAGCGATCTAGGTAAAGAAATTAAAGGCGTCACGGAACAAAATAAAAATTTGATCAACGAACTCGTACCACTTGCAGCTAAAAGTTACACCGTACCCACGTCCATTTCGAGCATTCCTTCGACGCCGTTCGAACTGAAGGACGTACCGGCACGACGTCGAGCCATAGGTAGCACGCCGTCGTCTTTGGATAAGATCGAGTTGGGACCTTTGGCACGAGACTACCTGAGCACGGGAAAATTCGACAAAGATGAAGTGTTCGGATTGTATCCGAGCATGGAGAGCAACGAAGGCGGCGGTGTGGTTTGGAAGATTGGAAAATCGAAGGTGAGCTTCGAAGGCAACGACATTAAAGTTAATTTAGGCGAGAAGGATAGTTGGAACAGGTATCCGGGTACGGTGGGACTGTGGGAACTTGTTGCCAAAAAGCAGCCGAAAGATTACACCGACGAAGATTACCAGAGTTACAAGGAAATTTTGATCATGACGGATGCCTTGTACCAGAACAACGACGCCTCGCAGAATAGGGTGAAATCGAGCAGCGGCGAGAAGTACAGAAATCTCATCAAACCGATTTGGAACCAGGTGAAAACAGGCAGCGGCGTCAAACTCTACAACACCCTGCCCAAAGAGTTTGTGTGGGTGGACGACGTGCGCAAGCTCATAGACCGATTGTTGGTTATTGCAGGAGAGGAGAATGCTGGCAATCGTAATTTCTACAACGAGAAGGTAGGAATTGTGGACATGATCAGCACAAAACTTTCCAACTTCATCGTGAACGACGACAAGGGCATAGGTTACCTCATTAAAATTATCAACACGCTGCCTCCGAGATTCTGGAACGTGGCCGAAGGAAAGGGACTCGTGAACGACATCATCAACAAGTTACCTTTCGAGATGCATTTACCCGGCTACCAGTTCTGCGGACCGGGTACCAAACTCAAGAAAAGATTGGAGAGAGGAGACAAGGGTGTGAATCCGTTGGACGCCGCATGCAAAGATCACGACATCGCCTACAACACCACTCGCACCGATCTGGATGCACGCCACGAAGCAGACAGAAAGTTAGAGCACGCAGCTTTCGAAAGATTCGTTAGCAGAGACGCTTCGCTGGGAGAAAGAGTTGCAGCACTGGGCACCACCATCGCCATGAACACGAAACAAAAATTTGGATGGGGTGTGTAGAAATAAAAAAAAATTCTCGAACCTTGAAAAAAAATTTCTTCGGTATATAAATAACACTACGTAAAAAAAAAAAAAAAACTCCAGTTGTGTTTGCCATCTAATAAAAAAATGAGTAAACAGTCACTAGACGCCCAAGCATTAAAACAAATGCTAAATTCATCAGTTGAATATGTAAAAATTCAGGAATTGGAAATAGACAAACCTTACACGATAACTTCCGGTTCAATTGTTTCTACCCAGTATGGTCCCAAGGCGCGTCTGTTGCTCAACGCACAATACAGTCTATTTTTACCAGATCGATACGCTAACATGTTATCCGACGAGAAGCTAGCTATTTTAATCGAGAACAAAACTCGAATCGTGTACAAGGGTACAAAGGAACTTCTTGGTAAGAAAACAAAGCACGTAATAGAATTTGTGTAACGGCTCTGCGCGGAGTATATCCTTGAAAAAAAATTACACAGAAAAAAAAAAATCTCAGAACATTTATATATAAATAACATACAGAAAAAAAATTACACAAAACAAAAAAAATCTCAGAACATATATATAAATAACATACCGTGAAGATAACATATAGAGCATCAACATGAAGCCCAAAGGTGTCGTGTACCAGATACCATACTCCAATCTGAAAAATCTAGGTGCCCTCGATGGTTTACGCACCAAGAAACAACGCGAGAAGAAACGTTCTTGCTTGACGAAAGGACACGGAATGAAATTACTTCTCAGCACACCTCAATTGAGACGCTTGCAGCGTTCGCGGAAACAGCAAAAAATCGGAGGTTTCATATTCAGCATCCCAGCCATCCTGGCAGCTTTGGGGGCCGTTGGAAGTTTGGCCGGCGGTAGCGCCGCCATCGCGAAAACCGTAATCGACTCGAAGAAGAACAAGGCAGAATTGGAAGAACAGAAACGTCACAACCTGGCTATGGAGAAGAAGGGGAAAGGTATAACCAAAAAACAAAAAAGCAACCTCGATGCTTTGAAGAAATATATAAAAAAGAAGAAGCCCTGTCCAACTTCGATATTGAATCTCTGATCGAACTGTTGGGAATAAAAAACTTCAGGGGTGTTTTCATGTCCGATTCTCTACCCTCTGCTGTGAAGAAAAAGGAGTATGGCGTGGTCAACCTGGACAGTTACAAAAATCCTGGTACACATTGGATATGCTACCTCAAAATTGACGATAACAATGCATTTGTTTTCGATTCGTTCGGTGGCACACCACCTGCCAGGTTGGTGAAGTATCTCAGTGTTGCCAACCTCTACTACAATGACAAACGCATCCAGGGTTTCACCGATGTTAACTGCGGCCACCTATGCCTTTCCGTTCTCGCATACATGTCTAAAATAAATAACCCGTCGGTGGAACATTTTCAGAAAGCATTGTGGAATCTTAAACACGATGGGCGTGTTCCATCTCACGAGCGAATCTTCGATCTTGAAACTCACGCTGCACGACGACATCGTCTATCCTAAATCCGTAGCTCTGCGTGCATTCTACAGCATGTACCTCATACCTAACGTCACGCAGCACAATAATAAAATTAGTGTCGGAAGCGAACACATCGTCGTCACGCCAGGCCAATACAATCTTTCCACTTTGCAAGCTCAGTTACCCAAAGGCACGTACCTTTCTCAAAATTCGGTCACGCACAGAGTGGAAATCGTGTCGGCGACGGAGACCGTGGACCTGGGCACCATGGGAGAACTTTTAGGTTTCGAGAACGACACCAAACTCGAAGCTGGCATCAAACATACGGCAACCAATATTCCTAAATTTCTAGCCATAGAGACTCTAAACGTTCACTGCAACGTGGCGGAAGGCATGATCACAAAATCCTCGGACGGATTGTTAGGAAGTCACAAGCAGACAGGAATCATAGCTACGTTCAAACCCAGTTCCGAATTCATGGAACCGATCATCTACACACCCTCTTCGCCGATCTATTTTCCAGTATGCCGCAACCGCATAGACGACATAGAGTTGGTGGTGACAAACGAGAAAGGAGACGTGGTGGATTTCGCAGGTGCAACGACCACTGCCATCGTGGAGATCAACGTATAATAAATAACACGCATAGTGAAAATGGAGCAAATCGAAAGTTACGAATTGCAATCTTTCCCTCCCAACCGTCGCACGTTCGCCAATCTCAAAGAAGCGAACAGGGAGATCGAATACGACGTGGACGTAGGCGATGGGTTCGTTCATCCTCACAGAGCGGACCTCTACCTTCAATTCGACGTGGTGAAGAAGGAAAGCGGAGACGCGTTTCCGCCCAATGCAAATTTGATACTCGTGGACAACTTCGTGCCTCACCTGTTCTCGCAGGTGGAGGTGAGGAAACACAACACCGTCATAGACAGAATAGACTATCCAGGCATCACGTCGACGGCAGTGGGAACTTTGAAATTATCCAAAACGGACGCAGCATACTACCAGGCGGGAGGATTCGAAGCGGGGACCAAAATATCGACTAGAAGTCACACGGTGCTTTTTCCCATGCGTCTGCTGCCGGGATTCTTCTCGGACTACAAGGAGATCATGTGGAAGGGAGGATTGCGCGTCACGTTTCGAAGAGCGGCCAACGACAACGACGCACTGATGCGATACACCAACTTGAACGCCGACGGCACGCCGATAGCCAACACATTACCTGAAGCGGCCAAGTGCGTCATCCGGAGCATGGAATTGAGAATGCCGATCGTGGAATACGAAACAAACTACGCCCTCAAGTACAAAGCGGAGATCTTGAAGAGTCCGCAGGTACCGATTCACTTTCACGGTTACCAGTGCGTGCAGAAGATGGCGTCGGGAAGTCACATGGAATTCGACGTGACGACACAGTTCAACAACATACAGTTCGACATGCCAGATTTCGTCGTAGTGCTCTTTCAAACCGGTCGCGATAACAACCAGGAAAAAGATTCCAGCAAATTCGACGACTGCAAGATCAAGAACGTTTATCTGAAGAATGGACGCAACGAAGTCTTCCCGCGCGAGAATTACAACCTCGACATGACCAAAGACGATTACCTCAAACTTTACGAAGCTTACACCTCTTTCAAACGCGTGACCGAGGGAAGCATGGACATGTACTACACGCCCAGCGAATTCAAAACCCGCAGACCCATGTTCGTCATCAACACATCTAAGAGAAAGCAGGTGGTGGTCAACGATCGAACCAACATCAAGGTCGTCTGCGAGTTCAACAGTCCGTTGCCCGAGGACACCGTATGCAGTGTGATCCTGGTCGCCGAGAAGTCCTTCGTCCACGACGTGAAGAACGAGAGGGTCACAGAGCAGTTTTAACAAGTTTTTAACATTTTTTCTTGCACAATAAGAAATTTTTGTACTAGCACAATCAGTTTTAATAGCACAATACGAAAATTTCACTAGTTCAGATCAGTTACAAATGTTAATTTCATCAGTTATCAGTTACAATATCTTTTTTGCACTATAGCACGAGAGACAAATCAGAAAATTTGCACAAAAAAAATTTGTTGTTGTTTTTTACACGAGAAAATTAACAATAAAATTTCTTTTTTATCGTTTCAGATGCTGTCGAAACATCAAAAACACATACACACACACTAGAAAAAAAAAGCATGCAACTTTATTTGTAACACACACACATACATTCTCCATCTTCATCAAAAAAATATTATAATAAACATAATTATTTTTATCTATATCTCACAATAAAACTCTATATCCAAAAATATTACAACATCAAAATAACACTAGAGTCGTTAGTACACGTTGCATGCATTACGGAGGTCCTCTGTAGGGTTTCATGGAAGTTTGAGAAAAAAAAAAAAAAAACACGTGAAACTCTACAGAGGTGCGGTTATCTAGAACCGCAGCCATTAGAAAACCTTTTACTTTTTGGTTGGGCACCACGCACCCTGGCGAGGTTATAGGGGCCAGGTATCCTAAAAAACAACAATTATTATTTGTTTTGTTTGCGTCACAATACGGAAATAAAGAGAAGTACGTACGTGTGTATAGCACATCGTGTTTCCCCCGAGAGAGGTTTACAAAGGTCACGATAGGTCTCTCTCTCTCTTCATCTTACAGCAATGTTGGTATCTCTATCTTTTTTAGTTGCAGGTGGGTTGCCAACACACTCTAGTTAATAATGCTACATATTATACACACACACGCACACACATACTGTGTTGCCATCCATTCATCCATCTCTTTCTCTTTTACGGCTGTGTGTGTTTGTTGCCGGCTCTCCTTGCCCAGTGTATGTATGTTACGCCAGTATATAAATTGGCTAAGCCCTTGCCAAGTAAAAAAAGCTGTAGGTAAATATTAGCAACATTGTCGGTTGTTTAACTTTTCCCCCTCTCTCTTTTTCTCCTCTCTTTTTTTTGTAAAAAGCTATGGCAAAAATACCAGTAGGTTGGCAAATTGCTTTATGCACTGTAAGGCAAGCCTCAAGCAGTGTTGTCAGCTCCTTGCTTTAGGTTAGGTTAGACCAAAAAAACCTTGGTGATTTTTTCGAGTAAAGTGTTGGCAACACTGCGAGCACACAAGATTGCCAGCTCCTTGCTTTAGGTTAGATTAGACCAAAAAAAACCTTGGTGATTTTTTCAAGTAAGGTGTTGGCCACACTGCAAGAAAATAAGGCTTATGCCTTACAAGAGCAAACCATTAAAGCGAGCCTCAAGCAGTGTTGCCAGCTCCTTGCTTGAGGTTAGGTTAGACCCAAAAAAAAAACCTTGGTGATTTTTTCAAGCAAGGAGCTGGCAACACTGCGAGAAAATGGGGCTCATGCCTTACGAGAGAAATCCATTAAGGCAAGCCCCACCGAGCCCCATTTTCGGTTGGTCAACCGGGCCACCTCATCTACTGGTTTATGGTCATAAATATATTACTAGATTTCTACAAGGCAAAGAAGTCAGTACCCCTTGAACTTTTTGCCCCTTCTGTGTATTGTTTTAGCCTGCATTCCAACAAGTTCTTTGGTGCTTCGGCACATATGGCCATTTTGCACCCTTTACTGTATACGGGGAAATATCCCCTTATCTAAAATTCTTACCTAAGAGTTTCAAAAGGGGTGTAAAAAGGCCTTTGGGGGAAAATTAAAGTGCAAGGTTGTAAAGGAACCTGCACAAGACAAATACTTCGCATTAAGAATGTAAGAATACACTAAAAACTTTTATCTTATGACTATGAGATCAAGTATGTTAAGGATCGCTGCAAACCCAAGGTGTTTTATGATATCAAGTTGTCACTAATCATTATTATTTGCGATTTATTCAGGCCAAGAATATGATTTACTAATATATATCACCTCCATTAGCGTTATGACAGAAATTGTGACGTAGCAAATGCAAAGCGTTACGTAAAGTGATTGGACATTACACAAAAAATGTCCCTCCCCCGCCATTTCAGTAAAATTACAGAAAGATAGCTTTCCAAAAATTGAAAATATTTTTCACATAGATATTGAGAAATTACATCAGACTGCAACCGATGGTAAGAGTATTCCATAAACGTTGTGGAAATACATACCATGAATCAGACACCACAGTCTCTCGATATCTGCTGAATTTGATCAATATTTGGGTGGATCGTTCCATGAATTAATGGAGTTATCTTTCAAAAGCATACGCCGTGACCGAGCCTTTGTAAAGGTCAGTAATATGTTGAAAAAGCTTAATCTGTTTCATTCTCTCTTAAGGGATTTCTCATGGTGTCAGCCAGTGTGGTGTCGTAGGCTCTGAGCCTACCCGATTGCGGTAACGTCGGCGCCTTCTAATCAAGCGGTTCCGAGGTCGATACGTGGGCGATGCACACAGTGATTCGGATCCCACTTCAAACTGCTGGTTTGTCGACCTCCGTGGCGGAGTCGTTAGCAGAGCGCGCTACGAAGCCATGGATCCGGGGTTCGAATCCAGGTCTAGGCATGCGTGTCCTTTGTGAGCGTCCCTTCATCAATTCATCTCATTTACTCATCCACGTGATTATCCAAAATTGACAGAAAAGCGAAGTAAAATAAGCAAGTTGATCAAAATGTAGGTCCAGTTCCAATTAGAATGTCTGTGCATAAAAGTGAACTCAAAACAAAACAAAACTAAAAACTCAAGCCTACGTCTGAATGTCCAGAGCATCACTTACCCATTAACATAACAATAAACATCTGAAGATTCTGAGTCTTTCAGTCGTATTCTTCATATTAAGACAAAACTATATTCTCTCTCTGTGTACACATTATCTTGGTGTTTGGAGATTGTGGGGGATGGGGTTCTGTAAGCACACATTAATCTCCATAGTGTTCTGCAATATTTAAAGTATAATTGAATTGTAGAATTTGCATGCTCTTACAGTGAACTCGAAAATACATCAGTATGCTTTAATTAAATAACCTCAAATGCTTAATTGTGTCAAAACTCCGTCCCGACTTTTTGCTTGGGTACGCACATGTTTCATAAATCTCTGCAACAAAAGAAGATTGCAGCAGTGCCTTCCGTAAAGAAGGAGGGGACAACAGGGACATCTATCCAAGGTACCATGCACCATATTTATTTATTTATTGAATTAGTTTATTTTACGTGGATTTTTTACTATTATTGGATAATAGCAACGATAGGGATGAATGATGATACGATGAGATGGACCAAGAGGCAGTCACAAACACATATGGACGACACAACACGAGCCCCACTGGGAATTTTACTAGCTGGAGGTCCAGGCACCAGAGCCTCGTTAGTCTGCAAAGATCAGTCCAGGGTGTACTACGTGGAGGTGAGGTTGACATTTGAGTGTCTTCCGAAAGGAAGACATGAAGAAGATGTAAATCAGTTGTCGATTAATTATCTGATTTTTCACTTTCCGAAATCAAGACATTTCTAGCGGATATAACTGGGTTGATGTAGCTCATTGATCATTCATCCTCTATTATGGAGCAACTCGCTTCTCGTGGTAAGCTTGATAATAAGGCAAGAGAGGCACTAACTACATACACATTAAAAGGCAAAACACAACACTTGAGTTTTAAACCTACAAAGACTGGTTCAACTTGATGTAAGGTATACCTGTCGCTTGCGTAGCAGCTGAGGTTCTGCGATGTATTGTTATGGTCGTGACTGTACGAAGAGTCTGACTCGCGACTCGCATTAACTCGTTCTTCCTCCAAGCGTACTCCTGCCTCTCTCCATCTAATGCTCGTCACTCTCCTCTCAATGTTCGTTCTAAAACTGACTGCGACTGACTGACCACTGACTCCCGTCCTCCCAGACGTTTATTCCAATCGAATTTACTCAGTAATGCCGACTCAGTTACCTGTAGTCCCTTCCTTGATTGCAATTGCTTACGCCTGTTTACAACGATGGCGATCAAGGAAGCTCAGCAATGTCTGACAAGACATTCCTTAGACGTTTCTAGATATTTCCCGTCTGGAAAGGTGATGGCTAAATGTCTTGGATTTGTAGTTCTTCGTACTTTACATTTTCAAAGATTCTACAGATCGTTACGATACGTCTCGGTGACCGAGAGAATTATGAAGTCGACTTTCGATCTGGGCACCAAAGTTCCCGAGTGTGAGTCCCGGCCAGGGCATGGATGTTCTTTCTGATTTCATCTCATTATCACTCAACCTCAACGTCGTGATTAAGATTCCGTTTTCGTAGCGAACGTCCTGGTAGCGAACGCCAGATGGAAAGGATTTGCAGGTGCGTGCTGTTAGCGAACACACAAACTTGCCCTGTCTTGTTTGTCCTTGAAAGTGGTCAACATGCAAGTGATACCTTATAATCATTTAAGTTTGAAATTACCAAAGTGAAGGATCCTCAACAATTTAGGTTAACTACATGAAAGTGTATGTTAAAATATTGATATATTTCATCTTCCTTAATATCAAATTTTGCGTAGGAAATGTAAATGTTAACCAACCGAGGTTACTTTATGTACAAAGGACAACTTCCTAAGACATTTGTAAATGTTATTATCAATTCTAAGTTAGGCTAGCTATGTTTAGTTCTCTTAGCCTAAATAATAATTTGTCATTGTATTTATGCTAACGGAACCTAACCTAACAGGCCTAACCTAACCTTGTAGGCATCCTCGTCTGACGTCAGAACACAAGGTAGCTAAACTGTTGTGCGACAAGGAAGACCCGATTGAAGAATGATCAGGGGTGAGTCAGGTCAGGTCAGGTCAGGTCAAGAGGCATCAGCCACTGAGGTGTTTCTCCACGCAAGTTGGCTTATCACTGGCAACACTTGCATGCTGACCAGATTCAAGGACAAATAAGACAGGACAAGTTTGCGTGTTCGCTAACAGCACGCACCTGCAAATCCTTCCGTAACTGTGTTTGCTAAGAGCACGTGTTCGATACGAGCACGTTCGCTAACAGTACGGCACCGTGATTAGACAAAAGTAGCAGAAAAGAAACGCTAAATAACAATATTACAAAACGCATCCCAAGGCTTTATACTCAACTACACCAGAAGACGCTCCAAGTCTGTTGTGAATAACTTGAAGAAACGTATAAATGATCCAGTCTGGATGAGAACACGAAGTTTGCGAAATGCAATCACCAAACAATTTCCGTCCATTGGAATTGCTCTCTCTAAAATTTCTCCTTCTCTCCGAACACCCCCATTCCCTTTTCTCCTTTTACTCTGTTCGGCAATGCAGTTGTACATAGCAACGCGTCATAATCCTTTTAAATGAAAACTCACGTCACGATTAATGCACGCCGTGAACGATTCCACCGCTCTTAATGGTCGTAACGTAAATGTTATCCGAAGCACTAACCCTTGTTTGACATAGGAACAGAAAGGCAGACAACAGGCTGATATTTCCTATCTTGGTCATATAAGTCAGTGGTACTACGGGTTGACAGATGCACAAAGAACACCAAATGCATAAAATTAAGGTTGATCCTCTTTCGATGCATCAATTGACATAGTTAAACGTGAAATTATGGTTTCTTACAAATAACTGTATGTAATTTTCTCAATTCATGCATTTTGATTGCATCATTCGGAAAAGATGCTGATAAAAGTTGACTTTGATGCAATCCTGTGTGCGGATGTCCCTTTATCAATTTCATCACATTACTTATCCACATCGTCGTTACTAGCCAAAAGTGACAGAAAAGCGACGCTAAATAAAAATATAAAAATTGTGGAGTTCTAGCCCATTTTGCAATACCATTTAAGAAATTTAAGTTGACTTCAAAATGGCGGACTTCAAGATGGCCGCCTGAAAAGTTTTCCCCTTTCCTATATCTTGCATCAAGCCGTTTGGTTCGTGTTTCACTATCTGCATTGGTTTTAGCAGGTGTTTACGCTTTATGGATCACCCTGTACATAAAAATTGATAGATTGATTGGTTTGATTGATTTTACTTCGCATTTCTTCCACTTTTGGCTAATCGCAAAGATGAAGATGAGTGATGTGATGAAATTGATGAATGGGCACTCACAAAGAACACCCATGCTATTACCGGGATTCCAACCCAAGTCCCCTGGCGTCGTAGCGCCCTATGATAACCACTTCGCCCCGGTGGTCGGCTGTACATAAAAATGAATGAAATGTCAAGATTTGAGAATATATGCTAATGTAAAGAAAAATGAAAAATCAACAAAATATAGAATGTGAAATGAAACTGCAACATATTCTTAATAAGGATCACACTTTGGACATGTTTATCGTCATCGAAAATGACAATATGCAGATTTATCACAGCACCATTTAAAATGTCGTATTCTGTGATTTATTATAATTACCTATTTGTAGGAAATTTGAGGCTACTTAGGAGAACTTCAATCAAGGGGCACGCACCCCCCCCCCCTTAAGCGACGCCTACGAACGATCATGTTCACACTTCTGAATGGACGAGTCACATACATGATATAATGGCTTACGATGAACTTCGATTGGAATGCGAAAGTTTCAAGAGGAAACGGAATACATGCCGTTTGATGGAATTCGGTAGTGGGGCTGGGAAAGACGAACCGACGCATTTTTCTTCTCTTCCGTTCGCCCCGCCCGCTCGCCAGCAAGGAAACCGATCTCTGACGAATTTCCACTTGATGTACTGTCGAAGCGCGCGCCATAGTTTCCATTATCCATGAATGAGCACGCTCTATCCGCCCACCGTTACGTATTAAGTTCCTTCGTTCTCCGAAATTTCAACTTATAAATTTTCAGCACTGAATTTCGAAAGCGGAAAGCGTATCCGCTGGTGACGTCAAAGAGCGCTGAAACACAAGGATGGAACGAAACTGTCTCCGAGTCCCCCCTCTCTCTCTTTTGTTCCTCTTATATCCACCTTAAACCCCCCCTCTCTCTCTCTCTCTGAAACAATATATCTCCTATATCTATTCCATTGCATGTATCTCTTTTCCCTTCACTCCCTCTTACTCTCTCGTATGTTTATATATCTCTCTCTCTCTCTTTCACTGTCACACTTTCTAACAGTCTCTTTCTGGATCTCAATCTCTCTAACTATTTCGTTCTGCCTCCCTCACTCTCTCTTTTCTTTTTTGTTAGTCTATATCCATTCCTTTCTATTCTCTCTTGTTCTCCGCAGTGGTAGCGTCGTCGCCTTGTAATCAAGGGGTCCCAGGTTCGATACCCGGTGGAGGCACATAGTGGTTCGGATCCCACCTAAAACAGTAGGTCCAGTCCCGATTAACCTTACTGTGCATAAAGTGGACTTAAAACACCAAATCAACCAACCAACCAATCTCTCTTCTTCTCTATATATCAATTCCTCTCTTTGTATAGTCCCCTTTCTTTCTTTATATTATCTTCTCGCTATCCTTCTCTCCGTGTCTTCCTGTCTATCATTTCCCTCTCACATTTTTATCTCTGTCTTAACTTTTTCTGTCTCACTATCTCTCTTTTTTATCTTTCCTTCCCTCTACATCCATCCATTTCTTTTCTCTGTTGTTCTCTTTCTATCAATTCCTCTCTGTTTACACTCCCCTTCCTTTCTTTATCTTATTCTTTATTCTCAGTATCCTTCTCTGTCTGTCTTTCTGCCTCTCATTTCTCTCTCTCGGCACCTCTCGCTCCATACACACACACATACCTACATACCTCTCCCACTCTATCTCTCTCTTTATCTATATTTTAGTCTCCTTATACCCATTCCTCTTGTATCCTTCTTCATTTCTTTCTCTCTCTCTCTTGTCATCCTCTCTCTCTCTTTCTCTACACGAGAAGCGGAGTTTCTTTCATCAAATATAAAGACAGCAACTGCATTTAAAGTTTTAATTTGAGGTTGCTCTGGACAGTTCTCGTAAAGTGTCATAGAATTCAGTTTTATCTCTTTCTTATTAAAGCGGTTTTGGGTGTTAGTCTCCTCTGGGCACTGCTTAACTGCAGGATAACGATGCTCTGGAGACCAGAATCGCAAACGAGTTAACTATCTGAGGTGTTTCCATTTATGCCCAGCAGTAGCGCTAGAAAAAGTGTAAGAGGAAGTCGGCGATAAGAGTATTTTGTGTGCGAGCAGCTCTATTTAATATATCCACAAATATACACGTAAAATTGCATGTTTTGGCGAAAGTATTCAGCATTTTTTATTCTCGCGGGGGGATAAAGGCACTAGTCAGGTTGATTAGGAGGGTATATACCCCCGACTCCCTCAGGTGTCGTCAGGTGTTTCATTTTCTCCCAGTGTTGTTTGTCTTGTTCTTTAGTCATCTCAGATTTTTTCTTATATTCCCTAGGAGGAGTTGTAATGTAAGCATAACGGTAATTACTTTTCCCCTGTTTTTGTATAATTAAGAGGCTTGACTCACCGTTATAGGCCATACAGTGCGTCGGCCTTCTTCATAATGGCAGTCTTTTTAATTTACCAACTGCTGCGGGGGTGGGGGGGGATGGGGTAGAGAACTAAGAAAATATGACAAATCATCACAGACAATAGAACAGATTAAAGATTCTCTGTTAAGGAAAACAAAGATATAGCGCGTCAAGTAGTGGACTTCAAATCTCGCAACCGAAGTTCCCTTGTTTGAGTCCCGGTCTGAGGATGGGTATCAATGTAATCATCATTCATCCTGATCGTTGCGATTAATCAAAAGTCGCTGAAAATTGACATAAAATGACAAGAATAGAAAATAGGGAAGATATACTCCCCCAGTTTTTTCATTGATTCAGCCCCTCAAACAGAAAAAGGAAGTTTGGACGCGGATAGGAAATGTGGACAATTGAATATCCGACAAACAAGAGACGATATCATATTCATGACTTCCGCCTACTAGATGAGGATTATATGTACAGTTACTGGCATTAAGAATGGGACACTCGTCATGTGTGTTGCCTAACTCGTCGGTGGTGGTACAAGCTATCATTGAAAATTTTTTGCTATTGAAATCCACTTATCGCCGTATAGTAAGGCAACTCCCGGATCGCTTTGCAGGGAAGCGAATATTTCAGGATGTAGGTGTCCCATTTTTATTGTCGGTGACTGAACATTGATGTGGAGGACATGACCCTCTATCCACCATGGAAAGTTGAAGTTGGAAGAAATTTAACCCAAGCTTACCCGAGAAAGGGGCCTCTATTTTTTTTTTCATTTTTCAACTGAAAAATTTTATTAAAAATTGAAAATAAATTACACTGTTCACTAGGGTGTTCCCAATATTTCTGTATTACTTTTGTTCTTAAAAGCATAATTGTAATGTAAGTAGGAGGCAAAATGCACTAGGTGGGCCTATCAGGCGCAATCTTTGAATGCGTGCCATTCGAGACACTCATGCCAGTGTAATTATTATAATAAATAAACAACTGCATGTCTATAAACAAATAGCATTAATGATATTTTTTACGTTTTTTTTAGTTTTAGTGAATGGTAAAAAAAGGTGTGTAATAATCATGCAATAATTGGTTATTTTTTTTACTAATGCTGGTAATTTTTATAATTAATAAGTAACTGCACATCTACAGAAATCAACAAAGGAAACAATGATTAAATAACAAAATAGTTTCTTGAATTTTAATAATGAAAAGAAGTGTGGGCTCTGCCCCCCCCCCCCTCTCATGTTTCTCCTACGGCAAGCTAGGGTTAAATATTTAATGCGTGTAATTTAGTTACAGTGATAGTATAGAACTAAGAGTGGTACAGGTTCATCACAAGAACGACAGATTTTAGACTTCGAGAGTAGGCAGCGCTGATAGACTGCCCCAGTCACTTTCGCTTGAAAGTACCTGCGACTACAAGTAATTGTCCAAAGCTCGGTTACGAGAATGCTAGAACATGGAAATTTACCGCTATGGCAGAACCCTCGGGCTATCGCGACCATAACATGCGTCCCTCCATCGTGCGACGAGGGATTCGGTTCCTGGAACTGACGCATCGCGGGGAGATGCCACGGATTGGAGATGACAACGGGAACAATGCCGCCGTAAGGGACGTTTCACTCGCCACCGTTGCCAAGGGCCGCAGATTCGATCCCACCTCAAAACGAGATACGCTTGTTTACTCGTCGCACGAGTAGCCAGCCCTGTGCGTCCGGAATACAAAGTGACAGAGTTTCTGGCCGGGTGGTGGGGTACGAGGTAAACATCGACGGTAATGACGATGAAATTCTCAGTAACGGATAGAGAGACACACAATATGGCGGAGATAATGTGATTATCTGCTCGATTCTTTGTACTTTCATCCATCGTGTATTGCCCCCTGCGCTAATGTGGATAATTAGCTCCGTTACGGAGGCAAATTATATTTCTGCCCGTGAAAATAATCTGCTGGACATTGTGAAATGCCAGATTTGTATTGAATTTGTCTGCATGTCAAACTTGCTATTTTGGTTGGTTGGTTGCATTTAATCAGCATTAGTACCATTCGATGCTCTGACATAGAAAAGGTGCAGGGGGACAGATACGAGAGGAAAAGTGTGTTGTTGCCTTCAATAAATGACTGTTCATTAAAGAATGATCATTATTTTATTATTCACATAATTGCTTGCGCTAGAATTTAATTGTATGTTATATTGTTAGCTTAATGTGTAATGTACACGCGGTAGTAGTTTCACTGTTTTGACTTCAGTTGCACACCTGTGGCAGCAGGTTGAGGCATGTTCAGTTCCGCCTACGGCAATAATGGAGGCAACGCTCTGGACGAACATTTAAAATTTTCCTACCGTCTGAACAAATCGTCAGCTGAGGTCCATAAAATGGTCATTGGCGTAGCGTTATAGTACGCCCGTACGCCCGACGTTGCCAGATTTAAAATTTCAAAAATGCGTAAATGCTGTAAATATAAAGTAAAACTTGACTAATTTCATATATGTTTGACCTTCATGGCATTATAATAGCTATTTCTCGCGATCCGCTTGCAACGCACCACTAACAACACTCGTTCTAGCATATTTTCAATGTCTTTCCTGACCGGACGCCGGGCAGGTTCGGCGTAAAGGACTCTATATTCCTTGCTGCCTTTCTGGAGGGAAAGCTGGATCTCTACAGCACGCGCGCAAATGCTCTCTCGTACGCCAGCATACGGAGCAGAGGGCTACGGTGATTGGTTCATGTGACCCTTCCTGCCTTCTGAAACAGACGACAGCGGGTTCTTCGCGCACTTGCCACTCGTGCTATGTGATGCTACAATACGCAATTTTGACTGACGTAACTTTACCAAACTCAAATATACCACTACAAAATACATTGTATTATTTATCGCACGAACAGTGATGTGCATTAAAAACTAAAATATCAACACAGTTTTTGTCAAATAAGTTGGTGAAGTCCTCGTGGTAGAAGTTCAGCCTGTGGCTGCTCTACCACTTAACCCGCAAAACTATTCTTTTTTATTATTATTATTATTATTTTTTCGTCAGTATCTGTCAATGGAAATGTTTAGCATTCACTTCAAAACTCTTAACATCGAATGATCTTTGGACAAAATTATTTTAAAATGTTTATCAACATTCTCAAGATGTAATAAACAGTGGTCTGAATTACTAATCGCCACTGTTACGTCAGTTGAGTGTACTATAGTTGAATCATCCACCCACCTCCGTGTCAGAGTGTTTTGCACAGCGCGCCAAGATGACAGAGGCCCCTGATTCAAATCCCGGGGTGAACACGGGTGTTCTTTGCGAGTGTCCCTTCATCAATATCATCACTCATATTCAAATTCGCTATAAATCAAAAGTGGTAGAAAAGCGAAGTAAAATAAACCAAATCAATCCGTAGTTGGTTCACCCACAACAATGATGCCTACTGTTATTCAGAGGCGCTTGTGATTCAGGTAGTTTTCTTAATGGCTTGCGTCATGAAGAAAGGTATAAAACACCAGAGTTCAAAACATTTGTGGCATAAGATATGTTGTAAAAAAAATAATTAATGATCAATCTTTATTGAACAGCCCTCGTATCATCCCCGTAGTCAACCATGCATCTGCAGCGAGATGATAATGATTATCAAATACATTATTTTAAATCCTGAACACAGCTGAAATCTTACTAGAGCATTAAATTTCACATAAGCATTCCTTGCATACGATTATTAAGAATAAATTGTAACACAAAATCAGATATGTGTTTTACAAGATGCTAACTACATATAAAAATGCATCACATACCATATTATACCTATACATTGACATAAAATAGAGAGGCATTATTAAATTCAATAGTCGTAATATTATTAAAGATCATACATGCAATTAAATTAACAGCATCAACTAAACACAATAACGACTTTGATCCAGTAGATCTAATTTACTCGTATTCTGACCAAATCACGCCAGTACCAGTAACAATTAAATTTATATTCGCTTCTCACTGATATCGTTTTATGATTTCTTACATTATAGGTAGGCACTCTTATTAATATAATTGATAGAAGTTAAGGTACATCTAAATTTGCATGTATAGTATCCTCAATCAGTTTGATTTCAGTTTGTTTCTTTCAGTGTTCGAAGTTGGTTTCTTTCAAATATTTTAGTTTCTGTAATACTATTTTTATAATTTAAATTTCGAATTCAAATTTTTTTAAGATGAAGAAGGGAAACGATCAACAAAAAAAGTTTTTTTAAGATTTAAACCTACACGCTAAGTTTCTACAGCAACGTTCTACTGCTGTAAAGGGTAACAGTTCGTTATATCGGAGGCACTTTTCTTCAAATGTACAGGAGAAACTACTTACTGAAATCAGTTTCTGTAGCATTGTCAAAGTTCTTCGAGGTATTTTCTTTAGCGGAAACTGAAAACTTCACCATAGAGCTGCAGAACAAGAAAAAATCACTTTCTATGTAAGGAACTTGCATTTTCTGTAAAGCGACAACATTATGCCGTTATTTCCATTATGTACCTACAGATGGCGCGAGCGTCGAAAGTCACGCGGTCTCGCCAGTGCTTCCAGACGTGCCCCCCCTTTTTTTTTTTTAACTATGCTTACCTAATCTAACCCAACCTAGCCTAACCTTGCTGGAAATGGTCCGTGCGGCTATCGTGAATGGTTTTTGGGGCTATCGTGAATGGTTTTTGGGGCTATCCGTTAATGGTTCGTGTGGCTATCGTAAATGGTTTTTGGGGCTATCGTGAATGGTTTTTGGGGCTATCCGTCAATGGTTTTTCGGGCTATCGTGAATGGTTTTTGGAGCTATCCGTCAATGGTTCGTGGGGCTATCCGTCAATGGTTTTTGAGGCTATCGTGAATGGTTTTTGGGGCTATCGTGAATGGCTTTTGTGGCTATCATGAATGGTTTTTGGGGCTATCCGTCAATGATTCGTGGAGCTATCCGTCAATGATTCGTGGGGCTATCCGTCAATGGTTTGTGGGGCTATAATGAATGTTTTTTGGGAGCTATCCGTCAATGGTTTGTGATGACATAATGAACACGAAAGTAGGTATTTTTCGGTTAAGAAGGTTGAAACACTGCATACCCACTCCAAATCGACAAAACACAAGCACGACGCGCGATGATCCACAGCTGTGCGCGCCATATTGTATGTTCCGCAACGGAAGAAAGAAACCAAAATAATTACTCGTAATGTGAAAAATCGATGTTATTTTCGTGTAAAAAGCATAATGGCACCTTCAACTATGTATGTTCCGCAATACACAATTCGTAAGTACGAACCATGAGAAACACAAAATATCCGATTGTAATGTGTCTCCGATATAACGAACTGTTACCCTGTTAAGATTGGATGATATCCTCATCGAAGCTCATAGACTATCGAATATATTCATAGTTGTTATTCACTATGTATTCTTTCCGTTTGAAAAAAGTATAAGCATTGGCGTTGTATGGACAGACCCCTTTGGGCGATCGACTGCACGATCATCAAGAAGAGTTGCGAGGAGGGTGAATACGAGTGAAGAAAAATGACAAGCGTAAATCCGACCCCACGAAGCTGAAGAACTACTTGTCCGACCTGAGCGGTGTCCGTAACATGGATCCAAGCAAGAAGTTAGCACACGAGGAGAGGCTCCGAAACCTCGAGCTCCAGTGAAGGTTTGGACGAGAGATCGTCCAACTGCCTCAGCCAGGAAGCTACTTTCCCCACTGGAAAATGCTTAGTAAGCTCTCAAGGGGGAATTGAATTTTTTAATATAATTCATTGATTAGTAAAATATTTAAGAGGTAATACAATTATTATTTTTAATAGATAGCTAGATGGTGGTAATTCTTAAAAAAAAACATCGCGTTAAACTTCTACATATCGTATCAATCCCTAAGATTATATGTTTATTTTATAAAGTCTCTCTGAATGCTCAGGTTGACCAGGGCATTCACTTGTTGTTCTCAGTTGTCTCACCCTCTGAGGCATGTAAACAATGCACTGTGTTGTGCTATGCAAACCTCCTGAGCTATTCAGGAAACAGGTAGTTCCTTCTTCCTATGGAGTCTGCGGTTTGCATAGTGGCAATTAAAAACACGATTCGGCATGGAGGAAGAGTTCGATGGCCTAGTGATATAGAGGTGAGACAAGCTGAGAGGGGACTGACTTGGGATTGGAGTTGAGAAGGGAGAAGTGGTTAGGAGAGCAGTAGGGCAGAAGTGAGACGACGCTCTGGTCAAACAAATTGAGAAGCCAACAGAGGACTTCGTATATTCTATTCATCCTAATTCATCAGATAGACAGGTAACTATCCTAACACCCAGCCATGATTCAGGTTCAAAGGTTCACAAAACCCAACGAGTGACCATTGTCTTTTCTGCAGTTTAGTTCCTTAATTTATTTGTACCTTTCGCATTGCCAAGCGTTATCTCGTCATGCCAATGACGAGTGCTCTCATCAGAGGAAGAATGATGAGTAACTTACCTTACCCAGCATCTCCACCACGTATCATTCTAAAGAATGATGGGATCTGAACCAGTCATTGTGCAATTAATTGCTTGGTGATGTAAACTATTCATCATTCATCCTCTGATGAGAGCACTCGTCATTGGCATGACGAGTTAACGCTTGGCAATGCGAAAGGTACAAATAAGATTAAGGAACTAAACTGCTAGAAAATACAATGGTCACTCGTTGGGTTTTGTGAACCTTTGAACCTGAATCATGGCTGGGTGTTAGGATAGTTACCTGTCTATCTGATGAATTAGGATGAATAGAATATACGAAGTCCTCTGTTGGCTTCTCAATTTGTTTGACCAGAGCGTCGTCTCACTTCTGCCCTACTGCTCTCCTAACCACTTCTCCCTTCTCAACTCCAATCCCAAGTCAGTCCCCTCTCAGCTTGTCTCACCTCTATATCACTAGGCCATCGAACTCTTCCTCCATGCCGAATCGTGTTTTTAATTGCCACTATGCAAACCGCCGACTTCATAGGAAGAAGAAACTACCTGTTTCCTGAATAGCTCAGAAGGTTTGCATAGCACAACACAGTGCATTGTTTACATGCCTCAGAGGCTGAGAAAACTGAGAAAAACAAGTGAATGCCCTGGTCAACGTGAAGCATTCAGAGAGACTTTATAAAATAAACATATAATCTTAGGGATTGATACGATATATGCAAGACCTCTAACTTTAGAATGTTTTAGATTTCCACATTTATTAGTTTTTGAGATACCAGTAAATCACTTGAGATTGATTTTTCTCTCTTGCGGCCAGATAGATCAATAGAGTTAATTTGCGTTGCCTTGAACTATTTGGTAGTACCAGTCCACCGAAATTTGTTTTTATTGCCGTGGTTGTTACTGAGATACTGGTAGTTGATACACACGGACAGACTTCCGGTTCCTTTTCGCCCAGTTTTGCTGGTTATAGATCGACCGCAAGGAAAACACCTTGGACGAAAACTCCCCGCGCAGCTTTCCCTTCCTTCCTTCAGCTCGGGCCATAAGGAAGCATGGTCCCCCTCCCCTCCTCGCGGGAGTACGGTGCACAGGAGTCGCGGGTCTGCGCAGGTTGTTTTGCTTGTGGTTCCACTATAGTGTTCTAAAATTCATTAAGTTTATTGGAACGTGAATGATTCTCAGTGTCAAGGTGAGACTGAGAATGACTAGTGTATGAGGATTATTGTTGCTCCTTAAAATGCTGACCATGCTCTCCACCACCTATGGTAGGGGTGTAATCAGAATGAAGGCAAGGTGCTTCAAAAGTTTATATTAAGATCGCTACAAACACCTGCAGTGAGTAGCTATAGCTCTTTTCAGTTCTTACGGTGGGCGCTCTAGAAGCTGGCAGGGGAAGTGGGGAGCGGGGAAGGGACCAATCCAGCACGATAAGAAACGTAGCGGCCAGTAGAACGAGTTTCACGTAGTACTTTTTCCGGCCGCGTCGTGTCTCTCGGCGCCACTGCTGTTGTCTGGTTGGTCTGTTGCGTAATCCCCGCTCCCCACTTCACCTGCCAGCTTCTAGAGCGCCCGCCGTAAGAACTGAAAAGAGCTATAGTGGAAAAGTTTCCTCCAAGTTTCCAATTTCAGATTATTCGAAACAGGAGCGGTTGAATCATATTCGGATAAACGATGTTTTAGTTCAGTTGGAAGTTTTTGGTCCTGGAATCTGGTCCTGACACTCAGGTTCCAGAAAGTGTGAAAACGTCCACCACCTCTTTTTCTTTTCAAAATTTTCCCATCTCTTTTCAAAATTCTCTTAATTACTCAAAAGCTTCCGACCCCCTCGCAGATACCACCTTCTTTCACGGGCTCTTAATTTACCCAGAAGCGATTGAGAAATTTCTTTGGCGGGAAATTGGTTCGCGAATAAAGTGGGGGAAGGCGGATGCAAAGTCTTTCATGCGTTACTCTTTGGCGCGACTCGCACCTGTCACCTAATGATTTTGTAGTTAACTGAGTAGAGAAAATTTTCCTTCAAGAGATAATTCCACTCAGTGAATGTTATGGCCATTTCTTTAAAGTAAGGAAAGGTATGAAATCTCATCTCTATTGGAGAATCCGGTTCCCTTCATCCTGTAGAGGAGGCAGATTTCCTGGCGTGCGTTGGTCACTGAATAACTAAAAAAATTATCTCCGCATCTGAAAAAAAATAATTAGTTTGATATTTACAGAAGGTTGATCCGTCTATATGTGTCCGATTTTAAACCTTCACCCCTGCTCACAGAATCGACCGATCTGAATGATTCAAACAGCAGGAGAAAGCCAAAGGCCTCTAGTATCGCGTCAAGTTCGTGTGTGTGTGGTGTGTACATCATGGCTCCCAAGGTGAACCGATTTTGGGAATGCTACGTCGTAGCACTTTTCCACCCCAAGTTTTCTGTGACACAGAATCAAAAACAGTGCTGGGAAAATGGATGTGCGTTGGGGTTAACGACCATCAAGAACATAATTAATCGACATAAACACCACGACGTTCCAGCACTTCGTTCACCCGCAAAGGGGAGTAGAAAGCGACCGTGTACTGCGGTGACTCCACCTGTAGCTCCGAAGTTGTGCCGAATGGCCCTACAGGAAAACCCTCCTATGCAACGTGTGATGGCAAGACGAGTGCACTTGGCACAGTCAACTGTGAACTGCAACCTACGTGACAAATTAAAGCTCCGAATAGTGTTTAAAAATCGTGGGCATTTCCTCACTGCGGCCCATCGGAGGGAGAGAAAGACTCACTGCAGGCGTCTCTACGAACGCCATCTATCCGGGGAAAAGTGGAAGTTTGTTGCCACACTCGATGAAGCATGGATTTATCTATCCGATTGTGGCAAAATTCGAGCCGTAACGTACACCCCACGAGATGCTAAAACCCGTCCTGACTTCATCCGTCGGTGCAAAACAAGTTTCGCGAAGGGATTTCTGGTTGTTGACGGATACTGCTATGACAGCAAGTTAACGATTCGGCTGGTGCCTAAAAACTGCAAAATCAACTCCTCATTTTATCAGCAACACATCCTCACACCAATTTATACAGACGATCTGCCCCGTTTGTATGGAAATGCAATAAATCAAGTCAGTGTGCATATGGATAAGGCCTCATCAGATACATCTCGTTGTACACAGAGATTTCTGCAACAAATGGCGGCAGACACCGGCATCCAAGCTATTCCCTTCCAGGACATACCAGTGAAGTCACCTGATGCCAGTCCAATGGATTTTTCCGGGTTTGGCCTATAGAAAAGAGCACTTGCATCTCGTGGTGTCACCACTGTCCGTGGCCTCTGGAAAGCCTGCCAGGAGGAGTGGCTCAAGATTCCCGTTCCTGTACTTCAACGGAGCCTCCTACAATGGACGTTACGGTGCAGGGATATTGCCTGGACCCATGGTGCTCACATCGAGGGCAACCGCTGGTGGTCCCGTGGTTTTTCCTAAAGTAGGTGAGACGTCAAAATCGGACACATATAGACGGATCAACCTTCTGTATATTGTTATTACGAAATCCAAACATAGACGTATTAGCCTTTAATAGGAAACCTAATATTGGGGTGTAAAGAAATTAATTCAAAGGTTCCATGGAAAATGCTTTAAATTGTAGGTTTGATTTCAATAATAATTAAAGAAAAATTTACAGGTCCCAATGTTTCCTCTCTACACGTGGACAAGAATCAGTAAATTTACCATGTTTCAAGGGTTGTCTGGACCCTCCGTTCTGCCTTTTATGTAATGTTATTTTAAGTGTATTGTGCATTCTTATGGAATGTTGAAATTTTAATGTTCTCAGACAAGTTTTTATGTACTCCTTGTTATCCATGTTGGGAAATGAGGACAGCGTTTCCTTTAAACTAATGCTTTTAGATATTTTAAGAAGCACAGGCATTTTCACAGTCTCCGAGTTAGCTTTGTAATGTGTTGTGTGTGTCTTGTGCGGGTGCCTTTACAATGTTGCACTTTTAAACTTTCCCAATGGCGTTTTTACACCCCCCTTCTTTTAATCAAGGTAAGGGTTTTAGATGAAGATGTGTGAAGGATACAGCCCTATGTTCTGAGACATTAATTAAATTTAACTCATTCATTCATTGTGATCACTAAAATCAAGTGGAAAGGAAGTGAACATCGGGATATTAAAAAGATCTCTCTCAAATTTGTCATAATTTACGTGATATGTCAAAGATCACGATGAAATACGCAGGACTTTACCTTTTCATACAGGGTCGCACAGACCCGACTGACACATTTCCAAAGGTCATAACAATGGAACATAACATAACAGGAAAAATGAGTGCTTTAACCTCTCAGTGGGTTGTAATATATGCCATTTATTATGTGAAGCTTACGAATTTTTCTTTTCAAATTACATCGGAGAGACAACCTTAGTTTAAATTTAAGAATTCTTTAAGCCGTTGCTGAAAGTACCGTGCACGGGAGTCAGTAGGCTCTCATCAATGATCACATGTCTCCGGAACAGTGACTATTCAAGATCTTACGCAAGCTATTGTTGTGCCCATTGATGAGGACCTACTGAGCAGCCTGTACGGCAACTTCTGGAAATGCTTTGTGACTGATCCAAAGATGTTCATTTGTTTAGTTTATTTCTTGTTTAATTTTTCTTTAATAAGCATTATATTGTTATTAATTGCTGCTTTGTTATATTTTGAGAAAATGAGTCGAATTAATATAATGTATAATTAATTATGATCACATTATTGCTAATATAAAATTATAAATTGTATAAAGGTTCAGCATGACAAAAGAAAAGAACCACATGAATGTAGATAAATAATTGATTATTACATGGAGATTTTTAATAGTGACTTAAGAGTTTCATTGAACATATCAAGGTATAAGAAGCATTTTGATAAAATAATTACTAGAATGACCCTTTAAAGTATGAGCGAAAGGATGTGATTTAAAAAAAAAAGTTGGAAAGGATTGAATAATAAATAAAATAATTCAATTCATCCATAGGTGGTTTATTCATTCTCCCTGTTCATAATTTCATTATTTATGACCATTTGAAATGTGTCAGTCGGTTTACTACCACCGTGTATAATCAATTTAATCAATTTTATATCAACGCCTTTACTCCTTGACAAAAGTTCGTCCACTTCGCGTCCACAGAATAATTAATAGATTTAGGAGTGGTGCCTTCAGATTTCCATTTGCCCCACAAAAAATTGAATGTGCCTACAGAGGTCTTCGCCAAATGCTCTGTGCGAGTTTTTACTGCGGGACATTTCATCCCTTTTTGTGGGCTGGCCATCCCCCGTGGTCCTCGCGGATGCTTTTGTCTCCCCCTCGCTCTCGCCTGCACGCCGCGTCGGCATCTGCTACCGTCAGAAGAAGCGCTTCGGTGCAGCATTGCGTGTGATCTATCCTGCGTTCAAAAAGGAACAAGGGGTGGGGATAAAGAACAAAAAAGGGAGGATACAAGGTTGGGGAAGAGCGGGGTTCGTAGTGACGTCCGCGGTGAGGCGGCTGGTACGTGCCACCTGCTGGGAATCGATCCGGGGACTGGAGAGAACGTTTCGTGGATCTAGTTTACCAAGAAGCGGTATTTGTAGAAGGAAGATTATTCCACAGGTGATTTTAGGCAGGACCAAGGCCGTTTTCTCCATTTTTATTGGCCATTTCTCACAACGGTGCAAATAAATGGCCCCCAATAACAGCAGCCTGCTTTGGCACAGTTCTCTAATGCTTATGGCATCAACGTTACCAATTGCTAGATTGGTTAGATTATAGCAGTTATAAAGTTAGCATTTACCCTCCCCAACTACATTCTGGCAACTGTTGCTCCTGTAAAACTATCACAAAAAACATACTTCCATTTAAACACTCCCTCATCGTATTAACATTAACAGCACACGAAGCTTTTCATTCATATTATATGCCGGCCTCCGTGGCAGAGTGGTTAGCACATCGCGCTACGAAGCCAGGGGTCCCGGGTTCGAATCTCGGCCAGGGCATGGATGTTTGCGAGTGTCCATTCATCAATTTCATCCCTCATTCCCATCTTTGCAAATTAGCCAAAAGTGGCACAAAAAGCGAAAGGTGTCCGAAAGGTGTCCGAAAGGTGCAAGACCGTACTTGAAGCGAGCATTCTCCAAGTATGGTCTTGGAGTGCGGTCTTCAAGTCGTGGACTGGAAGTACACGTCTTTCGAATTGCACTTCGACTGCAGCGCCAAATACGATCAGTAGATAAAACTGAGTACTCGTTGTTTTCCCCACGTTTTAAACATTTATTTTTCACCATAGAAATCAAATAGCATTTTCAAATGTTCGTACATATACATTTCCACACATTAGAAGAACTATTACTATACTATAACCAACAACTTGCTGGCCCATAACGTATCGCTGGACGCGTGTCGCTGGCTTTCTACCTCCGTGATTTTAAACAAATGAACAACGAGTGCGGAAACCACGTGACCTAGTAACCAACCATCTGCACTGCGAGCTGTGCACTTGCGTGCTTATGTTCTTGGCGCTTTCGAACCGTACTAGGTGACGTCACTTCCGCGAAGACCATACTTCAAGTCTGTACTTTGTACCTTTCGGACAGCCAAAATAAAGCAAATCAATCAATCATTCAAATTATATATAAAAATATATATGAAAGAGTCTGTGAATGCGTGCAACATTTAACAGCCACATATTATCGCACATTCTTCTCTCTCCCGCACAGCACACTACGAAGACAGTGGTCTCGGGTTCGAATTCAGGCCTGGGCATGGGTGTTCTTTTGTGAGTGTCCCTTCATCAATTTCATCATTCCATCACTCATCCTGATCTTCGCGATTAACCAAAAGTGGTAGAAATGTGAAGTAAAATAAACCAAATAAATCAATCGATTGAGTTGGTGTTTTAAGTCCTCTTTATGCACAGTAAGGCTAATCGGGATTGGAACTACAGTTTTAAGTGGGGTCCGAGCCATTATTTGCCTCCACAGGGTATCGAACCCGAGACCACTTGATTACAAGGCGACGACGTTACCACTGCGCCATCAGGGAGGCCCTCAATCAATCCTCTTCCCCCTTCTCTCCACTTTCGATCTCTCTCTCTCTCTATGTATCTGTGAGAAATTACATTAAGTACATTGTCTGAAGTATAACAACGAAAATTCAACCAGCAAGGAAGAGCACATGAAGAAACAAGAGAGAGGAATGTAACACCTATAATACAAAGTACAATCCACATACCAGATGGCAGCAGCTTCATCCGTTCCAGTTCCCTTCCAATCTTCCCTACAAAGTCAATAATAATTAGCTTGTGGCATGCATACCAATACTACACCACGCAAGTAAGCTTTCTCTAGCCAAGACTTTTATAGCATTATAGGGAAAACTTTTTCCCTCACAGACAAAACTTCTAAATGCCTTGCTTTGAAAAGGCTCTCTTACGACTACGGGATGTTTCCTCGCAAACGTTAAAGCCAAACAGAAGCCTTCTACGCCTTTTCATCCCGTTTATCCCGTGCGTTGCAAAAGTCAAAGTCGTTAAAGGACAGAGCAGGCAGTTAAAAAGAAAAACACCTTTCACAAACAAACTTCAAAGCCAAATTAGCTCCCAGATGCGAGTTGGAAGCTGAGCCGTAACAGGTGATTAAACAAAAGAGAACGACAGTACAATCAATGGGCTCCTGTCGCTGAAAAAGGGTAATGCCTTTTTAGTACCTTTTGAAGGTTAACAGCTACTTCGTTGATTTAGCCAGTACTCGAAGTTTTACTTTTGAAAACCAACTTGGTTGCAGTTACTTTATGGATGAAATAATTCTTTCTTTCTCCATTGTGTCTGTTCCACGTCCACTTTCTCTACTTCTCTTTATTCCCTGCTATTCTTCCATTTTTCCTCACCCTTTTCCTCCTGCTCTTCACTTCCTCCACTCCTTCATATCTCCAGCTTGTCTTTTAATTTCTCTCGTTTCTTTCTTCTTTGTCCACTTCCATATCCCATCTGTTTCTTCTTGTTTCCTCACCATCTTCCCACTTCTTTGTTCACTATCTTGACCTCTGTCATTGTCTCTACTTCGTTTAACTCCTCCACTTCTTATCATCACCAACCAATCTTATTTCTCTCATTGTCTCCCACCTCTTTTATTCGCTTACTCCGCTCTTCTCTGGCATCCATCAACAGTCATTTCTTTCACTCTCTTCTTGTTCTGTCCATTCCTTCCTATCTCCAGCCAATCTTCTTATTTATCCCGGTATTTTCCCTTCTTTATCGACGCCTTCCTATCCATAACCACGTTTTTAATTTCTACCATTGTCTTGTCCCATACTGTGTCCAATTCCTTAACAGCTTCTTATTACCAATTTCTCTGTTTGTTTTTAACCTTCTGTATCTGTTTGCTCCAATCTTTTCAATCTTCACTTCTCTCTTTCAGAGATATTCTTGTTGTGTCCATTCCTTACTATCACCGGCCAATATTGTTTTCCACAATGTTTCCTCCATTTCTATCCATTTACTCCACTCCTTCCTACTCATACCAAATGTTCTTAAATTTGACATCGCGTTTCTCCTACTCCAATTCCTAGACTTTTTCATGTCACCAGTCAATCTTCTGCTTTCTTTCTCCGTTTCTAAATGTTGATTCTATGTCTGCCTCCTCCCCACTTTTCCGTCAAATCTTTCTTCCATGACGTGTTTTGCTTTATTTTGGTAACTATCCTGTATAGCAATGCTTATTTTGGTGATCTGTCTTCTTTTCAGTGTTTGGGAGAGGGCTTTGTTTTAATTGTCGATATTATTCTTCCATTACTCACTCCATTCTTCCGTATCTTCTCTATTATTCCTCGAAGGAATTTCATCTCTGCTGCGATAATATTTGTCTTTTGTTGCCAACTCTCATCACTATATAGTAACGTTATCCCCGTATGAACAGGGAAATTTAGTAGGATCATAGGCGCATAGTAGGGGGGTTTTGGCCATCAGAACTACTTTTTAAATCTTATTTTCCTGAAAAATAAAAAGAACAAAATAATTATTTCGCTCCCTCCAGGGCGAAATGGCTAGCACAGAACGCTAATACGCCAGGGGTTCTGGGTTCGAATCCCGGCCAGGGAATGGGTGTTCTTTGTTAGTGTACCTTCATCAATTTCATCATATCACTCATCCTCATCTTCGCGATTAGCCAAAAGTGGCAGAAATGCGAAGTAAAATAAATCAAATTAATCTATTTCTTATTCATAGTTCTATTCAATTAAAAATATAATCCGGATGCGCGTGTATATCGGACAAGATAACGAATAAAATCCTAAAGTTTCCTGATTTACAGCTAATCTTTAGATTTAGATTAAAACTTCATCATCATCATATTTTCAACAAGAAAGTCAAATTTTAAGAGTGCACTAAAATCTGCATCGGTCTCCAAGATATCGTAATGACCAATGTCGTCTTAATCAAATGGTCGTAGTGGTAAAGTCGTCGCCTTGAAATCAAGGTGTCCCGCGTTCGATACCCGGTGGAGGCACATAGTGGTTAGGATCTCCCTTTAAACTGTAGGTCCAGTCCCAATCAGCGTTTTTGTGCATAAAGTGATCTTAAAACCAAACCCTACTCTTTAATCAGATGGTCGAATACACACAGGTCGAATCCCATTTTAAACTGTACTGTAGGTGCAGTCCAAGTTAGCCTAAGTGGGCACAACAATAGACCTTTAACAATGTAGCTTTTTAGTGTACTTCAGCCCTCGACCCGCGGGTCGCATCCTGCCTTTAATTTAGCGGTCCGAAAAAGCCAGCAATAGATAATATGGTTTTCTAAAATCAAAATATCATTTAGAAATATAATTATTTGTTCTCTTGCAGTACTTGAGATTGTTCTTTCCAATACTTACCCTTGATGATATGTTGTTTCACAAGAAAATAAGTGAATGTATATTGGGCAACAGAACACCTTAATAATTTTGAACGATACTACTGCATCTGTGAACATGACTGTGGCCGGGGTTGTTAAGGGGCAAGGAATTGTAAATAAATTCAATTGCGGTCCGGGAGAGAAAATCAGAAAGCGTAAATGGGTTCTGGACATTTCTATGGTTAAAGTATTTAAATTTGGTACCGGAACGTTTTCTCCGGATCAATTTAAATGTAGTCAAAGTTAGGTACTGAAATAAAACCATACGCAACTTGGACCGAATTTAAATTGTGCGAGAATAAAAGTTTCCGGTCCTGTTACGGAACCCATTAGAATTTATCCGTTCCTGAACCTTTAACAACCCTGAGTATGGCCCTTCAGTCCCTACCATGATATAAAAATAGCTCGCTATAGATTGAACGTTGAATACCAATGGTTTAGGATGTACCACCCGGAAGGGTGCTTCGGGGAAGTCCAACCCACACCCACTCTTTTTTAACTAATGAATGCAGGAAGAATGTTATTATATGAAATTCCTAACTGGCGTTTTCGCTGGTTATGCTTAATTATGTTGTTCAACGCGAATTCTAGCCCCCCTCCGTCCCCGAATTCATTCGCTGTTTGAGCGTTGCAGCCACGTTTGAACATTCTGTTTACGCTGGAGAAATATCTGACGTGAATTGCCCACCAGTTATTGGGGCGGTCAGTTTGCGCTGCAAACAGAATTGTTGAGGGAAGCAGAAAAGGGCTCTTTTTTTCCTCCCTCCCCCGTTGTCAAAAGCTGAAGGCTGCAGACGTGGATTTGCATATCGGGTCAGCAGCGTTCCGGGAGGGATGCGAGTGCATCACCAGGGCGAAATCACTAATGCGGGAACAACGAAGTGGAAGAGTTCGTCTGCGGTTTGACTTTTTTGGGCTACGGTTTGTGAATTGGCGCGAAACAAGTGAATGAAAAGGTTGAGAATTTTATGGACTTATGCTGAAAATATTTTTTTCGAAAACCCATGTTCGCTTATGGTTGTCCCTCTCTGCTAAAAAAAAGGCTAAGGTAACTCTGTGCATGTGCATACATGCTATGAAGGCATATGGGGTGATGTGGAGATATAGCACCACATATTCTTCATCTCGGCCATAGTTGGGATGATGTGATCCACATCACCCCCGGCCGCCTTTACCACAAGGTCGTTCAAGAGCTCTACGGCAGCTGGTTCCATTCCCCAAGAAGAGCAGTGCGGAGAACTGGAAATGTCCTTGGTAGAGGACCGGGGCTGGGGACCTTGGTGGCCAGTCCATTCAGTGGATTTCTTCACCTTCAAGAAAGTCATCAACCAATTTGGGGGGTGTAAGGGGTACCTTCCACGTAGGCGCCCAAAAGTCAACCTCACTTCCACGTAGTGCACCCTGGACTAAAGACTAACGAGGCACTATGGCCAGTATAATTTTGTGTGTGTTGTCCTGTTTTTTGTCCTTGTGTGTGCTGAGTGCCCATTTACAGCCTCAACTTTTAACAGAAGTCAGAAGATTTTAAGATTTTTAGTTATGCAACGTTAGAGTTGTTATTTGTACTGATAAGGGGCTGGCCCCTGTATAATGTGACGGGAGCAAAATAGCCTAAGTGCTGACGCTCCCAAAATTTTAAATTCAAATTCAAATTCAACCAATTTGGTTCGATGTGCACATGTATTATCATCTTATCATCCTTGACTGCATTTCTGATGAGTCGCACATACGTGCAGCTCCGTACGTCCATTGAGCATTATGTCTTCCCATACCAGTATTCAACGTCCACCAAACTGATCTCTTTCCACGATATTCCTTGGATAAAATCGTAATCGAGGTTCTCTCCAGTTGAATGTGCGACGGAAATCATTTTGCAAACTTAATCTGGACTGATCTATCTCGTATAGAGACCAGCTGTCCTGAGTCTCCGATACACAGTTTGGCGAGAGAAAGTCTAACCCCTGATGCGGCTGCTAGCTCTGAAAACAGTTGTCTTGCAGGCATCGTCCGGTTTCGTCGTGCAGTTCAAATCAGATATCGGCCCTGTTATGGCGTTGCTACTCGTTGACAACTTTCTGGCCTACCATGAACATCTACTGTGTCTTGAAACCGTCGCCAAAGCCTGGAAATGACTGTGGCACAGTCAACGCTGGCGTGACTGCAGTCTGTGTTTGACCTGATTCCAGGCGTCCGATGATTCTTCGCTGACGTGTTTGTGCCATGCTCTTACTGTACATTGCACACTTTACCAAGAGATTGTCCTCCGATCACAATGAGCGTTCGATACAGAATGAGGCACTCTTGTTGTGATATGCTGTCTTTTGCTTACCTTTTTGTTTACCACCAAAGTGCCCCTCACACCTTTCAGCAGAAGAAGTTACTTCCAAGTATTGGAGTGAAATAAATGCAGAAAAGGAACATCTAAAACTACCCAGCCCAAGAGACTGTTGAAGGGGAAAAGAAGAAAATTAGGATGACAAGAAGATCATTCTTGTCATATTCACACTGCCTAGAGATTCAGAGAATATTACAGTTGACATGTGGTTACGGAAAGAGGAAATGTCCATGCACATGCCGGGATCATTCCCTGCGATGTACTGAACTGCATCTTTGTAGTGCTGATTAAGAAAAGTTTGAAAACAATGACTTACAGGACAGAGATTCATATCAGAGTGACGAGGAAATTGACTGAAGTGACTGTATTGATGACATTATTTTTCCCAAATGATAATCTTGATAACAGGTGAGCTGTTTAAATTTCTAAACACAATGCGGAAGTCACAGGTGGTGTTATTACCCCTTTACTATAATAGTTATAATAATAGTAATGATAATAATAATAATAATGAATATTTTTCACTTGTTATTTATGAACAGAAAATGCCTCGGGAAAAATCTGATAATCGAACTTTAAATCAGGATATGGACAGTATTTTATGTGCAGAACCTCCACGACGACCATCTTGGATTTCGAACGTCATGTATGGTCTCTGGCACATTTTCCAGCAAAACACCTGTAGTAATACACGATTCATGCCTCTAAATGAATTCATCCTCAATACATATATCTTCCCTTCGTGCGAAAACCCAATAAACTTACAAATGGTCAAAATTTCTCCCAAAGAAGTTTAGGAGATATGGTCGCCTTTGTTTGTTAATGTGGGCAGAGGCAGCCATCTTGGATGTTTGACGTCACACAAGTCATATGTCACAATAGGAGGCGTCAAAAAATATCACAGGCAGTATTTTTCCCCTTTATATGCCAGAATGTAAAGTAAAGTGTAAAATACGCTTAGAATCCTCGCAGAAAAGGACACAAAATAGTTTCACTGGATATATCTCCATAACAGCGCGAGATACGAAAAAACCCTGTAAGAATCAACTTTATTCCTTTTTCAATTCTGAACAAAAAATTATGTATCTATAAAATTTTGTCAAAAACCTTGACAAGGAGTTATGATCGATTTTCTTCGTTAGTGCATGAAGCGGCAGCCATCTTGGATTTATGATGTCACACAGGCCACATGCCACAAGGGCAAAACACCTGGTAGTAAATGATTGTGTACCAGACTAGCAACGTATCACCGGTAGTCATATATTTCTTTCATTCAAAAACCCACGGGGTTACATATGCCTCTGGACTAATTTGTGCACAAAGTGAACTTAAACATTTTTAAAAAATCAAACAAATAAATTATTAACACATACAAATATAAAGGGGTATTATTAAAAAAAATCATCTGGGCTTACGAGAGAATGTCGTGGTCCACCATTGAGGAAAGTTAAATTATGCTTACGATTACAACCAGCCATACATAACGGAGTGTTTTACATGTTCCAGTGTACTGCCCCCTTTGCCTGCATCCGCTTACTGCAGGTGCAACGGCATGACATTTCCACATGCGTTGCGGTGACCGAACTTCTGAACCGTCGACTAACCAAATTTTCACAGATGATCGGAGACAGCATCCAGGTAATTACGGGTCTGCTCTGGACCACACCTCATGCGTGAAATTGCTTATCCATGCCCGTGCAGAAAAATCAATATCAAATCACTGACGTTGGATTGTCTGTTCGTTTTATGCTTATCGTGAGGGAACAGTGCCACAAGAAGCACGACTGTTGTCTCTGCAAATCAGACTGCATGTTCGCTATTTGTGGAAGTAACGATTTACTTGTATCGGCGTCACAAGTGGGAGTTACTCTTTCGAGTGATGATAGCTCTAACTAATTGCGTTTTGAAATTAGTAACTGTAGCTTGGTTAGTTTCTTGCGATAATTGTAACGTCGACATTTACGTTTCCGGTTGTTTCTATTTACACTTTCAAGCCTGCTTGGTTCTCAGAAATTGTCTATTTGTGTACATTAACAACATCCTAAAGCCCACGACTAAAGAACAAACCCAGATTTTTCTTTTCCAGATGTTAAAGTTTCTAAGTACAAAAAGCAGTCTTGCTACACGACTAATCTTTGCTCAGCCGTAAATGACACATTCTGCTGCAGTGTTGCCATATGAAGGGAAACTTCCCTTTTGCAGGGAAATTCGGACCGAAATTTTAGTTAAAAGGGAAAAGGGAATTTCGATTAAAAACACCACAATTTCAGGGAAATTTTAAGACATATGACTGCATTATTACAGTATATGTTAAGTTCCAGTTTCATTTTTATTTTTCTGTTCTTCTTTCTGTTCTCTTGAATATAGCCTGTATCTATTTATATCTCTAAGTACATAGCTTTTCTGAACCTTCGGATAATAGTAACGATGAGGATTAACGATTACATGGATTCCTGACCAGGATCCAAATCTGGGACATCTGGTCAGGAAGCGAGGAAAGTGATATGTATGTGAAAAATTTAACATTTTTTTATTCACATGAACATGGATCAACGGAAATACTACTACTACTACTTCCACCACCATCACCAATAATAATAATAATAATTACAGCTACTGGTACTACCACTACTAACACTTATTATTATTGTATGATTTGCTTAGGTGAAGGGAAAAATTGGTCCAAAAAGGGAAATTTTGCCCCTTGGAAAGGGAAATTGTGCCCTCATATTGTGGCAACACTGTTCTGCTGTCAACATGTGTTTTGCTCGCAATTCAGGGGGAGGATGAGGATCGGAGACCCATTCGTTTACTACCCTTCGGTGACCGTAGCAGTGTTGCCACATGAAGGGAAATTCGAACCAAATTTTAAACGAAATGGGATGAAAAATACAAAAATTCCATGGAAAGTTTAAGACACCAAACTCAAAAATAGTACAGATTAGTGCAGATTATGTACTATTTATTACTATTATATTTAAAGGTTTTTAGTGAAGGGAAAACAGTGCAAAAAGGGAAATTTTGCTCCTTGGAAAGGTAAATTATGCCATCAGATTGTGGCAACACTGGACCGTAGCCGCACGGTTTAGTCTTGTTGGTGTTCACTTTGCCACCTGTTTTGCTGTGAGGTATAAGTTTGGCAAAGCAGAATTCCTCAAGAATTTCACCATGGCGACTGGACAAAGCACCCTGGCTTATAACGGAAAAGACAAAAATAGAATTTGAAGTTGGTTCTTTGGGCGATCGAGCTTTAGCAGCGTATGGAGCATAGGAGTGCGAGCAGGGGGTGCAAAAGGTATATAATATTTTTACTTTAAAAAAGTAATGTAGATGATCATTTGATGAACAACGTTCCTCTGTCTTTTGGAAAAAAAATACAACATCAGACGCTAGTATAGGTTGATTTAAGAGATGCTGTTTCTTGTTGGGACGGAGGTTGGAAAAATTAAAAAGTTGTCTGATGGGGAAAATAGTTAAAGAAGGGGAGAACCCCCAAAGTAAGCCGGCATACATTCGAGGGTACCTTTAAATAAACCAGGACGTCAGTTCGTCTGAATTTAACGGCTCCCCAGCCTTTTTATTCTCTTTCCTTACATCTTTATTTTCAATTTAATACAAAAATACAAAAATAACTTATATTATTATATTGAACCATTCTGGTGACTAAAACCGGTCTTTTGCAAGTATTTTTTAGTTTTTTACAGGATTTTTAGTTTTTGGAAATTAGTTAAACTATTAGTAATGTAGTTCAATGTTGAGTTATTTTAATGTTAGTTTGTAGTTAATTTTAGTTGTTATCTTACTGTTGTTATAAATAGGTATGCCAACCATTCTGATATCCAGAACAGTTGATGGTTTGAGTGGTTAAAGATGGTAGGGTTGTGGGAGGCGTGGGTTTAGATGTGGGTGATTTTATAGTAACTTCGTTGGGGGGTTTGCTTCGATTAGTCTCCACGGACGCTAGTATCCAGTTTGTCTGATGGAAAACGAAGCCCCCCCCATCCTCTACGTCTTCATAATTTACTCGCTGAAGTTAAACAGCTAAGCTGACTGCGACGTGGGCGTTCTTCTAAGGGCAGAGAACTCGCTTTATTGGCTGTACGTTTTGACAATGCTATGTTGGACACAAAAGAATATTCACATAAAATATTTGTGTTAATCGACCACTTACGTTTGAAGTATCAATGAATGGAATACTTGATACCTTCATGTGTCTTTGAAGTAGCTATCACAGCTTGGAATACCGATTCTTCTAGCAAGCGTTTGTTTTCATTCAACACTAAACACAATAAAGCATTTGTATTTCTTTCGATCGCGCGAACGTGTAAAACCGAATCAAATATTGATCTCTCACCCCATCAAGCTACAGAGCAAGTCACTGAATGGTCATTGTCCTCGTCGAATGTTATTGAGCGACGGTCGACGTGACATGGATGAGCACAAGAATAACTTAAGTACCTTCCTTCTAAGTTGAAATCAAAGTATTTTACAGGGCGGTCTTCAGAACCATTGTATTTAGTTAAACTCAATAAAAAAAACCACGTGAGACCGTATAATTTATTGTTACTGTAGTGTGGGATAACTCGTAAGACCCGAATGAGCTACACACATGAGTGGAATCTCCAGTCTCTTTCTGTCGAAGAAAGGTTACCGCCATGATATATTTTCAGCCATAAAATGTTATTATTGTAGTAACGTCTATGGTTAACACCAACTTAACACAGTTTTGTAAAATTACCCAATGAGTTACCATCCCTGCCTAGAAATGAAAGTGGCAGGAAGACTATTCGTCCTAGTAGGAAGCATCATGAGGCCAACCTCATGTTGTATTATGTATAAACATGCCTGCTCCTGAAATTGGACTTCCCAGCATGAACTACACAGGACGTTATGCGACCAGATGAGGTACTCACAAGGGATGCAAAGATACCTAGAGTAATTGACGGCGATGGAACTTTGCTGTAATTATCGTAAAACCTATAATTTCAGTCTCCTTGAAATAAACGTCGTTTAATTAAATTTTCAGTTATAAAATACATAGACAAATATATTACGAAAAACTCAATTTGCTGACCAAGGCAGAAAACTTTTAGTTTAGGTTTTATAATGAAATAAATTTCTGCCTTGGTCAGCATATTGAGCTTTTCATATCATGGAAACAAGGCTTAATGGTGTTATAAAATATATTACGTTAGACCAGACCATCGCGTCTCATCGACATTTTACTTATATTTTGTGAAACCTTTGCTTAAGGTTCACTGAAATAGGCTAATCGGGACAGGACATACAGTTTGAAGAGGGAATCTCCAATCGTTGTGCAATTTGCTTCTTAAATGCTCCCGAATTTGATTTGGTGTGTGAGGGAGGCCCTTTCCAAGGACACCCGAATGTCAACCTCCCTCCCACTCTGGACTGCATTTTGCAGACTAGCTAGGTACTGGCGTCTGAACTCACAACCAGCTTACTCCTCGCAGCCCGTGTTGTATCGTTCCTATGTTTGTGGTTGTCCTTTCATCCATCCCATCTTATGACCAATCATCCTCATAGCCACAAGTGTCAGAAAAGCGATGTAAAATAAACTAAATCAGCCAATCCATCAACCGAAATTGATTTGCGTCTCTCATACATGTCCTATTCCGCTAATGCAGAATCTCCATGGTCCACAGCATAAATGAACTTCGAAGGAATACCCTGTACACACACGTCTTCATCGAGCTCTACCGGCAATACATCGCTAAAGTGCATTTCCGAGGATTGAACGAGTGCCATCTGGTGGGCGCTGTGTTGATTTTTGCACCCGGTTCGTCTGTTTGAAGCAGTAGCCTGGCCTCGAGCCAGAAATAAAACGAAAGAGGAACGTTGGCCCTTTGTGGAAAGGTTCCCTTGTCTTCTACCGGTCGGAACATCCTATTTCAATTTAATGGCATCCACTGTTAGTTTTAACCAGTCACTTTCCTCCAATGTTGGATTCTCGCCTTTCCTTTTGTCTTGTTTCAAGTTCGTCCCTCTTTGAATTTCTGTGCTACATCCAGAGGTGGTGGAGCGGGTACTCACCATTGGAAGACTGGCTATTTTGTTAAGCCGGCTTTAGCCGAAAGCATTGCCTTTAACATTTTTGCTAGCATAAATGTTATGTAAATGGTTCTAAAAATCTTATAGCAGATAGCACTTTACACGAAATCATTTCATAGAACATTTCGGTTAGCTGTTGAGATTACAGTGTATGATACACACAGCTCGATAGGCACATCAAGTTACACCATATATAGCAAGTGCACGGTGTTTACAATTGAAAAACTAAAATATTCTTCCATACGTGTACAGTAAACGTTCTAAAGTATTTATTTAATCAGCGTCATGCAGGAAAGCTTTTCAGACCATCAACACAGGCAATTAGAATATCTTCTACTCCTCTCTACTGCTACCTCTATTTGGGTGCAAAACCTTAATAATATACCACGGCTAAAATATCTTCAGGGTAGGGTTCTTGTTAGAAAGGAAACCAGACAGTAAGCCTTCCAATGGAGACGATCAATCGATTGTATTATATCTTTCTTTGTACATTAATAAGACATAATTAATAACGCTCTAATTTAAATATTTACATCATCATTTTTTCTTCTTTCACAAATTCTTATTTTTTCCATATGAATTCACATGAATAATCTTTCATATATGTCTATATATTTCTATTCTTTTGTGTCATCCAGGACTTCATTTCCTTCCTCAACAAAGGAAGTCCTTTCTATTCTTCTCTCTGGACTTCTTTCTTTATGTAATCTCCAAAGTTTTTGCTCCTTCATATACATGTTTTCCCTTTTCACCAAGTTCGATTCTCGTAAATTTATAACACCTCACTTTTTCTTCACTATCACCAAGTTCTAGAGGGTTACGAGTTCGAGCTGGAGGTTTAAATGTTTTTACCGTCGATTTCATCTCCTCGTCGATTAAGGAAATCCTCTATCCTAATCTCCTCCCTTGGGGCATCGGCTGGAACGCGCCGCCACTGGTAAATAGAACAAAGTGTAGAGTTGGTGCCAAAACGACTGAAACGCGCAGCCAAGTCGGTGCAAGCGACTGTGACGCTCAACCAAAGGTGCTGTGGTTCGCGACTGGAACGCGCCGCCACTGGTGTGATCGATCAAAACTTTCACAATGGGTTTCGTAAACAAGCTAACAGATTATAAATCTGTTCGCAAGCAAATACACACACTTGTATCAACACTTTCACTTCTTTAAATCCCTTATTTATTTACATATGAGTAGATGTTTTATTTTATAAGTATTTTTATTAATTCATCATCTTTATCTCTCTTCTTCATCATCTTATACCGTACTTTATTATTTTTCATCTTCTTAAATCACCTTTATTGCTTATTTAGACTGCCATTCGAATATATTACAACAATATTTTATCTTGTACACCTTGTGCTGCCATCTCTGATTCACCTTATCAACTATTTACAAACATTATGCTTATTGAGTACGTAACACTACCTAAAACCATTTCATACGAATCGTAATTCCTCTCGGTTGAATAATTATCGTGTTTTACATTTACGGACGTGTGTAACGTTCGCACTTGAATATGTATAGCATATCAAGTGGACAAACATTTTGCAAATTTCCATGGGTTCCAAGAGTCCGTTAGGTGTGGCTTTGAAAGTTTTAAGTCAAATTTATGTACATTCTAAACCCGCAGTTTAAAGTGGGATCCGAACCAATTTTTGCCTCCGCCGGGAACCCCTTAATTACAAGGCGACACTATGTATTCGAGGAGGACTTGGCATGTTTTTGTTTGCATACAGCCGTGCGGACCTCCATGGCGGAGTGGTTGGCACAGCACGCTACGGCGCCAAGGGTCCCGGGTTTGAATCCCGGACTAGGCATGAGTGTTCTTTGTGACTGTTCCTTCATGTATTTCATCATATCATCACTCATCCTAATCGTCGCGATTAGCCAAAAGTGTCAGAATAGCAACGTAAAATAACCTAATTCAAAGAAACAAAACATTCAGCACGTAAGGGGTGTAATTGTTGACCCTTCCACGTAGTACACCCGATTGTCAATCTCACTTTCACGTAGTACACCCTGGACTGCATTTTGCAGACTAACGAGGCTCTGGCGTCTGAACCTACGGCCAGTATAATCCCCGTAAGGCATTGTGTGTGTTGTCCTGTGTTTTGTCCTCGAGTGTGCTGACTGCTCCTTTACAGCCTCAGCTTTTAACCCAAGTAAGAAAATTTTAGTCCTCGGACATTATACAGTTATATTATTAATTATATTCTAGTTATGGTAAGGGGCTGAAGCCCGTGTAAAGTGACGGGTGCAAAATAGCCTATGTGCTTACGCACCCAAAATTACAAATTCGATAAATAAAAAAATAAAAATTAAAAAGCTGGAGAGACAGAAGACTTATATAAAATATTAAAATAAAAATTAGTAAATTAAGAATTATCTGTAATGCATATTAGTGGTGATAATATCGCAGATATCGTGAAATATCATCGATCAGGTCCATCATATTCTTGATTTCCCTTCAATCAGACTCCACTCTCTTTTCTTCGTCCTTGACCAACAATTTCCTATCGACAAGGGGTCTTCCAGACGAAATCCTTTCATCCTTGAAGCTAATGGCGCGAGGGAACTTTTGCGGAGTTTCTAACGATGAATAATTGTTCTCCGAGGAATTCCTCCGCTTCGATGGAAACCACTTTAATTACTTTCTCTCTGGAATTCTGCGTGGAAGACATTTCGGGGGAAATTGAAAGGAAACGCACGTGACTAGCAAACCGAAAATTGAGAGAACCGCAAGCGACTGTTTTGTCTTTCAAATATATATCGGGTGACGAGGAATTCATTAAACGTTTGTAAATTGTTCAAAGGAATGCTTTACTTCAAAGAAACATGTAGAGTCATTTATGCATGCTGTAAGGCAACTCTTGGCACCGTGGGATATCATCATTATTAGGGAAAGGATTTTAAGATCTAAAATTATGGTCGGAAAAGGGAGAAAAAGGTTTTGAAAATGTTTTCAAAAAGGTGCAAATAAAGGTGCTGATAAAATGCCTCTCTCTTTTTCTGCGCCTTCTGTACATAATGTGCGCGGACCGCGTAGAGAGCAGTGGTTCTGCTGAATAGGTTTTATTGAAGTTTGTATTATATCGCCGCGGGTTTTCCTACATTATCTTGGGAAATGTTTGGGCTGCAATTATTTATATAATGCAATTTTATAGCTCTCGTTCTGCTCTACAAAATGAGACTATAGGATTTTATGCAGCTGTTCAAGAAGAGTGAAAATCATTTATTTTTTTGTCCAATCTTTTAACAAAACATGAAAGAAAAGGAAGGGAAGAGGTGCTAAAGCATCAAAGAGGGGTAAAAATGGGATAAATGTGCTAATGTCACGAAAAGGTGCAACAAAGTGTGTTCATTTTACTTGATTTCATGTCCGAAAATACATATCTCAAACGATCGGTATGAAAACAGCTATAATTTTGGACAGGTACTGCACCTTAAAATCCGTTCCCTATCATTATATGGTGGTACGTAGTGGTTCTGATCCCACTTTAAACTGTAGATCCAGTCCCAATTAGCCTTACTGTGCATAAAGTGGACTTAAAGCACCAATTCAATCAATCAATCAATCAACCTATCATTATACTCATCATCTGCTATTCACGTAGATTCCTTAAGTACGTCCAGCTTTCCTACTTCTTCCTTCTACAATGTTTTGTCTCCCTTTCCTCCTGGCTAGTCATCCAAATGTCTTCCCTTCTTTTTTCTTTTTCCATCCACATAGTCCTCTTGTCCCATTCCCTCCATTCTTCTCTTTTTTCTCTTCTACATAGCCCATTGTTGTCGATCTCTTACTTCTTCTTCTTCTTCTTTTTCTTTTTCCATCCACATAGCCCTCAGTTACCGTTCTCTTCCTTCCTCTACCAGGCGTTTCATAAATAATTGAGGGGTTACAAAAAATATTTTAAGTAAAACTCTTGAACTTACGTTAATGAAACCAGTTAGAATGATCCAGGAACGCAAACAGTTTGTTTTGTTAATCTGAGACTTCACATACCTGCCGCTAGGAGACATTTGCGAGTGTGGGAAGAAGTAGACTATCGTGTCGATGTGTGCCGTGTCACCCGTGGTGCACACATTGAACATTTGTAGGTGTCGAAAAGAAACTGTTTGCGTTCCTCGTTCATTCATTAACGTAAATTCAATACTTTACTTGCAATAAAATTTTGTAACCCGTTAATTATTTCTGAATCACCCGGTATTTCATTTTCCACCCATATATTACTATTTTACCTTCCACATAGCCCTCTATTGCCGTTTTCATTTTCCTTCTCTTTGTTTTTCCATCCACTGTTACCGTTCTCGCATTCCTTCTATCTAATAATATACCCTATTTTCATACTTTTCTTTCTCTCACTTGTCATGTCTATAATTCATTCAAGTACTTTTTTTTTGCATTCCACTACATGCATCCTCTTAATTCTTTCCATTCTCCTCCAAACACACATATCAAACTGCCCACCCCCCTCTGCATTATCCACTTTTACGATTTGGGTAACAATGCGCTACATACAAAGTACTTCATAAACCTTTCTTACATCCAGATCTTAAAAAATGCTAATTTTGGGATGATATACTACATTCCAACGTTTCATGAAAGTAAAGAGAAATTTCTAGAAATATGAAAGAAATCATCACTTTCCTTTGTTAGGCATATCCCGCATCATGTTCATAAAATTTCAATTTTTTTACATAATTTGTCGCATTATCATTCTGGCAAATAAAATTCAGGTGAAAATTTATCTGTAATGACGTAGTTTGTAATGTGGGCGAGTAAAAAAATTATAAATTGGATTGGATTGATGTTTTAAGTCCACTTTATGCACAGTAAGGCTAATCGGGACTGGACCTACAGTTTTAAAATTGGATCCGAACCACTATGTGCCTCCACCGAGTATCAAACCCGAGACCCCTTGATCACAAGGCGAGGACGCTACCACTGCGCCATCGGGGAGACCTCTAAAAATTATAAACAAGTAGTATGTGTATGCTGGCGTATTTACGGTTTCGAGTAGCTTGGTTGTGCAGATTAGTAGGTATGTATCTTTAGACCACAATTCCAATGCAGTTTTATGTAAGTATAGAGAATAGCAATTTACCAGTTGATAATTGCTACATTAGCAAGTGAGAATAGCTACTTCCTTTACGGTTCAAGAACTTTGAAGGGGGCTCAAGCCCAACAGCTCCCTTAAATTCGCCTCTGCTTGTGTATGTGTGCAATAATTTCTTGTTTGCACTCTCAGATTGACTGACAAATTCAGTTCACGCTTCACTTAACGTTGAAATCTTCACTCGTAGATGTTTATTGGGCAGAAAAGAAAACTTCTCGCGAGGAGACGAAATGTCTTTGGACAAGGATTAGGTCCGTTCGGAATCAAAACTGCAAAGAAATGGGAAAAGGAATTGACAAAACTTCTGCAAGTTTCCAGAAAGATAACGAGGAAAGATGAAGCACAAGCAGCCATTCCGCCTTATCTCCTCTATCCTCAAATTTTCTCCTTCTACATCACGTTTTGAGAATAGTGGGAGGAGAGGGGGAAAAATATCGCTGTCGGAAACCGTATAAGTTCGACGACAGGCTCCGGGTTGTTTGCACAAGCTCTTGATGAATACTTCTCCAGAATAAAAAAATGGGAAGACTTGATGAAGAGGTGGGTGGAGGGACTGGTAAGTAGGAAAATTCGCCCAGAAGAGGGAAAAACCAAGATGGTAAGGCAAACATCAGAGGAGCATGGATTTTTTTTGGAGGGCTTCCACTCCACGACCCAACCACCGGCTCGCTTTTCATTACGTTATTCTGACCCTCAGGACTTTCCAATAACCAGCCTGACACGAGCCGCTTCCTACGGGGTTCTTCATTAAGTGGTGCTTCATATTGAGGGAGGAGGATATAGGACAGCGAGAAGGGAAGGAGGGCAGGTTCTTTCTGCTCTGTCAGGCCGAAACGCTGTCGAAAGCCCGCGCAAAGTTTTAATCGTAGCATTTACTTCATTTGCAAGTAATATTCACCTTTGACTCCTGACCTTAAAAAGATTGAAATTTTTACAATCATCTCCGCAGACGATTTCTAGGTTTTTAATACCATATGCAAGATATCATCGAGCTTATTCTTGGCAGTAGGAGTGGAAGCAAGCTTCTGGCTATTAAGTTCACTATTGGTGCTTGGCGTTCGTCGTACCATTTCTCCCGTCTACTTTTCTATATATTACCCGCTTCTTTACCTCTTTTAATTGGCATTTTTCTATTAAATAATAATATAAGAGGTTTATGCATATACAGGGTGTTTCTGGGCTGATGATACAAACTTTCAGGGATGATGGAGAACGGCACATGCATCAATTTGAGATAAGGAACCCTGCTCCGGAAACGACTTAGTCAAAAGTTATAAGCGAGAATTGGTGTATGAAGATGTAATACTTTTATTACCTGCACAAGTTTCACAAGCTGGTACATTCGCAACAGTTGTTCAAAGTGGCGTCTCCCAGCTTCGCTGCAGGCATGATATCGTCACACAAAGTTCTGGCGTTCCTTTTGGACGCCACTTTGAACAACTGTTGTGAATGTACCAGCTTGTGAAACTTGTGCAGGTAATAAAAGTATTACATCTTCGTACACCGATTTTCGCTTATAGCTTTCGTCTAAGTCGTTTTCGGACCTGGGTTCCTTATCTCAAATTGATGCATCTGCCCTTCTCCATCATCCCTGAAAGTTTGTATCATCAGCCCGGAAACACCCTGTGTATATATATTTAATTATGTTAATGTTAATTATGTTAATGTTAATTATTATATCTTAATTATGTTAATGTTAATTATGTAATTTGATATATTAGTATAATATTTGCTTTTTTGGTCAAAATGCCTATGTTTTTAGTTCATTTGAGAAGTTGTTCTAACAACTCGGCTGTGTATTGGATACGGCCGTCTCAACCATGGTCACTTGCTGCAAGGGCTAAACCCTCCAATGTGTCGTATATGTAATGTAATTTTAAGTGTTCGCCATATTCTTATTGACTGTGCCGATTTTGCTTTCCTCAGGCAGATTTTTTATCTTCCCAGCTCTTCATCATCCCTGTTGGGAGACGACGACAGTGTTTTATCAAATGTTTTTAGCCTTTTGAGAAGAGCAGGCCTCTTACACTGTTCCTGAGGACGTTTCTTGACGAGCTTTACATTTTTAATGTGTTCGTCTTGTGCAGGTTCCCTTAAAATCTTGCATTTTAACCTTTCTTAAGCTCTTAACTTTAAGGTATGGGCGATAAGACACACCACAAAATTGTATCATTCATTCCTTCATTCTCCATCTTTTCAGCTCGGATCAATGAGAAGAACTGCGGCTCAGGCGTCACAGATGTTCTGAACACGGCATGCATGGTGAGTAAAATATACATTAATACTAGCAATGGTGTGTGTATGCGTGCCTGTACGCAAGTCTCATAAATTGTACCACTCTCATACTCATATCTTGCAATCCCCATATCTGCCAACAGGATGGAGTGCGTATCAGGAAGAACCCAGCAACTTTTGCGAACACACTTTTTTTGACGTAGAAGCCATACAACTCGTTAAACTTGGTGTTTATTTACGTGTAAATAATTGCTGGAACAACTAATCTCTGACTGCTGTAAGAACGAAGTCAATGTAAACAAATGCACGTGGCTTGAGAAATCCCGTTGGTAAGGACGTGAAGTTTTGCTTTTATTTTTCCCTAAATTGCGTTGTTATTTTTTACTGCAATTCGGTGTTATTTAGGATAAAATTAGCTGTTATAAATTTAAAATTGATGTTATTTTTACATGCATTTTTACTGTTCCTTCTACGTTCAAGGTTTTCACATTGCTTTAGTTCTGGAAAATTGAGACAATTTTAGTTTTAATAAAAAAAGAATAAATTTTAGGCTTACGTTTGCCAGAAATGACCAAATTTCTTTCTCGAAATACCGTTTTGTGGGCACACACATACACACACCCCTAACCCCCTCTCCTGCAACACAACAGTTGCTTCTTACTGAATTTCCCGTTCCTACGAAACTTCCCTTCTGGGAAGATTCCTCAGCGAATTCCTTTTCGGGACGAGTGTAAACACCGTCACTCATGTCTGCCCCAAACTGCAATAAATGAGGCGTGGCTATTTCTTTTGAATCACCAGCTAGAATAGAAATGACAGATCTAATAGCGCTTTAGGAAGTTCTTTTTGAACAGAGGAATTGTTATCCCCAGTTTATATTGCATATTTCGCGAGGTTTTTCGCGTTAAAGTGCATAATTCGGCATAATTCTGAAAAAAATGCGTTATATCGCGATTCCGAAACACGGAAAACTTACCTCCTTAACCTATCGAAATACATTTTAAACACTTTATTTTGCTTTCCTCAACTTTTTGGTGTTATCGTTAAAACGAAAACTTCATGTTCAGAACATCTATTGGTTGTTCCAATGACAGCTGAGGACGAATCTTACGCGCAGGAATGTAGTGCGTGTGAGAAAGCCATACGACTCAACGCGGTTACTAATATATTCATAATGAACCTTGTGAGCTGTACAGCTACGACCAATATATTCATGGGCCAACTGACACCAAAACTATAACACACAGGAAAGGATATATTTCTTAGAAAGCATCTGGTCTTGTTTGCATTAACTTTATTGTTACAGTGGATGGAGAACAAACCTCGAAACACAGGTACTAATTTCGTTGCACATAAGATAATACGAGTTCACAGCACGTTGAGCCGTAATCGTATCAGTTATCAGTAAATCGTTTACAACTATCGAATCAATTATGTTTATGCTTTGTGCGGCATAATGGTGGACAGCACACCATATCCCTCATTTCGAACCTTCTGGGTACGCGAATGATCCACAAAGTTTGAAATTTACCAACATTTTGTTGGAAAACTTGAACTTGGCAACACTGATGGTCCTGGTCACGGTGAAAGTGAGAGTGGAAGAAGAAATGCATCGGTTGTCGGGGGCCCAGGTGTCCTGCTAACTCCCGAGAGAGAATCTTTCAATTTCACCATACACAACTGTGTTAACTACAATTGCTTTTGGCTTTGCGTTGTCTGCTGCCCGCTACGCATCGCTGTGAACGAACTCTACTATTATTGGAATAAAAAGTCGGAGGGAAACCCATTATACTTTATCTCCCACAATCATATTTCGAATTCTCTTATACAAATGTATTCCCTGTTTAACAATGGGACTATTTTATTTTTCATCACAAAATCCATACACTATCAAGAGAGATAGGCTTACCGTTTTAATTTAGTAATGTTCGTAGGCATAATTCACAAAGTACATACTAACTAATGGCTTTTAGATATTAGAAATCCTGAATGCAACTGAATAGAAAAAATCACTCTGCATCAAGTTTATTAGTTTTTGAAAATTAATGGATTTAAAGAAGTTTATAGTACATTCACCTCAATTAGTACTCCACTAGTTTATTTATACACCGCATTTGCAGATGATACAATTCAACTTACAAGTGTATCAATATACGCTGTATAAAACAGACCTTATTACTAACTTCGTTGACCCTGTACCTAAATTCGTCGACCCATCCTAAATTTTAAAAAAATGGTAAGCAAAGGGTTGTACATTGTCAGAAATTACCGTTAAATTTACAATATTCTACCGTTCAAATTTAAGTCCGCCTGTTAATTTACGGAAACGGAACACTACAGTTTTTTATTTAAATTTTGATATTTATGGATAATGATTATAAATTGAAGTTGCGTGCACCACAAATGTATTTTTAAAAACGGAATCTTTGAAAATACAGGGTGTCTCAGAAATAATTGAGGGGTTACAAAAATGTATTGCAAGTAAAAACTTGTTAATAAAACCAGTGCAGAACGAACAAGGAATTCAAACAGGTTTTTTTTGTACACTTTCAAATGTTCAACGTGTGCACCACTGGTGACACGGCACACATCGACACGATAGTCTACTTCTTGCCACACCCGCATCAACATGTGCCTGTGTCTGTCGCTGCGATGATACGCTCTCTTAGGGCTGCGACATCACGCGCCATCAGCGAGACGAATGAAACCACACAAAAAGAAGTCATACGGTGTAAGGTTCGGTGATCTTGTGGACCAATACATTGCACAAAACACTGTGCGTGATGTGAGTGATTTGAGTGTCGCCTAGCGGCAGTGATATGAACTCTCAGCTTAACAAAACATACACGCACAAACGTTGCATTCCTCGATCGTTCTGGACTGGTTTCAATAACGTAAGTTCAATAGTTTACTGGTATTACATCTTTGAAACTCCTCAATTATTTATGAAACACCCGGTACAGTAATTAGGTTAATAATGTAATGGATTTCAATACTTTGAAATCTGTCACGGTAATTTTTTACGGTAGTTGGATGGCAGTGGAAATTTACGGTTTCAGTGTGTCATTTCTTCAGTCAACTTCTCACAATGTAGTCAATCGAAGTTTCAACTGAACCATGTAAAGCAATGACGTATGGCAAACCAATAGACAGCAACCATACAGATGTATCTTGTATGAAACATATTAATTTACGTTAAGCTTTATTTATTCGTATCGACGTAAGGTAACGAATAAACCATGCTCTTCTGAATAATTTGCGCGCCATCTCATTAAATTTGAAGTCATAATGGAGTTACTAAATTATTAAGAAGATCATTGACGTTTGAATTCTGAGTGGCGTCGATGCAACGAGCATACGGGAAATATGTGGTACACCAACGGCGAAAGAAACAGTAGGCGAATTGTCCACCACCACTTTCATTCGGTCTGAATTATACAATGTGATGACAATGAATTGAAATATAGACGTCAATAAGGAGAGAACAATGCCTGCTTCGAACCAACATAGTTTCATTCCTTAAAACAACACAGGATGTAGTGGTGGACAATTTGCTTACCATTATCTTTGTCGTTGACTGTACGAGACTGACCAAGAAGTATTTTGTGTCCATCAAAGCTACCAGTACACTCTGAACTTGGAGCGTTACCGTAACATTCTAAGAGGTGCGGTGAGACGGGACAATGTGGAAGAGAAGGAGGACGCCTTGAGTTGCGGGCAGGGGGGATAAAAATCATGATTTCTATTTTTTTTAAATAATTTTTGTTGTTTTTTTATTTAAATCGCATTCTTTGGATTTAAATCTATTTAAAAAAAACGCGCTTAAAATTGCTTGTATGTTTTTTTGGCACCATACATATAGATATGTGTTTTTTATAGAAATGCTTTTTCTAGTAAACGGCCCTGTAAAATATTTGAAAAGTTTGATTAAAGCAATTTAAAAAACATATGTAACTAAACATTTTCCTGTTTCTGATACTGTACTATGGAAATGTTTGTTGAGTGTGTTAATGAAACTATAATAATTTTCAGTAACTTTTCTTGGGGTGATTGGGTTCCAAAACTAGGGGGGCAAGGTACAAAAACTGCGGGGGGGGGGGGGCGCAAGGACAGTTTAATTTCCCTTGGTACATAAGGTTCAGCATAGTGCGGGGACATAAGTGGCAAAACCTTGGGGGCAACTGCCACCCTCGCCCCCCAAATCGCCGCCAGTTCCAGTGATAATAAACATTATTATGAATCTGCTATATAAGTGTAATTTAAAGTATTAACTTAAATATTTTTATAGTCCTTGTAGCTGATTATTTGAGAAATATTTAACGGTAGTTTCAAAAATATCTGCTGCCATGTTTATTTACAATTTAATGATAATGACACTATTTATGGTTTAGCATGATTAGTATTTTATATAAATTATTTACTTCCATCTAGAATGTGGTTGGACTTTTTATCTCACACTCCTTTTCCTTCATTCTTCTTCCTTCTTCTCTCCTCTTTCTCTCTTTTCCTTTCCACTCTTTCTAACACCTTCTTTCATTCTTTGTTTAACTTCAGTCCCCCATTCCAGTTCATTGTGTCTTTTTCACCTTTCTTCTCTATTTCCTTGGCCTCCTTCCATTTTCTCACTAGCATTCTCTACTCCATTCCTATCTGCTTAGCCTCATCCCACTCTGTCATGTCCTGTTTCTCTCGTGTGTTTAAATATCGCATTTCTCTCTCTCTTAAGTCGTACATCATCCCTGTGTTATTTCAACCTGTCTTTCAGCCTCTTTTTCGTTTCTCCTACTTGGTGCAGAGTCTGAAGAAGACCTTGCTAGAAGGTTGAAACGTTACATTTAGTTTATGTTTTATAATAAAATAAATTACTGCCTTGGTCAGCATATTGAGTTTTTTACTTTTCAACATCTTGGATTAATCGCGGCGGTTAGGATAAATGATGCAATGTAAACTGCTCGCCATTAAAAATGTAACACCCAGAAGGAGTAATCGGAATCGGACGAAATGTGCACAGTGTGTAGAGGAGAGGTGCAGAAGGAAATGATTAGGTGTTCAAGGCCGTCATGCGTCATGTGCGCCTGCCACGCCATCTGGTAAGTGGTACCTGTAGCAGGTCAGATAGGTGCAGAAGAGCAGTGAAAGTGCATGGTCGTGAGTGTAGTGTGTTAAAATCGGTCAGCAATGCCACGTCGTCGAATACGGCAGCGATTCCAGCAGGTTTCCCAGTTCGATCGCGGCCGAATTGTTGCATACCGTGAATGCGGATTATCCTACCGTGAGATCGGTGCCCGTATAGGACGGAATGCATCCACAGTGATCCGTGTATGGAACCAGTGGGTCCAGGAAGGCACTGTAGAGCGACGTAGAGGTTCACAACGTCCGCGTCGGATGACGGAACGAGAGGACAGACGTCTGATACGCATGGCCCTTATAGACAGAACGGCCACATCAACGAGGATTGCGCATGAAGTACGGGATGTTTTACAACGTCCAGTGTCCCCACGAACCGTGCTTCGTCGTTTGGCGAACCGGGGAATTTTTTTCCCGGCGCCCACTGTTGCGGATTCCTCTGACGCTAGAGCATAGGCGTTTGCGTCTGAGATGGTGCCAAGACCGTCGTGCCTGGATGGCGGAGTGGAATGCTGTAGTGTTCTCTGATGAATCCCGCTTCTGTATACAACATCATGATGAACGTACACGCGTGTGGCGGCACAGTGGCACGCCTGCATCATGCATCATCACACAGGGCCTTTATTGGGTATCATGGTATGGGGTGCCATCGCCATAGGTGTTCGTTCGCGTCTCGTACGCATTCAAGAGACATTGAACAGCCAACGGTACATCACACAGGTTCTCACCCCTGTTGCTGTCCCATTAATCCATGCACTGCATAATGCCACTTTTCAACAGGATAACGCGCGAACCCATGTTGCAAGGAATGTCCTCGCATTTATGGAAGCTAACCACGTGCCCCTGCTTCCTTGGCCAGCACGTTCGCCGGATATGTCGCCAATTGAACATGTCTGGTCCATGGTGGGTCGCCGGCTGGCGCAACTCAGGTTTCCGGCACGTAATGTTGAAGACCTCTGGCACCGTGTGGAAGCCGCTTGGGACGCCATACCGCAAGCAGACATCGATAGACTCATTCTGTCCATGCCTCGCCGTGTTGCAGCAGTTATTGCCGCCCGTGGAGGCTGTACACGCTACTAGCTCCTTGGGGTTATGCAACCATGTTCTACGTGTCACATGTCACACCACCGAGCTCTAACTGTAATCATTTTCTTATCTTATTATGAACTACATATTTGCCAAGTTTCGTGTTTCTATCTCATTTCCTTCTGGGTGTTGCAATTTTAATGGCAAGCAGTGTATTATGGGGCAGATACGTAGGGTTCGAAACAAGTACCTTTGGCTTCATAGCCACGAAGGAAGACTTCTCCCTCCTTCTTCATTTGATTTTTCTTTATCTTATTTGCTGCTTTATTTAACGCTCCTTGTGTAACAACGGGGAAAGATGAGACAATGAAGTTAGAAAGAATGGAGGAGAAAATCGGAATTTGATGTCAGTGGGCTTCGTTAAATGTATCATCCCCGCAACCCCCTTAAGTAGGGGAAAACCCTATCGCGGAACGTCTCTGTTTATCCGTCTCTGTGTGTCTTTATTACAAATGATTATGAAAATCATGAATTCTATTTTGGTGGGATAGAGCCCACATTCGCCCGCCCTGTTCCGTTTTCAATCATTTCACTTGTGAACTTTTGAGTTGTCTCCAAAAATCGTCACAGATAACCTTAGATGGTTACATGTTAAAGCGAACACTTCAAATCTGACAGTTGAGGAACCGGTACTCTTGAGAGACATCTGTTGTGTTAAAGTAATAACTTCTCCGCAACAATGCCGCGGACTTAGACGCTCATTGTTGTAAGTCCAAACAGGCGAAGAAGAGATGCTGGGGAAAGGAGAACAATAGACGATGCAGCTTGAGGCGATGCCGGAGGATTGAGCGGGCCTGGCGTATCATCGGAAGACAATATCCTTTTCATGGCCGGAGATTTACTGCATCCGAGAAAGCGAATACCGGAGCATCCGTCCGGCAGATCAGATCGCAAAGCCTCCCGACAACTTGCGTCACACTTGCGAGGAGGTCCTGGGCTAAAAGCGGGAGAAGAGATCGCAGCTCTGCTTCCCGAGTTCTAACTACGCAACAACCTCGCCTCCAGCCACTGGACTTCATCGATCCAGCATCCGAATGAGGATCTCTCTCTCTCTCTCTCTCTCTCTCTCTCTCTCTCTCTCTCTCTCTCTCTCTCTCTCTCTCTCTCTCTCTCTCTCTCTCTCTCTCACGCATTTTCTCCACCCTCTTCTCTAGTACACACTTTCTCTCCGCTTCTCTCTCTCCCTTCTCTTCTCTAACACGCACTTCTCTCCGTCACTTCCTCTTTCTTCTCTCTCTCTATCTCTCTCTCTCTCTCTCTCTCTCTCTTATACACACACACATTCTCAGCGTCTCTCTCTCCCCTCTCTCTCTTTCACATACACTTTCTCTCCGTCTGTCCCCCTATCTTGTCTCTCTCACAACTTTCCCTCTCTCTCTCTGTCTCACACACACACACACACACACACACACATTTTCTGCTACTCCTCTCTCTCTTTCTTACCGTACACCTTTGGGTGTACACATTGTTCTCCCTTTCTATCTGATTCACAGCTTGTTCCTACGCCACTTTCACCATGTTCCTCTCTTTAACTTCCTTCCTTCCTCTTTCTCTTTCTTTCTCTCTCTCTCTCTGAGTAAGATTTCGTGAGTTTATTTTTCTCTCGGGCTTTTCCGATGCAGTATTGGTAACGTTATCGTCTTGTTATCAAGGGGTCCCACGTTCGATACCCGATGGAGGCACAAAGTGGTTCTCATCCTACTGTAAACTGTAGGCTCGGTCCCTTTAGCCTTTCTGTGCATAAAGTGAACTTAAAGCAAAGAAATCAATCATTTTATTACCCTCACTTTGTTTCTCTTCGTACCCTCCATTCCTTCCCTCCTTTCTCTCTGAGAGACACGCACACACACACACACACAGAGTTTCTATTTCTCTCTGTGTGCCATTTCCCCCTTTTCCTCCGTCCCACCCTTTCCATCTCCCAGTTGTCTTTTAAGAACTTCTCTCTCCTTGTTTCTATGGCCCCCTCACTGTTTTTCCCTTCCCCTCTCTCTTTCTCAATGTGTGCATACATTCCCCTCTTCCACTCTCTCTCTGTTTTCTCTTTTCGTCTTTATCTTATATTCTCTCTCTCTCTCTTGATGACTTTGGATGTTTCTGCTGTCTGTTTCTACCTCTAGATATCCTTCTCTCTGCGTTCCTCTCTCCCTATCTGCGTATGTCTGTGTAATGTACGTTTATACACACAAACACTTCGTTCTCTCTCCCTCTTTCCGAGAAAGCTTCGTGCCGCATGGGAACTCTGTAATGTGAAACATATCATCTGACCTTGGCTCCTCCCCAGTAAACACACAAAAAAAGTATTTTCCTTCTTTGTTTAAGAGGGGGAAAACTCTTGATATATGTCGCCCTTAGCGCTTAGAGGAACGCCTTCTCGCTGTCGTCAGAAGTCGTAGCTTTGAGGAATCCTCTAGACTTTACCAGAAATACGTAGGACGAAAATTCCGACGAGCATGCATCGATTTTCCGAGCCATTTTCTTCCATGAGAAAGGCATTATTTTAGGTTTCCCGCGAGTACAGAAACAGTACGTGCGGAGAAAGAAAGAAGGTATTGGCTTCCCCTTTAAGATATTATGCTTCCAGCGCCACCACGAGGGGGGGGGGGTAATTGTGTTCTTGCAACGAGACTAGTATCACCATCACGCTTGCTAACAATTAATTACAGGCGGAGCAACACGTGCGCTCGCAGGAAGAGGATAAATCTCCCTTTGGAGCACGCCGTTACGTTACGGAGCTTTCCACGCTCAAGTGGTACGTCGCATGTGGCATGCCGCGTATCGTGCCACTTGAATTTGAATTTAAAATTTTGGGAGCGTCAGCACTGAGGCTATTTTGCTCCCGTCACATTATACGGGGGCCAGCCCCTTACCACTACAAATAACAACTCTAATGTTGCATAACTAAAAATCATAAAAGCTTCTGACTTCTGTTAAAAGCTGAGGCTCTAAACGGGCACTCAGCACACACAAGGACAAGAAACAGGACAACACACACAAAATTATACTGGCCATAGTGCCAGTCGCCAGAGCCTCGTTAGTCTTTAGTCCAGGGTGCACTACGTGGAAGTGAGGTTGACTTTTGGGCACCTACGTGGAAGGTACCCCTTACACCCCACGTGCCACTTGAAAATGAAAGGCAAGAAACCGATGTAATCCACGCCAGTGGTGCGTGCGGTTTGGAACGTAGCATTTCTTTGTTAAATTTCGTCTCAAGTGGCACGTCGCATGCGGCATGTCGCGCGTCATGCCACTTGAAAATGGAACTTAGAGAAACCGCTGTGAACCACGTCAGTGTGGTTTGAAACGTTGCATTTCTTTCTTAAATTTCGTCTCAAGTGGCACGTCGCATGCGGCATGTCGCGCGTCATGCCACTTGAAAATGGAACTTAGAGAAACCGCTGTGAACCACGTCAGTGTGGTTTGAAACGTTGCATTTCTTTCTTAAGTTTCGTCTTGAGTGGCACCTTACATGTGACACGTATACAGGGTGTTTCCGGACTGATGATACAAACTTTCAGGGATGATGGAGAAGGGCACATGTATCAATTTGAGATAAGGAACCCTGGTCCGGAAACGACTTAGTCGAAAGTTATAAGCAAAAATCGGTGTATGAAGATGTAATACTTTTATTGCATGCACAAGTTTCACAAACTGCTACATTCACAACAGTAGTTCAAAGTGGCGCCCCCAGCTTCGCTGCAGGCATGACATCGTGGCACAAAGTCCTGGTGTATCCGTTGGAACAACCCGGGGTCGTTTGAACAATGTCACAGGCAGCGAGAATTCTTGCCAGGAGATCCTCTTCAGTCTCGACAGGTGTCTCGTACACAAGACTTTTCACATGACCCCACAAGAAGAAATTAAGGTTGGACGCCACTTTGAACAACTGTTGTGAATGTAGCAGCTTATGAAACTTGTGCAGGTAATAAAAGTATTACATCTTCATACATCGATTTTCGCTTATAACTTTCGACTAAGACACTTCCTTATCTCAAATTGATACATGTGCCCTTCTCCATCATCCCTGAAAGTTTGGATCATCAGCCCGGAAACACCCTGTATACGTGTCACATGTAAGGTGCCACTCAAGACAGGGTTGGGAATGAAAAAGCGGGCCGCCTCATCTTGTCAGGGATTCTCACTCATTTGGTGTCAAACTCATTTCTTCTACATTCGGCCACTGCACCCCTCTCCCCCACCTTCCCCTTCCTCCGTAGCTGCACCTCTTCTTATTTTTCAAGCACATCAATTTAGGTGAAAGTTTTGTTTCAGACCAAGTGGGATGCGGTTTTTCGTGCCCAATCCTGTACTTAATTAATACCAATTAACCAAACTTGTAATACTCAAGTAAATATCCGCAGCCTAATAATGCATATATACTAGTGTCTGATTATTGGTAATTTAAAGTCCTAGGATTAAAATACTCTTCATATGTCATCATCGGCCCCACTATATGATGCATTTGTGTAATTTCATAAGGCGGTTATGGATTAATGTGTAAATTTTCTGGTGTTAAGGAGAATGTTTGTTTCGACATTAATATGTGTGTGTGTTCTGATCCAAAATGGTATTATTTGGTCTGTGCAATTTTGTGGCAACAGCATGTGTTGGCGCTGCATCTCTGGTTTCAATTCGCTCCTCGCAGTCTAGCAGACACTTTCCTTGTTTTTGATTGGCACAGGGAACTATCGAGCGATTGCTAGCGCGGGAACAGTAACAGGTTGGACCAGACGAAGTTTACGTCACGCTGTCGATAAACTCCAACGTTGCTCATGCATTTTCGCATTTCCCACGGAACCTACTACATCATTTGTTATTTCTTCATCGTCACGTTCCTATGATCTACACTTTTAGAGACGTTTGTCCCGTCGTCCAACGTTCCATCCGTTTAATAACTGCACACTTGTGGGCAAGACGCGTGTCAAAAGCATGCAATAACATGCAGAGGGCAAAGAGTTGTTGTTGACAAGTAATATTTTCATCCTGTTTTGCATGATGGGGAGAGGGGAGGGGGAGAAAAATCTCGTTGACAGGTGAGCAAGATGGATTACGGCGAAGAGAGCTTAGAATCGGTCTCTGTACCGGGCGAATATTGGGAGAAGTGTAACGAAAAACCAACAATAGTGACACCGTGGATGTTTTGAAGTTTCCTCTTCATGGAATCGGACTAAAAGCTACACCAGAGGACGGGGGCGAGGGTGTTCTCTAGTTCTCTATTGAATAGCCTGTGCCCACCTTTGTGCCCACCCAAATTATTCTACACGAAGAATTTTTAGAATCATTTCGAGGAAGAATCACACAAAGGAAGAGATAGATAAATAAGAGAAAGAAAGAGAGGAAAAGCGAAAGAGAGAGAGAGAGAGAGAAGCAGGAAGAAAGAGAGAAAGGAATAAATGAAAGACATAGAAAGAAAGCGAGCTAGAGAAACGAGATTGAGAGAAAGAAGGAGATAGATAAAGAAACAGAAAAAGAGAGAAAGAAGAGAGAGAAATAAGAACAGGATGAAAGAAGGGGAGAAGAAGGGAAAAGGGAAGAAAGAGATTGATCACGAAAGAGACAGATAGAAATCAGGAGAAAGAAAGATAAGAACATGTCGCATTCTCTTTCAAGCATAAACTGTTGGGAAAAGATGAATGTAGACAAAAATACGTGGCCTTCCTGAGACAAAAATAGTATCTTATTCCCATCAATCAGTAGAAAAGTTCCTATGTTGTGTTTGATACTTAGCAGAATTATTCGTACATCAATTGTGATTACTGATTACTGTATTAAAAAATACCACTTTTTATCGAAACCGAACACACAAATTTCAAACAGCAGAAAAGTTATGATTTCCATAGTGTTTTTCACAGAATATGCTTGAAATGTGCCGAATATCGTGAGACAAAAGAAGAATCACAGATACATTTATATTGCGACTTAGACTCCATGGAGAATATGTTTAGCATGCCTTCTATTCAATTGCAAGCTATTTATAACAATGACTAGTTTCTGATGTTATAGCGTTTGTGAAAATTAAGGTCTCTCTGTGCAGGACATACAATAAGATATTTGCATATTGTTGATGACTAGGGATGCAGAACTTTTGCTTCCTGCTGTACTTCACATCCGGTACCCTCCGTGTCCTGGAGTGTTCCGACTTGCATAATTCTACAAGAAGCGGAGGTGACAAAATACGGCGGAACTAGCTGCTATATAAGTGAAGGGTGCCCTGAGGCAGGCCTCTCTTTGGTTACTAGTTTAAGTTAGTGCACCAAATACCGTAGCAGCCAGTGTCGCCGACAAGCAGAGGTAAGCGTTGAAGCAACCTTCGGCTAACAAATTTCCTTCTTCTTCTGTGTTGTTTAATCCTCGTAAACAGTCTAAATTATCTCTCGTCTTGTTTTTGCCAAAAGTGCTCGAACTATCTATGGCTGACTAACCTAATTAGATATTCAGTATTTAACAGCGCATAAGACCCCCTTTATTGTACACAATTTTGAGGGAAAAGCTTTATCACTGAATATTATAATTAATTTACAGTATTTCAAATAAAAAGTAACGTGCAAGTCTACTTTCAACAAGTAACATACCTAATCTAACTAGGAGAGAGTTCATCTCAATCTTCTTCGTCAACACCCACACATTCATCTCCAGAGCTAAGAGTCACTTGAAACCTCTTCTAATTCAGAATCTGAGTCCTCATACAACAAATTGTTCTCTGTACCATCCAGTGCATTACTAATGCCACGCTTCTTAAATGATTTAACTACTGCCTTAGTTTTCACAGGATCCCATGAAGCTTTCACCCATTCACAAACTTCCTTTTTCCTGCTGGTGTAACTTGAGTATCGGCGTATAAAACGCATCCGATTTTTCATGCATATTTTCATAGGGTAGAAGTGCGTCTTACATGTCGGCAAATCGGGTAATTTTTGTTACACTTAACGGTATGGCAAGAAACACACGTTCATGACATTGTTTTCATTTCGCACTTTACTTTCCTTTCTCTAACTTGGGCAACATTTCCGCCCCGGTGTCCACAAGCCTGCTGGATTAGCAGTTTAATGTGGAATATTAACCACTGTGTGCCTCAACCGGGTCTCGAACCCGAGACCCCTTGAATACAAGGCGACGATGCTACCACTGCGCCATCGGGGAGGCCCCTCGCCACTTTGTTAGTACAATAATTATTATTACTTAAACTAGGAAATATTACAAAAATATCTGTAATTGAACTGAAAAAAAAATTAATTTCACTTCAAGTTCCTCACAATACAACAAATAAATCACAAATTGCACTCATAAACACACACAATACTATAATAAGCCGAAGTTTTTCTGTAGGCAAATGATGAACAGATTCTCTCTCCTTGACCACATGAATTCTACAAAAATCTCAGAAGTTCCTAGATCTGACTTTATTCTCATCTTCAGGGTAAAGCTAAAGAAGTAATTCTAGACTGAAGATAGTGGCATTATTCTCAAAAGCTCAGAAACAGTTGCAGAACCCACTTGATCGATAGCCCAAGAGAATCAATTCAACATAAAAAATTAATAAATAAATAAGTGAAATAAGATTTTAAAAAATGGCTTTTACTGGCATTACTATCAATCTTCCATCCCTGCTATTGGTGCAATCCTCTGAAATACTTTTCAGTTTTAAAAATGGAATTTTCAAATGAGATATAATAATTCAAATAATATAAATAATTTATTCAAATCAACCAGGTACATAATTATAATTTACTTTTTATTTATTTTCACTTTACACTTGTTTCTTTGCATTTTGTCAAATAATTACTACATTGCACATGTGCTTTTTTCTTATTAACTTAGGACCCTTCTGCTGGATTAAATCACCTGGGAAGAAGAAATATACCATTAAGGAATTTGATACAAAACGAAATGCAATTGCAACAGCATAAATTTAAAATTTCATTAATTCTCAAGTAACAGAATAACATTGTCAAAGGTGTTCAGTGGTGCGTGAGCTCAGGAGGGGTTTCCCATTGATACAGTTCCCTCAAAAAATAAATACATATGTGGAAAGGAGGCAGAAATTGTCACCATTCCATGAAGGCATATGGTTCCACATTCTCTACTGGCTACAGTGGACATGATGTGATCAGTGCCATGTTTCAGCTGCCTCACCCCTTCCCTTCCCAGTTACCCATAGAGTAACTAATTTGAAAAAGTAACTATACTAACTTAGCTACTAAGCCAGCCCTGGTTTATTTCAGTCCGTAGATCAATGACAAGGTATGCCAAATACCTTGGTTTGTGTCCTGGTCAAGCCTGAATTTTTTTTGCAGAAATTTCTACGCAGTACATCTCCTATGTGAACCATGGCAATCCAGTTAGTTGGGTGTCTTTACTGCCATGAGACAATTGAAGTCTGCATTATGTCAGTTCAAAACAAGAAGAGAACTTCTTATGTACGTTTTTGAAAGTTTTCATTTTCAGTGTCATTACGAATATTATTAAAGTGGTTAACAGAAAACAAAACTAAAATTCAAAAAAGCAAAGAAACAAGAAATGGAGATACAATAACATGCTGTACTGTAGCCTGCATGTTGAAATGCAATCATGAAAATATGTATTCCATATTTGTTTTTATTTGTAAAATGCAATATATCATCATCATCAGTATTCCACCACGTTTTCCACATTTTTAGAGAAGTTTGCAGATTTCATCCATATATTTAATAGAAACATAATCCCTAGTTAATGGAAACATGGTCTCCACTTAACGTTTCATGAAATTTAGTATATAGCTGTGGTAAATTATGGTATCACAGCACTGGTGGGGTCCAACTTCCACATTGCGCTGTGCCATGGCATGGTGCATGAGGGGCTTTACCTTACTTCCGTTCCGTGTGTGCCAAATCATATGGTAAACACAGTACTGCTTTCAGTGTTTAAACCATTCATCTTTTACATCTAAGAGACAATACTAACATGAGAGAATGACCAATATTATGATTAAATAATAAATGGTACAGTGGGATGCATAAGTATTGGGTCAGCAAATTGTCCATAACAATTTTCATTCATATTTCTCTTGCATCTTTCGTGTTTTTAGGGACTGACCTTTTATGTATGCAAGTGCTGGTGTAGAAATTTTCAGCAGCTTGTTTGACATTTTGTTTCATTTTTTTAAGCTCTCATTTCGTAAAACAAGGGCATAAACATGGCGATGGACAATTTACTTTGCAATTCTTATGCATCTCACTGTACAACAAACCACATCCATACTGACAAGAAGACTCAAACTCTGAATGTTTGGTGATTAAAGTATGGGTCTAGCACTAAAACCACATTGCCACTGACCCAACCACCTGTTTTATGCACTGAATTGATGTGAATATTTCAGGAGAATTAAAAATATTTTAACTACAAACTTGGAGCTTTTTAATTATTATGTGAAAGTTTGTGCAGTGTTCCATTCACACATGATACAACATACCTTTGGCCAAACTCCAATGTGTTGCATGCTTGAAATGGATACTGATATAGCATTCAGGAAGCATTCTATCAATTCTTGCTCAATTGAAAGCATAATTTCCATGCATTCTATTAGGGACGATCCTATAATAACAATAATAAATTTAAAAATCTCATTCAAAATATCAAATATATGAACAAACAACAAAAAACTTGCATTCAGTACACGGAAGGGTTATTTCAAAGAATGTCAATTGGCCCACTTTTAAGGAAAGTCCACTCTGACCTTAAATAGTTACAGGAGTTTGTATGATAAATTGGCAGCATTTAAAAAAAAAGTAGGCCCTGTGTGTTAGTATCAATTCAAGTAATTGTTCAATTCCATGACCCACTCTTTCCACATACAGCCATTCACATGGAAAGTAAAGGTAAGGGGACTGAATAATAGTTGTCAGAACACAAGATTGAAAACTTTCAACAACCTTTACCATGATTTATTTTGTTTATCTTTCAAGATAACTTCTAACCATTGAGTGAGTAACATTTCAAATTTCTTATAAAAAACTTATTGGATCCATTTCTAATGGGAGGAGTGGTGGGTATTTTGTTGCTTCAGGTTCTAGTTGAAAACATGAAAAGCAACTTACTTGTGGATCTTCTCCGAACGAGGTTCCAATGCAGTTTTTGGGACCTCCCACAGAAATTTCACATCTCACTACCCATTGGCACAATTCTTGGCATATCTTTTACTTTCCAGACTTAAAATCAGAATTTCTCATAAAAACCTGTAATTAAATGAATTTTGAGCATGAAAACCATAAATTATTAACAATTTTGTACAGTTTTAAACTTAATGATAACAATTAAACCATAAATTACCTAAATCTAGTGTATTAAACTTATATTGTGTCATTGTTTTGATTACTGGAACTTTAAATCCAAATTTTGTCCAAAATTGTAATTCTTGCGAGAGAAAGATAATTTTAAATCAGTCATAAGATACCTAATTACAGCTAAATATGCATGAATGTTAATTGTTGCAGTCATAAACAGCTTAAACTTGAAGGGAAATACAAAATAACACCAAGAACTAACATCTTTCATGTCAGTACAACTCAGTTTTTATGTAAAAGTGTCATTCTTGGAAAATGCCGTAAAACCGAAGGAATTTTGAATTATTACAAAAATCTTGCTTTTACTTCACATTATTTGCTTAGAACTAGCAGAAGGATTTTAAGTGGATGCTCAATATGTTATGGAACATCCAAATAGTTAATATTAGTGAAAATCAGTGTTGCCATCTAAGTTTTTTTAGAAAATCCCTCAGTGTTCCGCAGATAAAAATTTCTAAGTTTCAATTTTGTATTCACATACAAAGTTAAATATAACACCTCCAACTTGTGTAAATGTACACTATTATAATTACTCAAAATTTATATTTTTAACCATTCACTTGACTTTTGGCAAAGCTATGTAATTCTACTTACCTAAATACAAAATTATGAATAAAATGAACAATATTGGGAGACCAGTTCTTCATTTATAAATCTCTCATGGGATTAAATACTTCTCAATAGATAACCTTAGCTAGATCAAGATATCTTTACTCTGATGGGGTCTAGAACCCAAAATTGAATTTTACTATAATTTTGGGACTTTCATATAAATTTCGGCTAATTTGCATGATTTTTTTCAGTGTACAGGATAGGTGAAGGAAGGATACAATTGAAGCACACCGTGTCATTTTTTTCCCGTAATGCTTTTAAACCCTTCCCTGGAATTATTTATTTGTGGAGGTTCAGGATTAACAGTATCATTCAGTCACTACTGATGAAATCCATACAATTTCAGCCAGTACTTTTAGGCTGTTATGCCAGATGAATAGTTAGTTACCCTTGATTTTCTGTACCACCAAGTGAAAGTTTATGCATTTTTTGTGAAGATTAAGTTGTTTATGTAGCTTTTCTGCTGCTTTTAGCTCAGGGAAATGAGTTATGGTGAAGTAAAGTACCTAGTTTCCTTAGCCTGAAGCAGGAAAGCTCGAAGGCTTCGTGCAAGTGCACCCAAAATATTAATAATAAAAGTCAATAATTGAAAATAAATATTAATTTTACATTTTAAATGTATTATAAAATAAGGTAAATCAAACACGAAGGACTGAAAACTCACATAACCAAAATAGAAGTGTAACTATTGTTAGTAGTGCTAAGTTTGGTGACGTTATCATTTGCACGTATTTTAAGCTACTTGAATGTGCATACACCAATTTTGACCAATAAAAAGTTGCGAAAGTACTCCGAGATAGGAGGTTTTTAATTTACGTGAGCTGTGGTTTGGGATCAAATATCGCGGTTGTTTGTGCTTTCCGCGCTTTGAAGCACATTCTATGTTACATAAAACATCAAAACCTGTCAAGTAAGAAAAAAATGTACCTCATCCAAATCTGTGTTACTAAACATTTCTACCATCCGTAACTCGTCAATTACAAGTTTCTCCTTTCAAAAATTTCTGAGTACTACTTGTAAACAACAGACACGCACTTCATATATCGTTTATATACTACCTAATGAAAGTTACCGGTATTTGCAATGTGGTACATGTGATAAAGATATCGATGAATTTATATCTTCCACTACACAGGCAAATTGAATAAATGCACGTGGTTATTGGCTTCGTTGCATAGTACAGCAGTACAATAATAATAATATAGCACTAATAAACTGTGTTACAATGAATTTTCATTCCATTATGTTAAAAAATAAAAACATTATACGTACCTTGAGTTATGTAGATTTACTTTCCACGCAGGCATTCGTAGCACAACCATCGATAAAGAAGCACAACACAGCAACAAAAACATACGCTTCGGCCATGTTGGCCTGTGAAAGTTGACGAGCGACACAAATGCGCATGCGCGGCTTGGTCTAAAACGGTATGGAAGTATTTTCCGAATCCACGGTCGAGTCCGTAAAATTTTTACGGTAGGATGTAGTAAATTTCACGGTAACTTCTAACAGTGTGGTTAGCCCTTATGTGCATAAAAGTGGATATAAAACAAGCCTTGCGACGCCAATACAGACAAGCGATGTAGACAGAAATATGCTTTTATCTTTTTAAAATTTAAGATACATGTTGACACATGAAGATCCCTTATAAATAGCAGTGAAATTTACACGCTACTGACGGACCTGGAGTGTTCATTGATTCCTTTAGAAATCGGAGACGCGGCTGCATTAGGGTCTAAGTTGGCAAGGTAAGAAAATAGTTTTTCAAAGTGCATCTCTTCCTTCTAGCGAAAAACTCTTCACTCTTCTTCGCCGCCTTAACTTTTAAACTTCAAGATCAATCAACGTCACGGAAGGCCCATAAGAAGGGGGTAGGAGAAGAGATCTGATCAGAGTATCCAGTCAACCGCACGGAATGAGGTGATATAAGGGCTTAATGATCTCACGTGAACGCAGAGGAATTCAATATTCATGGTAATGTATCCCGTCTGATGCAATTTTTTGCATGGGACCTCTTCGTGTTCAATAGATGGCTATCGGGAATGCTTGTGAAATTGCCCCTCAAGCTTATATCCTCAATTTTCGGTTCTGCAATGTGTCGTGTATGTAATGTTAATTTAAGTGTTCGGTATATTCTTATTGGATGTGCCGAATTTACTTCCCTCGGACAAACTTTTCAATCTTTCCAGCTGTTTATCATGTTGGGAGATGATGATAGTGTTTTAGGAAATGTTTTAGCTTCTTGAGAAGAGCGGACCTTTTACGCTGTGTCTGAAGAAGTTGTTAGTGCCTTCTTACCTTTTTAATGTGTTGTGTATGTCATATGCAGGTCCCTTTGCAACCTTGTACTTTTTACTTTCTGAAGGGGCTCTTTACATCCATTTCTAAACTTTAAGGTGAGGGTTTTAGATGAGAGGATTTTTCTTCCTATACTTTGAAGGGTGCAAAATGGTCATGCATGCTGACACTCAAAACTTTCAACTCATTCATTCATTCCACACACCCCTAGCATTCTACAAAATTTCCTCAACGCCCATAAAAATTTTCGCAAAGGTTCAATTCATGGTAATTTTGTATATAAATTTACATTTACACACCCTCCCCTAACTACGAACTTACACCCTCCAGATGGAATTCTGTCAGTTCTATGAAATGATGATGGAACGCGAGAATTAATGTCTGATTTTTATTTTATATTACCACGATCCTTACTTAAAGTATTATTCTCGTATACTTTCTAATTCCACATAATACTCGTATTAGTCCATTTAAAGATAGCATGGACCGTGGAATGGGGTGCTTTGGAGGGCGGAGTAGTTGATCGGGAGGTCTGCCCGCCACCCCCTCCCTCTAACTATGTCAAAAAAGGTGAATCACTATACATTTGAGACCATCGGGAAGCCATGGAATCTAGACGAGCCCAGGCATCTGACGATACATTGATGAAGATGAAAAGAAACTTATTGCTCCACCAAACAGTGATTTTTGCACACAACCCATCACCCTATATCACGTTGTGACGTTTCCGAAGGGTAAGGATTACCGCGTCACGGCAACTTGATTACCCTCCTTACGCGGTAGAATGGTGAGACTCTTGCAAAATGGTAACACTGAGCCTTCTCGGGAAGTGATAAATGACTACATAGATGAAGTACCATTAGCCAAGGAATCGCTATTATCGCACACTGCTCTACAACCACCTCAGTACAACAATCTTTCCAAATTGTATCTTCTCCGTTACTCCGCCTCGGCGTATCTCCCTCACTCCCTAAGGGCCACCTGTTGCTCTTGGATACTGCGAAGAAAATTGACTTCCTGGTATAATTCCATCGAAGATGCTGCATTCTTCGAGAAGATTCTAAAATCCAGATAGGAGCTTGGTTGCAGATGCACTGGGTATCCCGGTGACCTCGTTGTCTGCTTGGCTAAGGTCTTCCACTAAGATTGCATGCTGGTTCCATTCGAATTATTGGTAGAGCCGCAGTCTTTGTTGAGTCTTGAGCTATTATCCATTCTTGTGAAATTCAAAATTGTTACCAAAGTAGTGTATAACGTATAATGATAAGAACCCATATTGCAATTAGTTTGAAAAACCGTGGGTAACGAACCAACAATCCGATTTGGATGAAACTTGCAGCATTTGAAATATTTAAATGCCTTCTTTTTGTTGAATATATTCCTGATGTTGAATTCTTGAAGTTCTAACCCCTGTTTTTAGTTTGTATTTGTACTTTCGTTTCACAGAGTTTTTTCTGTCTTCGTCCTCAGGGTGATGTATTTGATTCTAACTTGTCATCTGCCAGTGGTTCCCGAACACAGGACGTGTTTGGGGAAGGCGTCGAAATGCATGGTTACAGAGTACAGTAAGACATATCAGAGTGTCTGGGAGGCAGCCACGAGGCAATAAAAATGGGACACCTGGATTCTGTACCCGCTTTCCTGCAATGTGTTGTGCGTGTTGCCTAAATTTATGGCGTTAAGTCAACTTCAATAGCAACTTTTCAATTGGGAGTTCGGCTATCGCCGCGGAGTTAGGCAACACACTTAACTCCATGCAGAGAAGCGGGTATTTCAAGATTTAGGTGTGTTTGATCAGCTACAAAGAGAAATGAATATTTAATAACTTCAATAACTTCAATAACGATGAACTCGATATTAACAGTAATAACTGCAGCAGATATATCCACCATGATAGGCAGAAATAAAACAAGGCGTAGGAACTTACCCTGGACTATTCTACAAAACCATATACAGGGCGAGGCAGACAAACGGTAAGATTTAAAAAAAATCACAAAAATTAGAGAGAGCAAATATTAGTTATTTTTTAAAATGAATGTACTGTACATGAGAGGAAATTACTAGTGTACCTGAAAAATGTTTATTTTTTGAATATGGTGTCAGTAAAATGGCGTCCTTGGTTTTGCACACATTTTTTCTGCCTGCTCTCGATGACTATGATCCAGATGAAGAAACAATCTTCCAGCAATATGGTGCAACTAGCGATACTGCCAAAGTGTCTATGGATGTGCTGAGACTTGCATTTCCTGGTCGTCTCATCAGCAGATTCAGCGATATTCCGTGGCCTGCCCGTTCACCCAACTTGGCAGCTCCTAACTTTTTCTTTGGGGTTACCTCAAATCCATAGTACTCAAGGACAACCCTCCAAGAACCGGGGATGATTTGAAGGAGCGAATTCGGCAAGAGATCCACAACATTCCGTTGGAGATGCTACGCAACGTCATGGGCGGATTTACTTTGAGACTCCGACAATGTGTGCAACACATAGGACGCCATCTTACTGACACCATATTAAAAAAATGAACATTTTACAGGTACGCTAGTAATTTCCACTCATATACAGTACATTCATGTTCATAAAATAAATAATATTTGCTCTGTATATTTTTTGTGGATTTTATAAATCTTCCCGTTTGACTGCCTCACCCTGTACTTTTCACAAATATCCATATATGATCTCTTTTGCATTAAATATATCTTTAAACTCCCCTCAACGCACGGCCACGAAAATAGGCGGCTGGGCAGAATTGAGCAGGTGCCACATATGGGAAAAGCAGAACGAGGGCGTGACAAAAGTCCCTGGTTCCCGCGCACTGTGTGGCAACGTCACCCGGGCTGCGTTGCCTAGTTCGAGCGTCAGGCCGACCTCTTGCCGGGGCACTTTTGTGTCGTCCCTGACCTTTCGACCAAATACTGTTAGTTTGTATCACATGGATTGCACAGATCAACTCTACAACGAGATCTTTCATTCCCTTAAACCTCCGAACACACGGGGTTGTGGTCCAACGTGCAACAGCGCGAACTTCATCCACCGGCCTAATTTCATAGTTTAAAAACGATCTTGAGGCATTCCAGCGTCACGTGTGTGACATTTTACACACAAACTTTAATGTTCTAGATATAAGATTGGATTAAAATATTCAAAATGAAATGATGAATTACTTGGTGGTGTCTGCTAACAAATGACAAAAACTTTGATATGATTGCATAGGCTGAATGCATGAAAAGCATTAACAAATGTGCGTTAATTGTGTGACGCTTTGAAAATGTAGCAAATTTTGACTTCATTTGTCTGTGAAGCATAGAGGCTGCAGTTGCTAGTAAATGGAGAAATGTGAAAATTATATGCATTCACAAACATCTAAACCATAACTCATTTTAAAACAATAATAATTTCCATATTAATTCATTTTGTAACCACTTTTCGTGGAATGCTCCTCTTGAACACTCCAAATGAAAAATTCTAGACTAGAGCGAAGAAACTACACCATGGTCGTTCCACTTAAGGATAATAGGACCATCTCAACATTCTAGCCGATCGCTAGAAGCCAAGAAAAAGTACCAGTAGATGGACCCTAACCACCTGGCTTTTTCCGTTTTTGAAACGCAATTCTTTCATTTCAACCTCTCCGGGAAAGAAAAGGGTTCTTCTCGAAACGGTTTCTTGCTTTCTAATGGCCGCACGACCTCGCTCGCTCTATCGACTTCCCCGTCTCCTTTTGCCGATTGCCGATGGGCGCCCAGGGACCCCCACGGCTCTCCCCATTTCCCACATCAGAACTTCAAGATTAGGTTTCACGCTCCTCTGGCCGGCGGACCAATTTACGGGCATCGCGAGGCCTTGACCTGGAATCCTCTGGGATGCTTTCGGTGGTCACTCGGTGCCCTTTGGGCGGAGAATTTGCAGGTGCACTTTCCTCCCAGTGTCGGTCGGCTGGGAGGTGGAACATGGGAATTAACGGTTCCGGGCGCAGGAACCGGCCTTCATTGTGATAAAAGCCTTACGGTAATCTTAGAGTTGATTGATGGCTGTTGCGGACGATGGGTTGCTGGCAAGGGCAAACTCTCTAGTGGGCACAAGAGTTTATTTTTATGTTAGGATAGGTAAATCTTGGTTGGGCCTACAGTTTCAAGTGGAAACACCCCACAATACAGAGACATGGGAGGCACAAAGGCCCTGTTTCAGTTTCATTTCTACTTTTTAAAAATAATTTTTCCTAGGATTCTACTTCGAATTGGACATAGTCGTCTTACTTTTTTTGTTTTTGATTCGGTTTATTTTACTTCGCTTTTCTGCCACTTTTGAATCCAATCTTGAAGATGAGTATGAGTGATGGTTTGAGGAAACTGATGAATGAACACTCACCAAGAACGTCCATGCCAGGGCGGGATTCGAACCCGGGACCCCTAGCTTATAGTTTTCTTACACATCGTCATTAGTGCAAGAGCTAAATCATCCTCTGTACCATGTCGGTAATGGTATTTTAAATGTTCGGCACATCCTCTCGAATCTCCTCAGACAGAACTTTAAGCAATCCAGCGATTTATCGTCCATGTTGGGAGATGGTGACAGAGTTTTCACAAATCTTTTTAGCTCTTTGAGAAGTACGGGCCTTTTCCACTATCTCCGAGTAAGTTTTTGGTGTGGCCTTATATTTTTAATGTGCCGTGTTTGTTTGTCCTTTGGAATTACTTTTATAACATTTCTCCAGGGGCTTTTTACACCCATGTTTAACTCTCGGTAAGGGTATGAGATATGGGGATAGTTTCTCATACCCTTAAAATCTAATTCATTCTCATTCCAAGTTGAAACTGTATAATACCATTATAAAATTAGTGGTGACCTAAGGTTGTGAGACCTAGGTATTAAAAAAGCACATTAAACTCTTAAATTTTGAAAGAAAGATAATGCGGAATTTTCTGGCCCGACTAAAATTAGCAGTGAAGAATGGAAAAAACAAGCAAACTAGGAGATTGAGTCGTTAATTAAACACAAAAACATTACAAGAGAAATAAAAGCCAGAAGAATTGCATGGATTGGACACATAAAGAATGCAGCAAGATATAATGTATCACCACCCTAGGTTCCTTCGAGAAACCCAAACTCCCGTGAGGAAACGAGGCTGATGTGACCGTGCAGTGGAGCATGCTATAGATAGTCCTATGCGTCTCGAGAATGTTCATTGAAAAATACAGATGTTACAATTAAAACCAGCATGTTTTCTAAAAAACCAGATGAAGTTATATATTAACATGAGTTTTATTGCAAGTATTGAAACCAAATTGAAAAATATAACAAGGTTAACAAAATCTTTTGGAACCATTTTATCGTTCCATTAATTCATCTAAGATAAATTAAAGACACATACCAAATACCAATTAGACTTAACGAACTCTACCTTACATGAATAACGCTAGTGTACGTGCAGTGTATCAGATCGGCGTGCTACCCAGAACTCGAGTGCCCCAGCCTTCCTGGTAGCTCTCGAACACTCGAGCTCGTCTTGTGCAGCACCAATCAGATCACGCCTGACGTCATCTCTACTTCTCATATTTAACCCTAGAGTTCGTTAGTGTACACAACATCTTGAAAGACCTGTTTACATAACAAAGTGGTCTTAAATGACAAGCAAAAATAACCTCGTGGAAACCAATCTCAACAAGAACAAAATCAAAGCTAAAAATGTCAGGCTTAAGATAAAGAAATGGAAAAGGTGCGCACAAGAATGAAGAGAGTTGCTGAAAAATATAGAGCAGGCTCAGATTCACATACCAGGGCCAAAAGAAGAAGTATCAGAGTCAATATTTTTTTATGAATGATGCCATAACGAGAAACTATACAACATTTATCGCCGCAGAATTCCTCGTGATAGAATGCAAAATTCTGGAATGTGTCATTCCTGACGTGTGCACCGTAACGCAATGCTAATACTGCCTTGGGATCGAACTAGAGACCTTTAGATTGTATTGGGTGGTGTAGTTATTCCTCATTCATCTTTCAGATGGTTATCACTCGCTTGGCCTACATGCAAGAGGTTACATGCAAAGTTATGGCAAAATAATTCACATGGACAATAATTGTACATGTCTAGATAAGGATATTACTTGCCTCACAATTAGATGAAGGTTATTTCCACACTTGTCCTCTCAATTGTCCCTGTCAGAATTCACTCTGTTCATGCACCATTGTCCAATAATCGTTCCCTACTTCCATTCTCTCTCACCATCCGCGATCTTTTCTTTCTCTCGTATCCTTGCCAACTGTTCGCTCCCTCTAGATTCCAACGCTCATTACATGCCCGTCTCTCAAGTCAATAATCTAACGTTTGCCTAATTGCTTATTCCGCATTCCTTTCTCTATTTTCTGCTATGCTAAGAATGGCAGAAGACTTGTCCCTTCTACCCAATACCTTGGGTACGATACGATACGTCCCTGTGACGTCTTCATTAACTGAGAGGTCGTTTTCCAAAGTAAATTATTTGAGAAGTGCGGCGACAAGACCGATCTAGAGTTGACTATACTCGATAACCATACTTGAACAAACCAGCACAACAATTTTCTTCTATTAGAACACGCAGAGGGGTGTTAGTGAGCATTAAAAAATATCGTCGTTTTTGTAGTCACAGTGTATTTTATATATTTTACAGTTTATGGTCTATCTTATTGAACTTTTGTACAAGTTTTTATATTGATGCTAGTGTAGAACTTGTTCGTTACGTTAATGAAACTGAACCACCGCCCAATATGTGTCTAAGAGGCACAGATAGATTTTCACTGTCCGGAATAAAATGCTCTCAGGACGGTAATTTGCCCCTATTATTGTTTTCTTTCAAAGGAGAGATATTTTCTAATTTCAATTCAGTCTCTTTTTCCATTGTTGCAACTTAAACTACAATGACGATATAGCTCCCCGTCATGTTCTCTTCCAGACACGATAATAAAATTAGATACGTTTATGCGACTCAGCGGCGAAAAATTACAGGAAGAGCATGGCAGTGTGGATGTGTAATGAAAAACCAATCCACTCTGGGTGCTTTTGGTGTGTGGAGGATGTGGTATTAGTACGGTTGTCCAAGACCGACTACTTTGATAATAGAGACAGAATTGGAGAAGAAAAAGAATATCCAATACTAGAAATATATATATTTTTTGTCTGAGACAGATGTCTCACTTTCTCATTTACATAATCTGTTTCTTGGAGTAACCCTGGAAACTTGCATCGTTAGTTTCAAATTAGAAAAAAGCCAATGTTTATTTTGATTGAGGATAACATAAATAAAGTTCAGTTAATTAGTATTCCAGCAGATTAGCAGAAACAAAAGAAAAACTCGAAACATTTAGTGTAAAATGCATGTACCAGGTCAGAACTTTGTTTTCACATTCTACAGGTTCCATGATTTTCTCAAAAATACTTTTATGTGACAGGTCACACAATGTTATCTTCATGGCTAGAGCTTCTATTTCCTAGTACATTGAATAGGATGCTTAGCATTTGAATGTACTGTTATAATAATAATAATAACCCGTGGCACCTACCTACTGACTGCAGGTCTCACTCCCACGAGGTGGGCGATCATTCAATCAGTTATGGTGTGACGTGTGGTCAGAACAACGAACCTCCAGTCTTTGTTGTGGGTTTCCGTGACCGGGTTACGCTACTCATTCGTAGCTCACCAATTTCCTTACCATGGTGGGTGGCCCCGGTCTCATATGCACCATACACTGGCTGAAATCTCACGTGGAGAGTCTTTACGCTTCCCCCAGGGGACTCGAACCAGTGTGCGTCTCGTAGCCCGAGCTCAAAGCCTGACGCCTAGGCAGCACGGCCACGGTGCGGGACCGAGTGTTCTGTTGGTGGAAACAATTAGTGTTCAGTTCGTTACATGGTGGTTCTGGAATTAAAGGAGTGACACAACGACTCTTCAGAGGCAACCGAAACGAAAATAGAGTGACAGCAATATATCTCAACCACCAAATGGTGTTTCGGTTTCACAAACATGTTCACTGAGAAAATGAGTTGCGTTCCGGATCCGATCCGGATCCTAAATTTTATCCCGGATCCAGATCCGGAATTTTAGGATCCGGATCCAGATCCGGAACTTTCGGATCCGGATCCGTTTGGCCATCCCACATTAGCGCTTATTTGGCAAGTAAAAATGTGTTTATATCATTGGATGTATGTGTGTGTGTGTGTGTGTGTGTGTGTGTATGTGTGTTTGTTCCGGCATAACTCTCGAACGCTTGGAGCGATTTCAACCAAACTTGGTACGCATATCACTTGCAATGTCGAAAGAACTACTGTCGGGGTAAGATACCCCTGGCTTCCCTAGTGGGGTGGGAGGGGGTGACATGTAAAAATAATCGAAAACGACCTATATTTGTGTGGAATAAATAGTTTTCGGGGTCGCCAAGATGAATAGTGACACCCCGAATGACGTTCAACTCCCAAGTGCATCACCTATCAGGATTGGGGGGGGGGGTGAAAAGGGGTGAAAAATAAAATGTTAAAAATGACATAGATTAGTGTCGAAACCATAGTACTTGGAGTCTTTAAGCTAATTGGTAACATTCACGATGACTAAACTTGGTACACATATGACTTACAATCTGGAAATGAATACTGTAGGGTTAAGACACCCCTGGCACCTCTAGGGCTTGGAGTGGGAAGGGGTGACATGTAAAAATAATCGAATACTATCGATATTAGTGTGGAATCCATAGTTGTCGGGGTCGCTAAGATGAATAGTGACATTCCGAATGCCGTTTAACTCCAAGACACCCCTGGCACTCCTAGGGGTAGGAGTGGGAAGGGGGCAATATGTGGACATGTAAAACGTCCGATATTAGTGTACACTACCAATACCGTTCAACTCCAAGACACCTCTGGCACCCCTAGGGGTGGGGGTGGGCGTATGACATGTAAAACGACTGATTTAGTGTGGAATCCATAGTTTTCGGTGTAGCTAAGATGAATAGTGACACTCCCAATGCCGTTCCACTCCAAGTTCATTTTACACTATAGTTAGAATTAATTATTTTCCTGTCCAATACATGATTTGGATAAATAAATACCCGGGTAATGCCGGGCAACCAGCTAGTACATATATATTATATAATATACATACATACATACATACATACATATATATATATATATATATATATATATATATATATATATATATATATATATATATATATATATATATATATATATATATATACCCCATAGCTCTACAGCCCGTGAGGGCCTTGGCTTACCTACCGACTGCTGGTCTCCCTCCCACACTGTTCCTCCGTCACCTGTTGTAGCTTGGAGATCTTAGACCAGTAGACCAGTATATATATATATATATATATATATATATATATATATATATATATATATATATACACTACCGACAAAAAGTTTAAGACCACCATGAAAAACGGCCAAAAAATCAGTATGGAGTGTTGTATGGAACCAACGGTTCCTGTCCAAGAAAGACGTGTGGATGATACACATGGAAAATGCAATGTAGTCTAGTTTGAACCTCGCAAGACGCGAAACCATTTTTTTTCCGAAGGTGTAGCATGTGGTTGGCAAAACGTAGCTGAAACATTGCAGCTGTGTGCGTGACACCAGTCAGTACGGTAGCCAGCCTCATGTGCATCCTTATCAGTGGCTCACGGTCAGTTGCTGTTCATGCAGGCGACATTGCGAGCCCATTATTGTGTGTGAGGTATGCAAGGTAAGTGGAGCTGTGTGAAGTGGCTCGTCATCGTGGGGAACAGGCAATTTCGGTTGAAAAGCATGCTGTGATATGTGCACTGAAAAATGAAGGTTTTTCGGAACGCGAAATAGCAAGAAAACTGAATATTTCTAAGACTGGTGTTCATTGTGCATTGGACAGATATCGTAAAACCAACAGTCATGCTGACCGTGCACGTAGTGGAAGAGCTCGTGTAACGTCTGCAGCTGACGATAGATATATTACACTAACTAGCAAATGGAACAGGCACCTAACAGCACCACTCATCGCTGCTTCCCTGAATAACAGCAGAGTGACGCCTGTGTCTGTGTCAACGGTGAAGAATAGGTTGCGTGAAGAAGGGCTGCATGGCAGAGTAGCTGCTAGAAAGCCATTGTTAGGACTTGTGAACAACACGAAACGATTGGCCTGGGCTAAAATGCACCAAGGTTGGACTGTGGATAACTGGAAACGGGTACTCTGGACCGACGAATCCAAATATGAATTATTTGGCAGCAATAGGCGAACCTTTGTGCGTCGAAAGGTCGGTGAGAGAATGAAAGAACAGTGTCTTGTTACCACAGTGAAACATGGGGCTGGAAGTGTAATGGTGTGGGGATGTTTTGCCGGAAACCAGATGGGGGACCTTCATAAAATTCAGGGACCATTGGTATAAGAAAAGTATCATCATATATTGGTGAATCATGCCATCCCCTCTGGTCGTCGTCTTGTTGGTAATGGGTTTATTTTTCAACAAGATAATGATCCCAAACATACATCCAAATTGTGCACGCGGTATTTGGAACGCAAGGCTACACAAGGGGTATTAGTTCTTATGACGTGGCCACCACAGTCTGCTGATCTTTCACCAATTGAACTGCTATGGGACCAAATTGATAGGGACATCAGGAAGAAGGTACCCAGCAACACTCAACAGATATGGGAATTCATCAACGATGCCTGGCGCAACATTCAACCATCCTATCTGGACAAACTATTGGAGCGCATGCCACGTGTTTGCGCTGCTGTCATTAGGGCCCATGGCGGACATATTGATGAAAGCAAAATATGAGGTGACATTAGTATGTATAGTGGATGTACCTATGTTTGTACATTGCCAAGCAGATTCTTACATGTGTTTCTTGTACATTAATTACGAAATGGATTCATTTCTACTGATTTTTGGCACTTTTTCCTGGTGGTCTTAAACTTTTTGTCGGTAGTGTGTATATATATATATATATATATATATATATATATATATATATATATATATAGTGTGTGTGTGTGAGCGCGTGCGCGATTTGTAATTAATACACTTAGTCTTACACTTTGTAATTATATAACACTGCATATATTATAATGTTTTATTTTAATTTTTAAAACTGTAAATGTAGAGCAATTGTATAATTTTTGTATAGCATTTCTCTATCTTGTTAAATGTGTTAAATATTTCATCCTGGAATGGAATGTCTCACATTTATGTGTGTTTCCATTTCCAATACATTCGAATGAATACATATTCGTTTCAATGGCATTTACAAAATCACCTCTGACATTTTATGTTAAACAAGTAAGATTACTTTTGTGCACGATTGTGTTAGCCGATGCGTAGCAAAGTATTTTAAGAACAATACTTGAAAAAAAATCTTCTAGGACTAACTAGTGAAAACTTTCTTTGTAATCGAAGATCATAATACCTTTTAAGGTTTTGTAATATTATAAAAGGATTGAGATACGAAACTCTCGGATCCGGATCCGTTTGGCCATCCCACATGCTTTTTTTGTTAGTAAGATTGGAAAATGGGTTTATGTTTTACTGTTAGGTTTCACAGGCTGACATTTTCTTGAGACGAAGTTTTGCAGTTAAATTGAGGTGGATTGGAGAAGTCTTTGAAAGATGGTTTACGGAAGCAATTATTATAAGTGCACCTCAAGAATATGCACTTATCAACTACCCCAGTGAAAGAAGGCGTGGTTGCTTGTGAAGTCCCTGTCGTATGTGTGACGCTTATTGCGTTAATAGTCTGTATGGTTTATAAAACCTTGGAAGTTGTCAAGATGTTGTTAAAAACAGATTGTGTTTTGTCTTGTATAAATGGAGTTCATTATAGTTTGTTGAATGGAATTTTGTGATCAATTAAATATTGTTGAATTATGAGTGCTTATCATTGACAATATATTCGACACCTTGTGTAAGATCTGCATGTGTTCCAAATACACAACAGAAGTATTAAATGGCGACGAGGATAATTATGGCCTTGCTTCCCACAGAACGAACAGTAACTTCCTCCATAATGCCCTTGCACTTTGGACTTTGATTCATATGATTTTGAATTATTATCTTGACCATGCAGATAACTTTGCTGAATGCTAAATTTGGAATCATTCTCATTTTTACGTGAAACCTTATTCGCTTCATGAAATCTTCTGCCATTGCCTTTGCACTTAATATTCATTGTGCCTTGTAAGTTCACCTCACGGTAATAATCCTTCATATCACACTCGAGTTTCTCCATTTGTTTAGCTAACTCAAAAGCTTTCTGGAATTCCATGATATTTTCTGCTATTATTTTCTTCCTAATAACGTCAGACTTTAAACCGCTCACGAACGTGTCAAACAATGCAATAGGTAAAAACTCACCATATCCACATGCTTCACCTATCTTTCGGAGCCTTCTTGTAAAATCTTCAACCTTCTCCACATCCAATTGTGTACATTTTCTTAGTTTTAGGCGTTGCACTATATAATTACTACTTGGATTGTAATAAGAAATGAGCCTATCAGAAATTTCCTTGAACGATTTCTTCTCTGGTAATATTGGAGAGAACAACTCGCGTAACACTTCATGATCCAGATGAAGGAACCATTAACTCTTATTTAGAAAGATATGATAATTATTGCCGAGTTTTTAACATATCTGAGGAAAGCAAAGTTCCTAGATTGATATCTGTAATTGGCCCCAAACCTTATGAAGTGTTACGCGAGTTGTTCTCTCCAATATTACCAGAGAAGAAATCGTTCAAGGAAATTTCTGATAGGCTCATTTCTTATTACAATCCAAGTAGTAATTATATAGTGCAACGCCTAAAACTAAGAAAATGTACACAATTGGATGTGGAGAAGGTTGAAGATTTTACAAGAAGGCTCCGAAAGATAGGTGAAGCATGTGGATATGGTGAGTTTTTACCTATTGCATTGTTTGACACGTTCGTGAGCGGTTTAAAGTCTGACGTTATTAGGAAGAAAATAATAGCAGAAAATATCATGGAATTCCAGAAAGCTTTTGAGTTAGCTAAACAAATGGAGAAACTCGAGTGTGATATGAAGGATTATTACCGTGAGGTGAACTTACAAGGCACAATGAATATTAAGTGCAAAGGCAATGGCAGAAGATTTCATGAAGCGAATAAGGTTTCACGTAAAAATGAGAATGATTCCAAATTTAGCATTCAGCAAAGTTATCTGCATGGTCAAGATAATAATTCAAAATCATATGAATCAAAGTCCAAAGTGCAAGGGCATTATGGAGGAAGTTACTGTTCGTTCTGTGGGAAGCAAGGCCATAATTATTTGAAATGTTATAAAAGGATTAACATTGAACGAAGAAAATCCACAAATTATGAACTCAATAACAAATTTGTTGCTCATACAACTGAGTTAGAATCCGCACCTAACTCTGAAGCTAGTCCAACAAACACAGCTGCAAATCAATATTTATTTATTGCCACTATTTTTACGCATTCTAATGATACTCAAATCAACTTTAATAGTAAAGTTGATAAAGAAGAAATCGTGGATCATGCATCCAAACTTCAATCATCACAACATGTGGTCAACGATTCGGAAAATGATATAAAAATGTGTACAAGGGAACTAGATTCCAACATTAACCAGCGTACGTATTTAATAGATATTAATGTACATGGTCATGAAGCCAAGTTTGAGATTGACACTGGATCCTATGCATCTGTAGCTAGTAAAGAATTTTATCAAAAGTTTCTGCATAATGTACAAATGTCTGAACCTAACTGTACATTGAAAGGTGCTGATAATAATGTGATACCTTTACTGGGAAAAGTTAATGTGAATGTTGCGTGGATAAATCAGTTCTATTGTCTAGATTTGTACATAATTAACTGTCATATAGAATATCCGCTTTTAGGAAGAAGTTGGATTCAAATTATGATACCCAAGTTACATTGTGAGTTGACTGAAATTTGTGCAAGGGGAACTTGTTCTCCGCTGTCTGATATTATTGCACACAATATCACAGGAAATAATGCAATGAACTCTGATGTTCGTAATGTCAAGCATATATTAAATAAATGTGACAATTGTATAAAAACAAATAATGTACAAGGGATCGTTGATATTATAAAGGAAGAATTTCATTCTACATTTGATGGCGATTTAAGCTTGCCTATAAAAGATTTTAGAGCTGATATTCCATTAAAACCTGACGCAACTCCAATTTTTAAGAGATTTTACAATGTACCTTATGGAATTAAAGATAAAGTAAAATCAGAATTGGATAAATTGGTAGAAAATGGCATTTATGAAAAAGTCAATACTAGTGAATGGGCCAGTCCGATGGTTGTCATTAAAAAGAAAAATGGAGATTTACGCATTTGTTGCGATCTAAAAAGTACATTGAACAAATATGTAGAAAATGCTTCTTATCCCCTACCACTGTTAGAGGATATTTTCCAGAAAGTTAGAGGAAATGCCGTATTTGTTAGTTTGGATTTGCAAAAAGCTTATTGGCAAATAGCTTTGAGTGAAAAAGCAAAAAGGTTGCTTGTAATGAACACGCCATGGGGATTATTACAACACACAAGATTACCGTTTGGAGTTAAAATTTCGTCTCAAATATTTCAGAGAGTAATTGAACAGATATTGCAAGGTCTGCATTATGTAATTCCATATCAAGACGATATTTTAATTTGTGGATCTGGACTGAATGAAACGCTTAGCAGATGTATTCAGGTCATGCACAGGTTAGCACAATATAACGTGAAGGTTAATTTGGAAAAGTGCAAGTTCTTTAAATCATCCATTCAATACTTAGGATATGAACTCTCTGCGGAAGGAATTAAACCATGCCAGTGCAAGATTGAAGCATTGCTTAATTGTCCAAGTCCGCATGACGTGAAGGAATTGAAGTCGTTTTTGGGAGGCATTAATTTTTTTCGAAGGTGCATTCCAAATATGGCTATACTGATTCCAGCCTTGTACAATTTATTAAAGAAGAATGTGCATTGGAATTGGAGTGATGACTGTGAAAGTCAGTTCAAAAAGGTTAAGGAAGCACTGCAGTCATCCGAAACTTTAACTCCGTTTGATCCTAGCAAGGATACAGTAATCATATGTGACGCTTCGAGCTATGGTCTAGGAGCTCAGATATGCCATAGAATTAATGGTGAATTGAAAACAATAGAGTGTGCATCTACTACTCTTTCGCAACATGAAATGGCTTATCCTCATCATGAAAAGGAAGCTCTTTCAATTATATTTGCCGTGAAGAGATTTAGAAAATATATTTATGGAAAGCAATTTCAAATATGGACTGATTCACTACCCGCCAAACAACTACTTCAATATGGAAAGGCTATACCCATTATGGCTTCATCCAGGATTCAACGTTGGTGTTTGTTTTTGGCTAATTATGAATATGAAATTGTGTACAAGAAGAATGTTGAAGTAGCGGATCTGTTGTCGAGGTTGCCATTGCAAGGGGAAACAGTTGATATCGACGGGATTCAGTTTGTAAATGCAATCAAGCTCACGGATCGTCTGAAAGATGTCTTCCGAACTTTGCAAGAACAAGATGTGATGTTGAAACAGGTCAAAAGGTACGTTATGGAAGGTTGGCCAGAATCTAAGATTAAGGATCCAAATATAGATGCAAGTGAATTCGAAGCGCTGAGAAGAAGAAGAAATGAACTACAATGTGAAGAAGATATATTGCTGTGGAGTTCTAGAGTTATTGTACCTAATTCAATGAGGCAACAAGTTTTGGAGAAAGCTCATGAGAATCACGATGGCGTAGTTAAAATGAAGTTACTATTGCGTGAAAGATATTGGTGGCCTGGTATAGACAAATGCGTTGAAGATCACGCAAAATCGTGCAACGTTTGTAATGCTGTAAAACCTGACACCAAAAAGAAAGAATACATTGATTGGAAGGAAGTAACTAAGCCGTGGGAGAGAGCACACATGGATTTTTTCTATTTTCAAGGAAAAGTGTTGCTTCTCGTTGTTGATGCATTTACAAAATGGCCAGAATGTGAAGTTGTATCTTCTACATCATTCAGGGATGTAAAAGGATTTATGTCAAGACTAAGTTCAAGGTATAACCAGCCATACACCTTAGTTACGGATAATGGTCCTCCCTTCCAATCTGCAGAATTCAAGAAATATTGTGAAGATCAAGGGATTGCTTTGATGCATTCACCAGCTTATCATCCGGCTAGTAATGGACAAGCTGAGAGACACGTACAAATTATAAAAAGTGCTCTGAGATGTAAATTGTACGAAACTAGAAGAGATGACAAGCATTTTGATTTAAATAATGCTTTGCTGGATGTGCTACATTGTGTCCGAATGGCTCCAAACACCGTTAATTTGAAATCTCCTGCTGAAATGATGTATGCATTTGAACCGAGACCGAAAGATGATATAGGTCGGTTGCAGGATATTCCTGATAAAAGCAAACGCGAGGATACCAGAGGAGGTGTCAAAGTTTGGGTGAAACTTGCCAACCGAGATTCCAGTGGTGCATCCTATGTTCAAGGTGAAGTTGTCCGGAGAGCAGGGACATATACTTGGTATATTAAAGTTGGTAAAGATGTTAAGTTAGTGCATGGGAACCAGATAAAATGGAGAAATGTGAGAGAAAATGATAGAGGATATCATCATGATAGTGATGAAACAGGCGATAAGAATAATGACGCATCTTCAGAAGTCCACGAAGGAAGATATTTAGATGCGAATGATACGTTTAAGGATTACGAGAGAGGAGACAATCATGAAGTGGTGGAAGAAGCTGCAAGAGGTAACATAGATTTAGATAGACGTGAAGCAGCAGAGTCAAGAGTGTTAAGGAGAAGTCAGAGGCAAAGAAAACCACCTGACAGATTGGATTTGAGTGATTATGGTTAAAACAAGTAAAGACATTAAAACCAAAATTTTGCTAATGCAAAATTTCATCGACGCGGGGGAATGTCGTATGTGTGACGCTTATTGCGTTAATAGTCTGTATGGTTTATAAAACCTTGGAAGTTGTCAAGATGTTGTTAAAAACAGATTGTGTTTTGTCTTGTATAAATGGAGTTCATTATAGTTTGTTGAATGGAATTTTGTGATCAATTAAATATTGTTGAATTATGAGTGCTTATCATTGACAATATATTCGACACCTTGTGTAAGATCTGCATGTGTTCCAAATACACAACAGTCCCCATTTGCAAAATTTCTTGTTCTAAAACAATTCTTTCTTCTGTGAACTAAATTCAATTTCTGAATAGTGATACATTGTTAAATACTCCAAATAATGCATTAATTAATAAATTGCATAGAAGACATAAATTACACAAATTTATTACATACATTTATTAATAAAATATCAATCAATGTATTTAACAGAACGTTACGTAATGTACTTCCGGAGCACTTCAATCGATTGGTTGGTTGATTGAATAATATTAATTTACGTCGCTTTTCTGCCACTTTTGTCTAATCGCGACGAAGGAAATGAATTTTGATACAGTGGAATGGATAAACGGACAATCACAAGCACACATGTACAACACAACTTACGTCCTGCAGAGGATTATCATGGCTGCAGGTCCGGTCCAGGTTTACTCTTTGGGTGTGTTCACCCTTTACACCCCAGGAGCACTTCAAGGAATGTGCAACCTTCTATTTATATAATCGCTCTATTGCTAATCGCTTTTCAGATTTGAGGAATATTAATCAGATATTTTTTTTAAAAAATGTGGCATTGTACATTAACTAATATTAATAATGTAAAATCAGCGTACCAATATTGAATTCTGCAAATACAATGAACGAAATGGTCAGTGAAGTGCCATCGCTGAAGAGGTAGAAAGGAGGCCTAAGATAACCGAAATAGTACGTAGCACGCGGATAGAAAAGTTTAGAGCATGCTAGTTTTTATTTTATTTGTATTTTCCTTGTGCGAGCTGTACGCTGTACGCACTACATAAATTTTACTTTACACACACTTACTCTTTTCTTACAGTCATGTTAATATTGTACCCTCTTTTCGTTAATATACAGATACTCTTAGTAGTTGATCAGATATATAGGTAAGACAATTAGATATAATAACATTAGAAAATACGAAAATTAGACATAATAAGTATAATTTAGCAATCAAATAAAGTTATGTGTCTGGTTCCTTTGGTGTCCAGTCTCTATATACCTCTATTCCAATATTTCGCTTCCCACACAAACTTCCCCCTTGCACTATTTCTCGGGCTGCTTTTCACACTTCCATCCTCCCCTCTTCTTTATGTGACAAGGGGTGTTTACTCTTTACGTTACACTATAAAGATGGCTTGGTTTGTGCATGATCACTACTTTCGCTATCTTCTGTAATAGCTTTCCCCCGCCGTTCTCTTACTTCCCACAGGTATTTCCCCACTTGCTGCCCCGCTTCTGTTGTTTTTATTCTATCGTTTACCATTTCTATCACCTCCTTCGCTGTTAAGTTTTTCAGAAAGTGGTCCCTTAGGTCCACTTATAGCCTCAATGGTTCGTTCGATGTTTCGTTTCAGGTCACGAGCTGTGTGTGGTTTAGTCTCATAGACCTTACATTTGACATATCACAAAAAAATAATTCAGGGGGGTTAGGTCACATGATCTTGGTGGCCAGTTCACATCACCCTTCTGGACAGAACTCGTCCGGGGAACTTTTCCTGCAATAATTCCATTGTTTGGCGAGCTGTGTGGCAAGTTGCACCGTCCTGTTGGAAAAACACATTGTTGATGTCAAGACCTGCCAGTTTAGGCCACAAAAACTGCAGCCCCATATTCCTGTATCGCTCCCCATTGACAGTCACGTGATTTCCATGTTGGTCCTAAAAAAAAGGCCCGTTCACGCCATTGGCCCCAAAACCACATCACACAGTCACTTTCTTAGGATGAAGGGGAACGTTCAGAATCACTTGCAGATTTTCATCTATCTAAATCCTACAGTTTTGTTTGTCTGTCGGTCGATTATGTTGATCATAAATTCCTCTCAATGCACGAAATGTCTGTCGAACTGAACACGAATTTTGATAATAAATTCGAATAATTTCTATGCGTTGTTACATTGTCTCTCTCTCACGATAACTTGCCACAGACTACTGCACACAGATGTCACAGTTCCATCTCGTCATTCCAGCCAGTGTTGACACAACAATCTTTCAAAGTTCTGACGTTCAAATTGGTAGACCCTTTATAAGAGATTCTTCACTTCCCGACCCCAGTTGTGAACGTTTTCCTCCCTTGTCTGTATTTCTAAGCATTGTCCCCTCAGCGCAGTTTGGCCCTCTAATGATAATCGCATCCAATATTTAACAACCCTCATCCGTGCTTGTACCGTGTCCCTGTTCAAGCCTAATTCCTTGAGGATCCCATACTTGGCCGTACCTCTGCTTACGACCATTACTATCTTATTAGGGTGACAAGACGTCCTCTTTTATCCGGACATGTCCTTCTTTTTAGGTGTCTGTCCGGCGTCCGGGCAGATTTTTTAGAAATCGGTAAATGTCCTCCTTTTTTGGAAAGAGTATAGCATTGAAAGTAAAGCGTTAATTCGAGCTATGATTCGAGCAATGCTCACCTAGCATCTGGGAGCTCAATGCGATCACTTTCCCGACTGAGTCATTAGTAGGGCGCGTATTTATGGCACTAAAAACCTCTGAAATAGGCAGTCAAATAGGCCAAAATGATGAAAATAGGCACAAAAAGCACCATAAACCAGTGATGTGCGGTGACGTCGACCCTTGGAGTAGCAGTCAGTGGCGTGCTCAAGGGGTTGGGGTTGGTGTGGGTCACACCCCTCCCCTTTTAGGGCCCAGTATTCCTAAAATAGAATGCCAATAAGAGGAAAAGATTGCAAAATGATGAATGAGTACTAAAACCCCACCCACATTCGAAAATAAAAGACGATTTGATTTCACCACTAAGTCAGAGATCCTGGGTTTGAATCTCGGCTTGGCCATGGGTATTCCTTGTGTGTGTCCCTTCATCAATTTTATCGTATCATCTTCGCGATTAGCGAAAAGTTGGGGAAAGGCGAAGTAAAATAAACCATATCAAGCAATCAATCAATGATTTGATTTCATTTTTGTTACTTAGCGTCGCTTTTTTGTCACATTTGGTTAATTACGAAGATGATACGATAAAATTAATGAAGGGACAAACACAAAGAACACCCATGCCCAGGTCGGAGTTCGAACCCTGAACTCCTGGTGTCATAGCGCGCTGTGATAACCACTCCCCCACGGTTGGTTTATTTGGTGTTGTAAGTCCACTTTATGCACAGAAACAAAACACACTTTTTTGTAGTTTCTTCAATAATATTCATTTGGCTTCTTGAGTTCTGAGATACATTTTTCATTCCAAATTATTTCATTATTCATTGCAGCGTACAGCACATAGGAACAAGAATGCGCGCTCATCACGGGTTCGAATCCCGGCCTGGATTGTTCATATGAGGTCCCTTCATCAATTTCATCATATCATCACTTATCCTCATTTTCGCGATAACCAATGTGGCAGAAAAGCGAAGTAAAATAAACCAAACCAACAACAATATGAACACGCGTTCTCTTGCCCAAATAAATACATCCGTATTATGACTGTTAGAGGCCAAGTGTAGTAAATTTAAATAAAACACTACTAAAACGAGAGTGAGAGAGAGCCCGAGCACATATTTGTAATTTAATCATTATATATTCCATACTTGAAAGAAAGAAAGAAAGCATAACATTATTGTCTGCACATAACAGGTTCCCATTTCATAAATAATAAAACTACATCCCATATTATACATACATATTGTAAAACGTGTAAAAGATTGTTTAAATACAGAGAACAAAAGTACTGCAGAAAATTTTACCCTGAGTTCTTTAGAGGATTTACAAAAAAATCTATGAGAAACCAATCCCCTATCTGTCCTATAGGGGATAGACTAGGGGACCTGAAAGCCTGGGCTTGCAACCAATTGCAGCGGGGGCGAGGGGGCAAGGGAGGTAGAGGCAGAAATCTTCCTATTTCCTTCGGGCGGCCGTTTCTACCTGGAAACTGGTCAGGCGGAGGAAGAGCGAGCTAGGGTATCCAGCCAGCTTTGCCCGCGGATCGGACCGATGGACGAGAAGCGCGTGGAAAAGAAAGTGTTGCATATGAGCTGTGGTGGCTTTAACAAGACAATAAATATTGTGATTTGATTATAATTCGAAATGTGAGATTGATTGATCTATCTCTGCTAGACTAGCTACTCCTCAGTGCACGTCACTGCCATAAACGAAAAGGCACGAAAATAGGCACTAAAAAGGCACCCCAAAATTTAAAAAAAGGACATAAAAATAGGCAATGAATGTGAACTTATTTCAATTTTCTTATTACAATGCACTGTTATACTGTATTAGCACTTCAGTTTATACATAAAAGTGCGCTAGCGATTAACATACTAATAATACTCTTTTGATCGAAATTCACATTTGCGGGGAATCGTCTGTTAAAGTAATTCTCACAAAAAGAGCTTGTGATAACGACTGCGAATTTGAACAAATGATGAATAAACAATTTGCACCATTGTAACAAAAAATATTTAAAACAATGTTCCAATTCAGACCATCAAATCTGGCGAATTCCAGATTTCAGTCAGTACAACATCAACAAAGCCTTACTTACATCTTTCAATATAGGGAAAGCCAAATGCACGTAAGAAAAAAGCTGGAGTATGCAAAATTGCAGAATATCCATTTTTTGGCACGATTAAGCAAAATAGGCACTAACCATCAAAATAGGAATTTATAGGCACTATAAAAATGTGTTTTCAGAATAGAAACTCCATGAAACGAACTTAAAGTTTAAACATGAAAGCCTATGGTTTACTACAAAAGAATAAAAAATGCAAATTTCCACACCCCTGTTATTAGTATTATCGCTGAGACTGCTGGAACACATGTAGTCTGTGCAGTTATTTTTCGGTTGATTGATTTGGTTTATTTAACTTCGTTTATTTAACTTTTGGCTAATCGCGAAGATGAGTATGAGCGATGATATGATGATTTTGATGAAGGACACACATGCCCAGGCCGGGATTCGAAACCGAGGCCTCTGGCGTGTGCTAACCACTCCAACACAGAGGTCGGCAATTTCCTTTTCGAGTTATACATACGCGATCCAGAAATGCGTAGTGAGAATTTTGATTATTAAGTAATATTTACTTTCATGAAATAACGAAGCGAAAGAAAATATCCAGTTTTAAAGGATGGAAGAAACAAATATGGGTTAAAGTGTAAGGTGGTTGCCACTTTCCCCTGATGTTGAAAGAGTGCCGGAAATATTCGTGGCATTGAAATCATATTTCTCTACCCAATCCAAACTACCAAACTACCTAAAATTTTAATTTGGCTTTCCGAAATAAGTTAAGCGAATCTTGCTTGTTACATTTGCATTCACTTGTGGAGATATTTCAGTCTAATATCCAAGAATTAGAAAAGGAGTAAAATTCTGTGCTTCAAATTATAGATATTCTTTGTAATTTGTTAAAAAACAGATTAGGAGATTGCTTTCTTTGCTTAAACGTAAGATGAAGTTCTTGAAAGAGATCTTCTGAAAAGCATCTGTGAGCAAAATGTTGGTAAGATTTTGTATATTGGAGTAATGGCAAATGTATAGCCATTTTTTGGGGGGTGTCTTCTCTTTTATGACTTCGTCCTTCTTTTTCGCCTGCTCTGTCCTCTTTTTTGAATGTATGTGTCTGGTCACCCTACTCTTATAGAATTCTGTTTGTGTGCCGGTTATTGTGTTGTCCCCCTTTAATCCTCAACAGTTCTACTCCATAATTTAATGTTCCTAATATTATTGATGAATAAAGGTTTTGAATGACCGGGAAAGGCATTTGAGGTGCCTTATTTATTGTCCTTATGACTTGTTCTATTGCATATTTTGTTTTAGTCTTTCTTGCTCTTATGTGGAGTGCCCAGCTTCCTGTCATAGGAAGCCTAATGGTAAGTTTCCTGTAGAAAGACCAAGATGAAGAGAGAGTGACATTGTGAAGATAGACCCGAAGAAGATTGGTAAGATTTGTCAAGACTGGGTTGATTTTGCTCAGAATAGGGACAGGTGTAAGAGTGTGTTGATGCAGCAATGAACTTTCGGGTTTAGGAATGCCAGAGGTTTAAAGATAGAACGAATCCTAACATTATAGTCATTTCATTATTGTTTTCTGAGAACCCGTTACCCTTATTCAGCAAATATGCACTGTAGGAAAAATCAACATCAGTCTGTTTCATTTTTGCGAGTTCCATTGTTTGGCTTCACACGACATTTGTTGATGTAACGAACTGTTGCCGTGCTATTCCAGCATTAGGACCTCTCCATTTGCTCCGTCCTGCAGAAGCTGTTCTGGAGCAGAGCAATTCCGTATCCTATTTTGCCAACGTCCTGGATTTCTTCTCCCCGTCCTCCCACAGGGGATGTTTATGATGGACGTATTCAATTCGTTGCACCTGGGGTTCTCCTACTCTACGTGGAATGATGGGAGACAAGTTGTGTACGTACCTTGAGAGGTGACCCAGATGTGCCAGACGCACTCGTCATTTGTTGACTTTCTTGCGTCGTAGCCGAAGCTCCTAGGGCGGAATAGGTTGCATCTCCTCTCCAACTCTTAAGTGAATGATTTCGTCGGGTGACGACCACAATGATTTATCTAATGCAAAGAAACGTATCAATTTGTCTTCCTTTACCAATTTCATGGTTGTTGTAGAGAGTTCTTTACAGACAGAATATATGAATCTAGGTAAAAGCCGACCTCCGTGGTGGAGTGGTTAGCACATCGCGCTACGACGCCAGAGGTTGCGGCTTCGAATCCTGGGTGAAACATGGATGTTTGTATTCGTCTGTCCTAAATGAAAAAAAAACATATTTGAGAGTAATTGATATGAGTATGATGTGTGCGGAAGTCAGCCGCTTAGGGGTCTTCCTTTCTATATAAAAAAGAGTGGTTAGCACAGCTCGCTAAGATGCCAGGAGTCCCGGGTTCGAATCCCAACCTGGGCATGCGTTTATCTTTGTGAGTGTCCCTTCATAAATGTCATCATGTCATCATTCATCCTCAACTTCACGATTAGCTAAAAAGTGGCAGAAAAGCAAAGTAAAACAACCAAATCAAACCATGCACTATTTCTCCGCATATGTTCTACGCACGTCAGCTCAAGCCGGTATTGGCTAGGAGCATCTCTGCCTAGACATAGGAGTTTGTTAACCAATCACCTCTTTTGTTTGTTGTTGGTGTACCAATTAGTACACGTGTTCGCTACCAGCACGACAATGTGCTAACTCAACCTAAAGTTGCAGTGCATGTAATGAACAATGCGATTTAGTGCTCGTAACTTGTGTGTAATTGTAAACTGACGAAATAATAATAATAATAATAATAGCACCACGCCATGAAGGCGTATAGGGGTGTGGGGGTAACGCTCCACACTTTGTTGATCCGTTCGTGAGTGGGGGTGATGTGATCAGCATCACGCCCCTGACCGCCTTTACCCCCCAAGGTTTTCCCCAGGTACCCATGTTATTCGACGCTGGGTGGGCGCCGGGCCCGCTTCCAACGATAGAAAACTTCCCGGATTTGAACCGGCCGGGGATCGAACCCGGAACCTTTAGCATGGTAGTCAGACGCGTTACCGACTGAGCCACCGCGGCCACGTCAATAATAATAATAATATAAAAGTAAATTACTCCCCTGTGCTTTTGCACCACGCCATTAAGGCGTATAGGGGTTGTGGATTTAGGGCCCCACACTTTCTTGATCACGGCCGAAGGTGGGGTGATGTGATCAGCACCACGCCCCTGGCCGCCTTTGCACCCCGGGAGTTTCCTTGATGTACCCACTTTATACGACGCTGGGTGGGCGTCGGAGCCGCTTGAACAGATGGAAAAAATCCCGGTTGTCTCTCGCCAGGGATCGAACCGGGTCTCTCGAAATCCAAAGTTAATAAATTTTGTGTTAATATACTGTTTCATTTTCACCGTTGAAATTACACGGGAGGAGTGTTTCATAGTGAACTCATGTGAGTAAGAGTCACTTATTATTTACTCTTGTCTCTTTTTCACTTTTGTCATTTTCACTTTCGCTTTTTTTTCCTTTGCCACTTTTACCTGACACACACACACACACACACACACACACACACACACACACACACACACACACACACACACACACACATATATATATATATATATATATATATATATATATATATATATATATATATATATATATTTGTATATACAAATTATATAATTAATTACATATATTACAGCCGCGGTAGCGCAGTCGTTATGACGTCTGACTACGAGGGACCCGGGTTCGATCTCCGGCGGGGGAGAACCTGGACTTTTTCAACCTGTTCAAACGGCTCCGGCGCCCACCCACCATCGTATAAAGTGGGTACATCGAGGAAACTCTGGGGGTATAGGCGTCCAGAGGCGTGGTGCTGATCACATCACCCCCGCTCGGCCGAAATCAAGAAAGCGTGGGGGCCCTAACCCAACACCCCCCATACGCCTTCTTGGCGTGGTGCAAAGCACAGGGGAGCACTTTACTTTTACTTTTTTTTAAATATTTTAATTTATATATATATATATATATATAAATTGTTACAACTATTAGATCAGGTTATGCAGATTGGTAGTTCTAATGTAGCTTTATTATCTTTTAGTATCAATGTATATCAAGTTTTTTCCGTTTTGCAGCGTTCTTCAAATCGATTTTTTCTCAGTTGAAGCCCCGAAGCTCCCTATAATTCGGGCCTGTCTCTATGGTCCAGAATGCTTGAAATTATTGTCACAAGGAATTCTGCATTAATTCTATACGGACTGTCCTCAGAAAACTTACAAATTTTTAGTGGTCAAAAAACGAGTTGAAATTCCCTTTCTCCACTGCCTTTCCTCCTCGTATGAAAGATACCTTAGAGTTAATTTGGTGTATATTTAGACAAGTAGTGAATCCCTATTTTCAGCATTACGTGAACAGATGGTAAGAACATTTCTCTAAGATATTTAAGGTACTGTAGTTTTGAATAGCAAATACGTAGATGATGTTGAGGAATATCAAATTGCATTAGTACAAATCGAAGATCTGCGACTTTTTCCAATGCTGACATTAATCAAAGTAATGCTTTTAACTGTCGTTTCAAGTAGATAAGTATCTTACCTAGTCAAATGACAGTTTTATTTTTAATATACAGTAAAACCTCGTTAATCCGGGCTAATGCGGAGATAAGTTGACCGGTTTAACGAATGTCCGGATTAACTTACATAACGTAAAAGAACAGTAGAAAGTGCATTAAATCTCCGTTTATAGCAACAAAACACGTTTATTATGGTGTATTTAAAGGGCATAGGCCTAAATACACTATACAGTACAGTACAAAGTCTGCAGGAAACAGAATTTCATCAGTGGTTGACTCCTTTTCTTTGGGAAGTTCTCTTGTTGACTTCTAGCCACATTTAATTTCATCACTGGTCCGGATTAACGAAGTTTTACTGTATGTGTGCCATATATATTGTTTAAGATTTGTGTTTTTCTTCCTTTTGTTTGGAGATTTTGGCGTTTTTTGTTTTGAGAACAACGTGGTAATATTTACTGATTACTATGCCCGCGAAACGTGTTCTTACACGTAAGCCCGAATTTTGAGGGTTTTTGGGGCTACAGCCATCTGTAAAGGGACCTCCACGGGGAGGGAGGGGGGGGTTGCTTGCTAAATGTAAAAAAATTAAAGATATTTGAAGTTTGGAAAAAACATAACTAACCATCTAACATAACTTAGCTCGAAAGTTGTAACTGAAATTGCATGGAGGAAAGGGGGCAGGGGGTTCACGATGCTGTGATCTCCGGACCTCCACATATATACCTAGGTAAATTCGCAACTGCTCCCACATTATATATTGGAATTACAGAACTAATTGCATTTCCTTGTTACAAAAGCATCAATCAATTATAGACTCATCACTGAAGTATCTTGTTCTTTGCTGTTTTCCATAGAGCAGCCTAGAAGAAATATAAAATTCCTATTAGCTTACTCAATACGAAGACAGAGTGTATGGCTAACGCTGGTGGTCTCGGGTTCGATTTTCGGCAGCGGCAAATTGCGCAGTGGTTCGGACAATTCTTTAGCTTGTAAAACTTTTTTTTACATGATCAGAGGATGTATGCACCGTTGTTTCATTGTTTAAAGAAATGATTAGGTTGCACGGCGATCGAGCCTTGTTCATTACCCCAAACGGCTCTTGCCAATATCTCCCTTTTTGTATTACAATTGGCTTGCTCGCTGCCGACCGGGCAGAACAATGAAACGATAGAGAGAGGCACTTCTCAAAAGCCAGGCTTAACAGTCCAGCAGCGAATGATAAAACACGAATTTTCTTCTAGCGGGATCGATGCTGTTCGAAGCCAGCCATTGTGTCCAAGAACAGAGCAGCATTCCCCATGCGGCTACGCGGGAAATCTCTACACCTGACAATTTGTCACGACCAAGGGATGAATGCAAAATCACCAGCCCTTTTGCAAGAATTAAATGGGGGAAAAAATCATGGTTTTACTCTCTAGCCATTTAATGATATGTGCCCTTTCCCTTTATCAAGAGAAACAGACATGATTTCGGTGGATTTTATACGAGGTGTGGTCATAAAGTGAACGTTTCTTTTTTTAACAACTTGTGAGTAAGAGGCATTAAATCTTTTTGACATTCAGAAGCACTATTTGTCAATTTGTAACTAGCAAGCTGTGCGTTTCTTCGTTTTTTGCACTGGCTCGTACCCCCCCCCCCCCACACATATATATCTTTCCATAAGTAAAACTGTTAATCTACACGTATGTGGTCATTTGATGCGGAAACTAATATATTAAAAAGCGTGTGGGTCTATGCATGTGTGTGTGTTTGTGTGTGATATAAACCGCAATGCCTTTTGTTTATGTGTGTGACAGGGTGGCCATGTGCCTGTGTGTGCGTTTGATAACGGTGTTCTTTTTCTTTTGTATTATTTTTAAAATTGTTTTATTTAGGTATCTTTTTTTTACTTTATTAGTGAGCAAATGTAAGATAATAACGAAGTAGATAGTTAAGTGGAAGAAAATACATTATTTCCTTAACTTCGCCGTGTATACAAAGCCGAAATAAATAAATATTTTTTTTTTACCGGTACCTGTGTAGAGAAGGGAACATGTGAACACGCTCTTGCCTAAACAGTTTGTACACCTCATATAAACACCAAGGCGCATGTAAATATGACTCGTTAAAAGCTGTTAGGTAGGTAGGAGTAATGCTTTTAGTGCGTTTGAGCAGGATTAACTAGTATAATCAGTCAACACCCCGTGTCCTTGCGTTTTAGCGTGTTCTCCTCCCTGGTCTCATGTTAACAAGGAATGCACACCCACGAGAGAGAGGGAGAGATAGGGAACGGAATTGGAGAGGGAAGTATATTTCTACGTTGTTTTAAAGCCATTTTTGGCTATTCGCAACGATGGGGATGGATGCGAATTGGATGAAATTGTCGAAGTGACATTTGCACAGGAATACACATTCACTGGTCACACAACCCAAAACAGATTGTCAGTGAACCAATCAACGTGCTGAACAGAGGCGTATATTCTGGGCTACCTAGGCTATCTGCGAAGCCCAGACTCAGGGAATAAAATACAGAAAAAATATCTATCAGAAAATGTGCATAAAAATTTTCATTTCAATAAGACGAGGAACCTGATTTCTTAGAAGTTGGAAACATTGCCCGCTTTCTTTGAATTCGTGAGACGGCTGGCCCATTTGGCGGGCAACTCCACGGGGGTGACGGGTAAGCTTGACAGGGCTCCGATCAATGTTGCAAACCAATTTTTCCCACCATGTAATTTCCCTAGGATCGGGGAATTGTGGAGTCAAACTGTTACATGAGAGAGAACAGGGTTGCATATGGCGGGGAAAAAACCCTCTGAACTTCCTCAACAGTCTGGGTCAATGTTGCAAACCAATGTTTCCCAGCATGTAATCTTCCCAGGAATGGGGAATTTTGAAGCCAAATTATCGCGACCAAAGGGGAAAGTGTCATGTGGCAGGGACAAGAACATCATTTAACGCTTGCAGAGGAGTTGAAAAAGAGGTCCTTGACCTTCAAACAACTAGATACAGTGGGGAGTAGAAAATTGTTGGCTGAACGGGAATGGTTTACCGAAATGACAAGGACCAGTTCTAGTCTAGATCGCGTCGAGTGGTCTTGGTGCGTGGAATTTATTTAGAGGCAGCGTGTGAATACAGTAGTGAGTGGATTGTATTTTTGTGAATGATATGTGCTGTGTGTTATGTAGTGAACTGAAATGAGTGACATAATTAACAAGCTGTCTTTTCGGCTTACGAATGACGATAAGCTCCAAATCGTTGTGGATTTTTCTTGTATGTCCACTTTATGAACAGATAAGCTAATGGGGATCGGACCTACAGTTAAAGTAGTATCTAAACCACCATGCATCGAACCCGGGACCCCTTAGTTTCAAGGTAACGACGTTATTACTGCGCCAACAAGGAGTACCCGAACTTAAAATCGTGATAATAGGTAGGTTGAAATTTTATTTTTATTTTCGTATATAGGCCTACATAATATTTCACAATATGGGCCTCTCATTTATGCAAATAAGAATGAAATTCTTGAAATTCTTTCCTTACTGACAATGTATATTTCTATGTTTTATTTAGGAGGTATATATTTTTAATCACAGTCACATCACTTCAACCCGCCACCCCAAATGAGTTAAAAAAACAAATAACCCCACCAGCAAATTTTTGTCCATTCGAACACTATGATATGGTGCGATAGCCCAGGTTCTTAACCCATTATACGCCACTGGTGCTCAACTAATATGGTGATTGGAAGAGGTACTGTAAACTGGGAAAGATTGAGAGTAGAAAAAATAAAGGGAAGGTGAAGATACATAGAGAAAAAATAGTGTGAAAGAGAGAGAAAGAAGGGGAAAAAATGTGAACACGAATATATAGGGAAACATGGGCGTCGTCAGATATTTTTGCAGGGGGGTCGGGCAAATTATAAAAGTTGAATAGCATAAAAAATAACAATGAGTATTATTACCACGGTTATAAATGTCATTATACAATAACAAAATTTTATAAACTAATATTTTTTTCGAAATAAAAATAACAATAGTATGATATAAATGTGGAGACTTGATCCACAAAACGAGTGAAAACCACGACAATTATTTTTCATTGTTTCTTTTGCATTTTATGCAGTTAGTGTCTTAAATGATTTTGTTATTAACTTTTGCACGTCTCGTTCGAGAAAAGGCTTTAAATGTTAGGGGGGGATTATTATTTCATGAAGTTTGTTGTGTGACCTCTCACCTACAACTGTAATTCTTAGAGTTTTGAAAACTGTAGAACCATTTGTTCTTTGAATGAAATGGTAGAATATAACCTTGTTCGTGTATTTTTCACTCAATGTTTTCGATTCAATGCATTTTTACTTTGATTATTCTGTTCGAATACTAACTAAATGAACTTTATTTCTGTTCTTAACAATAAGAGTAACAAGCTTTCTGCTTTCTTGTATCTTTAAATGAACTATGTCAATTTGCAGGGGTGTCGACAGACCCGTTCGAACCCCCCTCCCGACGCCCATGGAGAGAAAGAAACAAAGAGTGTGAAAGAGACGGAAAGAGAAGGGGGAATAGAGAAAAGAAAGGGGAAGACGAAGAGAGAGAGAGAGAGAGACCGGCAGATAGAGGGAAAACGGAAAAGAAAGGTGAAGATGAAGACGGAAGAAAGGAAGGAGTTTGAAAGGGACAGAGAGGGGAGGGGAGAGAAAGTGAAATAGGGAAAAACCAAGGGAAGACGAAGCGAGGGAGAGAAAAAGAAAGAATGAATGTGAAGGATAGACATACACAACATACACACTCAAACACACACAGAGAGAGAGAGAGAGAGAGAGAGAGAGAGAGAGAGAGAGAGAAGATAGAGAGGGGGGATAATGAGAGATAGTGATCACCAAACAAGAACAGAGCGATAGAGATATTTGAAAAGAGAGAGCAAGAGGTAGACTGGAAGAGAAACAGAGAATGTAAACGTGCACTAACCATACAAAACAATAAAAGCCAACAACATTTAGAGATGTCACGCCCCAAGAACAAAAAAAATCTTACATTGGGAAGTTAGAAGACATTCAGTGAATTTCTTTAACAGTCAAATACTGTGTTGACAGTCATGCCACGTATTAAATTATGGACAAAACAGAGGGGCGATGAGACATTTTTAGGGTATGAAGCGATTAAACAAAACACACATGTAAGTTATCATAATTGTAAGTAATACGACAGCCTTTAGGAACTCCCTCATTCCCTTGGAAAGTGATTGTCAGGCAAAATTACTTACTTCATGCACGTGTCTTCCGTGACAATGTTTTGCATTAGTTAATAGAGGACCGGATTGACAGTAAGGTTGATAAAGGGTTTCCCAGTAACGTCAGAATTTAAAATTAAACCAGTGGTTGTTGTATTGCCTGGATAGTATAGTGGCTAACGCTGTCACCTTGTAGTCAAAAGTCGAGTTCGAGTCCACAGCTGATCGGAATCCACCTTAAACTTTTCGTCCACTGAGCTTCAAGTGGACATGAGCATTTTGTCAAGTAGTGTTTCTGGAAAAAATTACTGCAAGTCCCTCACTGGAGAAAAAAATTCCGGATGGCCATGACAACTTGCAACCCTGCACCTGCTTTTTCCCACAAGATAGACAGGCAAGGTATCTCTTCAAGAGCTTTCATACCGAAGCGACAGTCCACAAGAGCGAAACGTGACGGGCGACAATTAGGGAGAATTCACACCGAAGCGACAGGCGACACGTGTCGCTTGAGGATTTCATCAATCGAACGCAGGCTTGTGCAGCCTGTCATGCCGTTACGGTGAGAAACGTTCCTGCTGATTGGCTAGTTCCCAAGCGACACTTGCCGCATTGGTGTGAATTCTCCCGTAAATTCTCGCAAGCCCCTTCAGTCTAAAGCAAATCATTCACCGCGAATAAGCGAACTGCAGTCTGAGGCCACACGATGCATGGTATTGAGAAAACGACCCAGTCCGGACGACACGCAAGAGACAATCAACAGATGCAGTTTGTCGTGTCTCTTCGATTCGAACGGTTGCGTTGAATACCGAGCATACACGTGTTGCTTGTCGCCTGTTGCGTGTCGCTTTGGTCTGGAATATCCCTTACAGGCACGCAATAGCGGTTCATCGTGGTTCATCAGCCACTGGAGACGAATTTGAGTGACACCGCGTCTCTCTTTAACCCTAAATGCATGCACGAACAATTCTATAGGTCTGGCGATATCACATTAATCTACCAAGCGGTTTTGTCCACCCTACTGCACTTGGATTTAGAGGATTTACTGCAAACTCGCAAATTGAACGGTTTATGTGACAGTTGGCCGGGTCTGTTTCTAAAACCCTGGTTGTTGAACCAACGTACCGAGTGCACGTACATCCCTGTATATTTGCCATTTGGGGCGGGGTGCGTGGGAGAGGTTGGAGGGAGGTGGTTGCTTTGACAAACGAATGCAAACATTACCGGATAATTTGTTTAGCGGTGCTCCTCCCTACTTTTTTATTTGTACGTGGATGTAATTTGTCGAACAGGCTTCGACGCTTCAAACTTTGTTTTCAATTCGTGGGCGGGCACAACCCATCAAACAATTAAACCGGAAAAATCGATTATGTTTTTTTTACAATGTTTGACACGTGTTCTTGTTGATGGGATTCGATTGGATGTTTTATGGTTTGCGCGAGACTGACAGTGTTGCAATGTTCTCTAGGAGTATAGTTCGAACATGTGTTTATTTCAGGCCCCTCGGTTAATGCATGCACAGGTTAATGCATGCGGTTGGGTGTCACTAAACAAATTGTTCAGCACAGGACAATAAGCATTTAATCTGGCGCTCCGTTTCGACACCATGAGAATCATGTATCCTGTAATCTAAAGACATTCGTATGCCAAAGTTTTGTTTTAAGTCCAGTGTAAGCTGCGGGCACCCAGGATACTAGGCTATATTTGCTATGTTCGTTATGTATGTTATGTTGGCTACACCAGGTGGCCACACTGGAAGCTATGTTTTGTTTGATTTTTGTTATTTTACTTCGCATTTATGCCACTTTTGGTTAATCACAACGATTAGGATTAATGATGGATGATAAGATGAAATTGGTGAAGGGACACTCACAAAGAACACCCAGCTCGGAATTCGAACCCGGATCCCTGACGTCTTAGCTCGCTGTTCTAACCACTCTATCACGGTGGTCGACACCCTTGATTACAAGTCGACAGAAAAGATTAATGTGAGATACGAACGACTTATTACGTAAGGAGAGCTTACGAAACGACGTTATCATACCGACGAGGAAGTTAAAACTGCTACGCAAGAATGTTTATCGGATGTTGGTCAGTATTTCTTAGAACAAGTTACAGAGAAAATCGTGTCACGCTATGATAAATGTTTGAACAAACTTGATTGTGTAGAGAAGTTTTGTAGTGTAATTTCATGTAAATACAATAAATTTCCTCCATATTCCGTACAGTCTTTCATGCTAGTGCAACTAACCTTTTGGCTGACCCTCGTATAATTTTTAATGTTTTCATTTAGTAATCGATATTACTACTAAATTATAACAATAAGGCTACGGCCAGACGAGCGATATTTACTGCCAGAATTCTGCCGTAAATGTAGCTGAAGAAATGCACCCTTAGGTCGTAAATGGGAGTGGCCAGAAGCAGCAGTAATTGTAGCCAGTTTGGCGCGTCTTCAAGGTCGTGTCGCGAAGGAATGCGCCGGGACCCATTTTTTCCGCAGTATTTGCCGCGTGAGCGTGGCCACGCGTAGCGATATTTGTAGCTGCCACATTTACTGCGGTAATTTAACTGTCGAACTGTACAACTATGGATTATATTGACAGTGAACATGTAATAATTGAAGTCCAAAAGTATCCCTGTTTGTTTGACACGAATTGTGAGGACTACAAGAACAGAAACATGAAGATGGATGCGTGGATGAAAGTGACAATGGATGTGGTTGGTGAGAAGTGGGGAGATATGACCTCTGAAGAAAGAAACGACATAGGTAAGTACTTGAAACGAATCAAAATGTATTGAAAATACAAAGTACATAGTTATTATTTTTTACACTATTACGTCAATTAGCAGGTTAGGATTTTTGTTTACTACAAACATTGCAATGAACAAGACGAAATGAAATGATATTGATAGTAAATGAAAACATAGTATAATGTATTACTATGCTCATAAGTGGGTTAAACGAAAGTAAATAATTACAGCCAATGCCAATGGTGTGTTCCATGCAGGGGTGGGGGAGCATAGTATAGAAAAAGTTTTGAACATTTTGAGAACAGCTTTACAAGCAATCGTTTTGCCAGGGAAGTGATCCTTGATCAGAACAAAAATAGGTAGTGAAAGCATCTCTCATCCGAACACCACTTTTATTTCCTCTTGTTCCCTGAGCAGGTATATTCTCTAGTGGACATGAAAGTGTATCCTCAAAGTTGTACCCATCTCTCTTCCTAACAAAATTGTGTAGTACACAGCATGCTTTGATAATACAATCGGCAAACTCCGGACTAACATCAATGGGGCGATGGAACAGCCGCCATTTATTTGCTAATATGCCAAATGCACATTCAACAAATCTTCTTGCTCTGGTAAGTCGATAATTGAATATCTTCTTTTCAGGTGTTAGGTTTTTGTTAGGATATGGCCTCAGCAAACTTGAGCAGAGTGCGAAGGCCTCATCAGCTACAAACACATATGGAATTGGATCACCTGCATGTTCACTTGAAAATGTCTTGGGCTCTGGTAAAGATAATGTGTTAGAATAGATTTGTTCCCCCAAATCTGTAGCCTTTAATACATTTGAATCACTTTCTTTTCCATAAGCTCCAGCATTTATGTACGTGAAGCAATCAGAGATGCAGCTGATCTGAAACTTGTTGGAGAGCGGGGGGATGGGGTGGAGGTTCTGGACCTAACAAAGTTGTATGTATGTACAGTCACGGACACTGCTGGGTTGTAACGATCCTATTGAAGAAGCACTGAAGCAAGTCCTCCATGTCTGACCATCATGCGCCGTGTGACTAGACAACCCAACCAACATTGCAATTTTTCGGCTTGTATGCCAGTCACGAGTATACATCTCTGTAAATTGAGCAGTGATGCTAAAGAAAAATACGAGATGAAGATTGTCGGAAGTAATGTCTCGTGTTCACGACATGGAATAATACTCGGTCCACGTTACGTTCCTTTATTTAATGTTGTTTGGGAACGAACCTGATGGACTGGGTTTATATTTTCACTCCTTGCATTACACTGCATTATCGATGATGGGAATGAGTGATGATATGATGAAATTGATGACTGGACACTTATGCCCCGCCTGTCTCTTGATCTGTTCTTCTGTATTATGCTTTTGTAACATGAATGTTTTTCTTTTCAATATTGTTCTGCAGGACGTCCGGAAACATGGATCAAACTGATGACCAAATTGACCACAGAACAGAGGAAGAACTCTCGCAGACCATTACCAGCAATGCCACCTCTTCGACGGAACACTTTAAAGCTGTACCTGCCAAACGAAAGAGGAGATCTGGAGATTCATTTGAGAGGGAATTGTTGGACATTCTTGGAAAAAACTGGCCCGACCCACATGAAAATGATCCTGACAAAATGTTTCTATTATCATTGCTACCAACTGTGAAAACACTACATCCTTCAGATAAATTAGAATTTCAGATAAAGGTCATGCAGTTGCTCAAGTCTTACGATGATGCTGCTGAACGCAGGGGTTCATTTCAAGCAGTTTCCCCTACAAATTTGCTTCCCCAAACTTCATGCACATCATCATCATCCAGAACTACCGTTGAATCAGATGTTGAATCAGAGTCAGTGTTATCTTTCTTTGATTTGTAGAGAACATTTTATCTTGTTATGTTCTAGTTTTATCAATGTCTGTGTAGTATGTATTACCTTTTTACTTTCAGTAATATTAAACTAAACTTACCGTAATGTAACTGCGAGTTTCTCTTCCACACTTATACAGTCCCTCATAACTGTACCTTCTCTTTTCAGGCTACCACTCACAGTTGCAAGTAGCAGTTCAAAGGAGCTTGTAGACATTCTATAATATTCAAAAAACTTATCTGGATAGTCTTTCAGTTTCCTATGAAGAAGCACAAACTTTCCTTTGTACGATCTTTCACTAATAATAGGATGAATCCACCACTGTCTCTTACGCTTTTGCCGACGACGACGAATCAGAAGCAAGCACAGAGCTGCTTTCGACTGGCAATTCATTGTTACATGCCACTATGAATGGAGCAATTTCTTTCAGCAAACTCAAGACACGTTTTGAACACAATGCTTTTCGTAGTAAATGTCGCTCGTCTGGCCGGGGCAGAAATTTTGTTGCTATATTTAACGCAGAGTAGAGCGACATTTACAGCTACCGTGTGACCACCCACTTGCGATAATTGTAGTTGCGACATTTACGGCAGAATTCTGGCAGTAAATATCGCTCGTCTGGCCGTAGCCTAAGGAAGAAGAATGTCCATTTTTCTGCTCCAAAAAGAGTGGATTTCCTAGAACGCACCCCCTTTCCGAAATCAAACATTTAACTAACACCCTGTTCTGTGTCTCATCTTTCCGGAAATAAAAATAAAACGTAAGACTAGAGGGGAGGTACAATGTACGATAACTGCTGAAAAAGAAACAATCTACCTTCTTTCCTTTATACCCTTCCGTTATGAAATTCCTGGGCACGTGACTGACTCGGGACGGACAACGTGTAACGTCTACTCTTACAAGGTAATACTTCCCACGCGTAAATTTAAGAACACATATTGGTACAGAATATACGTTATAAATACATTTACAGATGCAATAAATCGAAAATTATGATGCTCTTATTCTCAGCAGTATAAAGATATTGTTATTTTTTTTATGATGAAATGTCCTGGCTTGTATGAAAGTTCCGCCGTTTAACAACGTCAGTTGTTTCGTCTCTCGTCATAAAAAGGCTTGATTGGATCTCGTCGCTTCTTCGGGAAATCAAGAGATGGCAGCACCAAGTCTCAAAAAAGAAATGTAGGTTTTTTTATTGGAGCGCTTGATTGCATTGACTGACGTGTACGGGTGAATATAATTACCAATAACAAAGGACAAAGACCTTTCATCGTGTTTTATGAAGGCGTCAAAAGTTTCCAGGCAATATTGGTATATAGTTTCTCTCTGTGATGAAAAGGTGAATAAGGTAGTATATTTTGAGATTTGTTGATAGTGATTCAGATTATGTATGTTTGTTTATTTCATTTGATTTATTTTGATTCGCTTTTTTGCCACTTTTGATTAATCGCGAAGATGAGGGTGAGTGATAATATGAAACCGATGAAGGGGTACTCGCAAAGAACACACATGCCCAGGTCGATCCCGGGATCATTGGCGTCGTGCTAACCACTTCGCCACGAAGGTCGGTTCGAGTCTATCGTAAATTAGTGTGAAGTTTATGAAAATTTCGTCTGTACATCAAAATTGCTTGATCATGCGACGTATTCGGACGACCCCAACAAGATGAACACACTCACATTTACTCTCTCTCTCTCTCTCTCTCTCTCTCTCTCTCTCTCTCTGTGTGTGTGTGTACACATTATGTATGTGGTTTGATGTGTGAAAATGTATGGCTTGGGTTTAGTTTGATAACTATGGCCTACCCCATGGAGAAGTGGTGACGTCTTCGCTTTGAAATCAAAGTGTCCCATGTTCGACACCGGATGAGGTCACAGTGGTTCGGATCCCACTTTAAACTGTTTGTCAAATCCAGATTAATCTATATGTGCATAAAGTAAACTTAAAACAAATTCCAAATATTTATTTTGATAATTATATTTCCATTTGTGTGTGAAAATGTGTGGTTTGATATATAAAATATATGGTTTAGGTTTATTTTGATAACTGGTCTCCCCGATGGAATAGTGGTAACGGGTTTGCCTTGTAATAAAGGGGCCCCAGGTTCAATACCTGGTGAGGGCACATAGTGTTTGGATCCTACTTTAAACTTTTGCTCCAGTCTCGGTAGGGTAAACCTATCTGAGCGTGGATCTGAAACAAATTATATGTGTTTATATTTACACAATATTTTAATAACTATGTTTCCATTTGTATATACTTTATTTCAAGACTAGAACGATGCTGGCATTTGCAACTTGAGAGCGAGACGAGCGTCCTCGCTCAAGAGAAGAGAGGCAATAACTCTGCCTCAGAGAGGTATTTCCTGTTCTCAGGGATAAGCTCTGTGTCTGAGAAAGCATGTCCCCTTTCTAAAGCACAACTTAGTTTTCAATAAAGCAACCGTTTTCCAAGAGCAAAATCATTTCAAAGCCATATTCATCTTCTTCGCTTCAGCAAGAATCTTTAGAAACACGGTGTCTCCTGTGTCCGAAGCCGTTGAGTCGCCGTCTCCCAATCCACCGCTCATCGCCTCAACCTTCTCTCACTTTATTTCCGGTCCAAGAGCCACGGTCGTGAGTGGGATGTGAACACAGAAGAACGTGGAACATGCTCTCGATTGCTTCTCCTCCTTGCCAGGAGAATATAGCCGGAGAGAGAGAGAGGAATCAGTCAATATTGACCATGAAGCGAGTCGGCTCCCTCTGGCTTTGAACTGAGCGCTCCGTCGGAAATATGTCAGCCCCCGCCGTCAAGCCAAACCAACTGACGTCCGGAATTGTTACTAGCTCTCATCTCGTTTCCTCTTATTTGTTCTCCCATTCTCTCTCTCTCTCTCTCTCTCTCTGTGCATGCGACAGTGGTGCTGTTCATGGCTATGCTAATAGTTACTGTTGAGAATCGGCGAAACATGGAGTTAATCCTATTACAATGTTGTAAGCTCTTTCACCATTCAGATCTGCCTATGCGGTTGTTGGTATGATTGAAAGAGGGTCAACACTATAAGACAATTGTTGGGACAAGTCCGTTATCAAGAATATAATACAGTCTGTAACAAAATAACTGCACCACTTAACACAATGGAACGCAAAATAGTTTTTTAGGTGATATGTAGAAAAGTATACCGCTCATATTTTATTTTAGATTAATCCTGGGCCTCGTTTTATATGTTTTATATGTCTATATATGAAAAATCAGTTGATTTCAGGGCCATGATCTTGCCTTGTTTGGGTGGTGAAGTGTCACTTAGGATTTCCCCCATGCCTGTACAATGGTCACAGTTACTGCACTTTAGTAATTGAGAATAGTCCAGACTACCTCTCAGACACTCCTGGAACACACTTTAGTAATCTAGCGATAGAGTGCAATCCATTACAGATTTTTCACCCACTATTCACATGATTTCCACCAGTAAACAAGGCTGCACGTCAGAAACAGGCGACACTTGCACACAGACGTCAGAGACACCTGTTGGCAGAGTGTGGAATGAAATACAGCAGTGCAAAATAACAAAAAAGATTCAAGGAACAATCCCAGGTGCAATTTGCCATTGGTTTGCACATTATTAAAATGGCAATTTAAACATATTTCAATATTCCCCTCATTTTTAGCGGAGGTGTAGTTATTTTGTTACAGACTGTGTTCGTTAAGTCTCACGGTGTAAAAAAAAAAAAATAAAGTCTACCTTAATTCCATGAGCTTCTTTTCACAGCTTCCACACCAGTAATATTACGGTTATCTTCACTTGTTTTTGCCTGCCTCCAAGGCGGAGTGGTTATCGCAGGACGCTACGACGCCAGGGGTCTCGGGTTCGAACCCCAGCCTGGATATAGGTGATCTTTGTGAGTGTCCCTTCATCAATTTCATCACATCATCACTCATCCTCCTCGTCGTGGTTAGCGAAAAGTCGAAGAAAAGCGACGTAAATTAACCTAATTTCTTTTTGATACAATTCTACATAATTACGTGTTTAAAGAGGAAATTATTTTGATCATTCTGTGTTTTGTATTTTTTTAGAACATTATGATGTTTATGTAGAAAGTTGTAAATGTATAAGAGTCTATAGTGATCTGTCATCTTGATGTACAGTCTCGAGCATTAAAAATGGGCCACCTAGATCCTGAAATACTCGCTACCCTGCAAGGCGTTATGTGTGTTGTCTAACGCAAAAGGAGAAAGTGGATATTAATAGCAAATTTTCAATGGCAACTCTTCTATAACCGCCGTATACTTAGGCAACATACGCAATGCCTTGCAGGGATGAGAGTATTTTGGATCTATAGGTGTCTTATTATTATTGCCGGTGACTGTACAGTGGTGGAAAAAGTTCTTCCCCAAAAGACTTCAATGGCAGTAAATATGCCGGAAGGGTAGGCAACACACATTGCACCTTTAGGTGATCGGGTGATTCTGTCTGTCTCAAGAGCAACTTGTCTTTCATGCAATAGCCAACAGACACAGGAAATGTATGAAAGTCACGTGATTTGTCACGTGGAATGTTGTTCGTCAGAAAATCGCCTTTTCTCAAGCCAGGTCGCAGAACCGACAAGAGCTACACGTTATTTCTCCGAAAATGATTCACCTAAAAACGTTGAACGAAACGCTAAAATAATTCTTGCCTTAATTACATAGCCTACTGTATGTGCCGCAGTATCTCAGTCGTTAGGACGTTTTATTACCATGCGAGAGATTTGGGTTCGATCACCGACGGGGGAGAATCGGAATTTTGTCCACCTGTTCAAGCGGCTCCGGTGCCCACCCAGCGTCGTATAATCTGGGCACCTGGATGAAAGGGGGGGGGGGAGGAGTGGTAAGGCGGCCAGGGGCATGGTGCTGATCACATCATCCCCACTTTCGACCTGATCAAGAAAGCTTGGGGCCTTATCTCAACACCCCCTACACGCCTTCATGGCTTGGTGCAAAGCACAAGGTAACACTTTGCTTTTTAATTTACTATATACATCCCGATTTTGTCGGAGCAGAACTTCCCAATCTCTACGTGGGCTTTCTTCCATGTTCCGTAGGGATGTGAATAGGCTCCAATTTTTCTTGACACAATTCATACATGTTATATTTCGTTATAAGAACAACAGCCGATATCCTTTGTGTGCGTGTTTGTGTGGGGGTATAATCCAAACATGCGAGGTGATTCCTTATTCCACTACTCCATTCTCAGAAATAAATCTCAATTCCACACACTGAAAATGTAGCACTTTCTACATCTTAGTATGCAAATATCTAGTAGCAAAGTAATGTGTGGGAAGAGAAACATTAACGATTTGTAACAGCACTCTGGAAATTTCGTAGTTTTTGTTTCCAATTTGAACTGACATTCATAATATTCATTAACAATCTCAATATTGACTAAATAATAGCTTAGTCGTTCTGCTACTTTCAATTCTTCATTATCATAGTCACCATAACTCTCTCTCCCTCTCTCTCTCTCTTTCTCTCTCCCTCCCCCCTCTCTCTCTCTCCCTCCCCCTCTCCCTCTCTCTCTTAGCCTTCCCGATGGCGCAGTAGTAGCGGAGTCGCCTTGTAATCAAGGAATCTCGGGTTCTATAACCGGTGGATACACAGTGGTTCGGATCCCACTTTAAACTGTAGATACAGTCCCGATTAGCCTTACTGTGCATAAAGTGAAAATAAAAATATAAATCATCGTAACTCTCTACAACGCCAGAGGATCCAGGTTCGAAACCTGTTGAGACTCATATGTAGCCTTGCATTCGTATCATTACCCATCATCTTCATCGTCGTGATTATCGCAAGAGGTAAAAATGCGACACAAAATAACCCAAACAGAAGCTTGGAATCAATCTGAATATTGGTTACGTTGGATACATGGTAGAATTGTCTTAAAGATCACTTCCTGTAAATGTTCACCATTAGTCTGGCGAAAAAAAAGTAACGAAGATTTCCGTGTTTCCTTGAGCAGAGATAAGGCGCCTGCTTGTAGCAAGCAAGCACCAACTGCTTCTATCAGTGACCTTCACTGCCATAGTGACTCACAGCAGGCCTGCGCTCGTTCTAGCGTGCGTATAAAACAGGTATTTTATTTAGTTCGTTCCAATCCACAGTTATATCAAGCTAACATTCTAATATAAAATATGTACTAAACAAGTTGTATACATTATGGTCTTCCAGAGTGTTGTTGCCTGCTATTTACACGCGGTAGATTTGGGTGTTTTAAACATTTCTGAACCCAAAGGTCGAGCACGAAGGAAAAGTCGTGTACGCATTGGAGGTAATAACAAGGTAATAGAAGTTGAAGGAAATGTTAGAATAAATTATATTAGAAATTGAGTAAAAACGGTTTCCATCACACATAGGGCTACCAGATCACTCGTCAGCAGAAAGTAGGACAAATTGTCTCAAAATGTTGGACACAAACGCATTTGCAGTAAATATAATAGGTCACTAGGACATCTTAGCATATAACGAGAACATGACACATCTTCAGCTCAAAAAGTAATGTTGAAGTGAATGGTGGAGTTCAAAATTCCTCAACTGTTAATTAATAGCACGGACGTATGTGATTTCAACTTGTGTATGCAAGACAGAACGTTTTTTTGTCGAGACGGATCAAGAAGGGAAAACACCATGAATTCGGGAAGGAAAAAGTTCACAATTTCGTAAACAAACTCTGAAAGTTCTTGTTTATTGAAATGTAAAAGACTACTATACACTAGGAAAAAACAGAATTCCGTGCCTTATTTCTCCTATAAGGAGAAATTTCTGTAATTTATGGAATGAAACTTGTTCCAAATTACCGACACTTATAGTATCGACAAAATTTCACAAAGTAATACATATATCCGGACTTTTCCGGATCTAGAAAATCGGGAAGTAATTTCTGAGCTGGGATTGTAATTTATTTTCCGAACATCCAGTAGCAACCATGCACACTCTTTGATTTAAGCATACTTCTCTAAGGAACCACGTTATCTCAGACTTCCCTCAGATTTTCTGTTTCTCCATCTACTAATTTGAAGTTACGTGATGCCCAAAATACATATAAGACATTTGTGATTTCTTTCAAATTCTTTTGGGAGGCCAGACACAACTCTAAAATCTAGGACACGTCCGGAAATAACCTCTTTTTATTTTCTTATTTATCGTCGTTTTTCTTTCATCTTTTGCTAATCGCGACGACAAGGATGAGTGAAACTGATGAAGGGGCACTTACAAAGAACACCCATACTGACGACGGGATTCGAACCCAGGACATCACACATCGTAGCGCACTGTGCTAACCATTCCGTCACGCACGGAATTCTTATAGCCCTAATCGTTCCACAAGAATTTTTCCTATCTTTAACTACACACGAAAGATAAAGAACAATCTAAATAAACAAGTGTCAGTTCACACTCTAACAGTAAAAAAACATATGCATGTGAAAATGTTATATAATATTTATTTTTAGGTAGTTGTGATTTATTATTGTATATTAAAAAATATATTAGTGATAAAATGACGGAAGTAGAGGAACATCTCCAATGAAACACTCATTGATATTTGTATTTCTTGCCGAACAAGGTTCCGAATTCGAATTCCGACCAAAATGGGTTCATTGTGTATGTTCATTCATGTGTTGAAAGTAATCATAAATCGTCGTCATGAATAATTTAACTTCAGAGGAAGAAAACTGAGGTAATTACTAATAAAAACAATAACAAAACAAATTTGATCTTAAAGCCCTGGCTTTGCGCTACATATTCCATCACGGGGATTGTCACTTTACGTAGTTGTAGACACGCTTCGTACAATTTGATGATATCGCGATTACATAATGGATGTGCAGCTACTTAACTGGACCCCCCAAAATTCCCATTTTATTACTAAATTCTAAATTAGCATAATATTAGTTATTTACCTAATCATAATATCCGCCGCTTTGGTGCACTTTGTGGATTGTTTCGTTGGTTGGTTATTTTAATTAACGTTTCATTAATAAACATCAGGTTAATCGCGGCAGGTAAAGTGGAGGGAAAATGACAATGAACGAGGGGGCCCTTGGATCTCAATTAAAGAAACTCTTTCTACATGCAACTAAGTCGCTGCATAAAATCGCTGAAAATGTAATTTCTTAATTTCTTAATTTTGCTTATTTTATATTGCTTTTCTAGCACTTGCGTCAAATAAGGCGATGAGGATGATTTATGAAGTTACGAAATGTATGATACGACATGATGATCCATGCCTTACACAAAATTCTAAGTTGGGACTAATGTATATCAATTCGTCTTATGATTTGTCAAGTAGTTGATTTTAACTCCAATCTTTTTCAAGGGGTTCTGGGTTGACAGCATGTATGTTGTGCGATGATGATTTGATGAAATCCACCACATTAGTGAACTTTCTTGACAATGACTCTAATATCAGTAAAGACAACATTTCCTTACGAGTAGTTGTTGTTAAGAAACCAATTCCTGAAACTTTTCAGGAGGTCTCACGCACCCAGCTATTGTATGTTATAGCTGGGCTAGGGGGTACAACTCACGCTGCTGTTCCCGAGAAGCCAGGTTCACCAGGCAAACCTAAGAAATAACTTTGATATTTGAGTTGCATAGACAACAGGCTTTAAGATGTTACGATATCGTAGTTCACGTGGCCCACAAATACTTTCTCTGACTGTACATAACAGTTCTTTGTCAACAGCCAAACTGTTTTTCCTATTTAAAGAGTCATTCTCCAACTGTCTTTTGGCTCATCTCCTAATAGCATCTGTACAGAAACCTCCAACGACTAGCCTTGTCACATCTTAGGATGTTGGTCCACAGAGACCCCTCAACTGTCCATAGTGATATACTTCTCAGAATAACCATGAAGTGGTAAATCTATGGTGAAATTTTTGTGATCTGGCATGCCTGACTGGTATGCCTGAGCGAGAAGTCTTAAGTATTGTGAATGTAATATGAAATTAACTCTATATTTAAATAAAACCCCACGCCACATTGGTAGAGGCACCGGCGGCTCCAAGGGGGGGGGGGGCTACCTCCGTACCTCCGTAACCCTTGTTGTTTCACGGATGTCGGGACTACATAAAGGCAGAACGTAGCAGGATTTTATTTGCTGAATACATCCTTTGCGGTAAACTTGTTCTTGTTCTTGCGTATATTTGTTGCTATGCAACTTCCACGTTGCAAAGTTCCGACTGAAACACTTTGGAGATATATACAGTGACTCAAAAAAGTATTCAAGTCACCACAGGCGCCCATGGAAACATGTACAACAAGCAGAAAAGGAACGAAGATGGAAGTACATTTGAACAGAAGTTCAGTGCATACTATTGAGCTACAAACTACACAGAAAAGAAACACATTTAGTCGATGACGGAATCAGTACAGAAAAACAAAAGACAAGATGTGTAATTGGAGCTCAAAAAAGTATTCAACTGTAATACTTGTGGTATACAATATTAGGTGTGCGTGACATCCATAATACCTACTTGGGCCCCCTACGGTTAGACATCTTGTCCTTAAATTACGAGAAACTGGATCGTTAAATTTTAAAACACCTAAGCAAAAACGACGGATTCTAACCGAAGCAAAACTCGATGATATTGGTGCAGCGTTAGAACGTTCTCCAAAAAAACCTCTACGCTGTGTTTCACAGGAGATGGGCGTGTCAAAATCATCAGCACATACAGCGACTAAGCTACTAAAATTAAAAACTTACTCTTATAACACAGGTTAGTGCTCGTTTTGCAATATTTATATAAATGTATGCATATGTCCATAAAAATAAGCGGGTATTACAGGCCGCAAATGTCGGCATCTCCGCCAGCGCCGCCCGCCACGCTTCTCCCGATCTCTCGGCTGAAGATCGAAATGGACGCATGGTAAAATGAATGGGTGCGGCGAACTATGAGTGTAACAGCAGATGATTGAGGTAGTCGGCTGTCATGAATCAGCTGGCGCGGAATGATATATCGAATCGGTGAGACGATTTGTTTACGGAAGGTCTGAGGGTTGGCGATTTACACTTTACTTTCCGTCTTTTCACACACTGTTGTCCTGGTAACCGATTTAATGAAAGATTGAACAGTTCAGGTTCTATTCTTTCATTATACTGGAAATGACTTCCGCTTCCGATATTGCGTGTAATCAACCTACAGCCAAAATTACAACTTCAATAACAATACTAACAATATAAAACAAACAAATAAATCGAACATATTACTGTGAAAATAACAAACAAAACATTACATGTGTAATAAACATGATACCTTATTAGAGCTGTTTAACATCAATACCTTACAAGTTATAAAGACATAAGACATTTGATAAGACATGCAGTAACAGATGTGTAAAAAACTTCACAACTGAACCTAAACTAACATAAATGTGATAAAATATATTAAAATGCATACACTGACTGTAATGCACAGATTGGCAAAGAAGAGACATTTAAACCCACGATTGGTAAAGAAAGTCTTCATGAATTAAGTAATGATAATGGTATAAGATTGATTACTTTTGCAACCTCAAAGAATTTAATTGTGAAAAGTACCACTTTTAAACATAAAGATATCCATAAATATACCTGGTCTTCTCCAGATGGTAAAATTCATAATCAGATAGATCATATTCTCATTGATAAGAGAAGGCATACTAGTATAATTGACGTTCGTACACATAGAGGTGCTGACTGTGAAAGTGACCATTATTTAGTAATTGCTAAATTAAGAGAAAGACTCTCAGTGATAAATCATAAGCAACAAAATCTAAAAGTTATAAAATTTGATACAGGAAAGTTTACTGATGAAAGAATTAAGAAAGATTACCAAATTAAACTGTCAAATAGATTTGAGGTTTTGCAGGATTTAAATGATGATGAAAATATAAATGAAACAGACGTAAATAAAAATTGGGAGCACATACGTAATGCAATAGAATCAGCAGCTAAAGAAAGTATAGGATACCATAAACCGAGAAAAAGTAAGCCATGGTTTGATAATGAATGTCATAATCTAATAGAAATAAGAAATCAGGCTAGACTTAGGTGGTTAAATAACTCTGATGATACAAATCTAAACAATTATAATAGAATAAAGCGAGAAGTTAACCGGACGTTTAGAAGTAAAAAAAGAGATTACTTGAAAACCAAAATTAACGAAATTGAAACAAACAGCAAAAATAAAAATTTCAGAGATTTATATAAAGGTGTAAATGAGTTTAGAAAGGGGTGGCAACCTAAAGTAAACTTGATAAAAGATAAAGACGGTGATTTTCTATCTGACCCAATCGATATTCTAAATAGATGGAAGAACTACTTTAATGACCTTTTAAATGTTCATGTAGGAGATAAATCAGAAGTAAATGAAGTCCACACAGCAGAACCTTTAGTTCCAGAACCTAACTTGACTGAAGTTAAAGATGCTATTAAAAGGCTAAAGAATAACAAAGCACCTGGCATTGATTTAATACCAGCTGAGTTAATTAAACATGGTGGAAATTCATTAATATGTCAAATTCATAAATTAATTTGTTTAATATGGAATAAAGAAGAAATCCCTCAACAGTGGAAAGAATCCATAATTGTTCCTGTGTTTAAAAAGGTGATAAAATGAACTGCAATAATTACCGTGGAATTTCTCTACTCTCAACAACATATAAAATATTATCTAACATTCTTTTAACAAGACTAACCCCATATGCTAATGAAATTATAGGTGATTATCAATGTGGATTTAAACGTAACAGATCAAATTTTTCACATCAGACAGACACTTGAAAAAAAGTGGGAATATAATCAAAATGTCCATCAGCTATTCATTGATTTCAAAAAAGCATATGATTCGGTCAAAAGAGATAAATTATATAATATATTAGTAGATTTTGGAATACCTAAGAAGCTTGTTAGTATGATAAAAATATGCACCAGTGAAACAGAAAGTAAAATTCGTGTGGGTATTAATATGTCTGACAAATTTACAATTCATGATGGGTTAAAACAAGGAGATGCATTATCTCCATTGCTCTTTAATTTTGCCTTAGAATATGCTGTTAGGAAGGTAAAAGAAACTAAAAAGGACTGAAATTAAATGGTGTGACTCAGTTGTTAGCACATGCAGATGATGTAGATTTACTGGGGGATGATGTGAATACAATTAAGAATAATGCTAAAATATTTTTCAAAACTGCTAAAGAGATAGGTTTGGAAGTTAACAAAGAGAAAACTAAATATATGCTTACAGGCCGAAACCACGTGTTAGGTAATAATCTAATTATTGATAACTCGTTTGAACCAGTTTCCAAATTCAAATACTTAGGAGTAATATTAACAAATGAAAATTATATTAAAGAGGAAATAAAAAGTAGGCTTAATTCAGGAAATGCATGTTACTTCTCTCTTCATAAACTTTTGTCTTCTCGTTTAATATCTAAGAAACTAAAAGTTAAAATATACAAAACAGTAATTTTGCCTGTAGTATTATATGGATGTGAAACTTGGTCCCTTACATTGAAAGAGGAACATAAATTGAGAGTATTTGAAAATAAGATCCTTAGGAAAATCTTTAGACCTAAAAGGGATGAGGAGACAGGTGAGTGGAGAAGGTTACATAATTTAGAACTACATAATTTTTATTCATGTCCAGATATTATTAGAATAATGAAATCAAGAAGACTTAGGTGGGCAGGCCATGTGGCACGAATGGGAGAGGAAAGAGGAGTTCACAGGATTCTTGTTGGGAAACCTGATGGTAAGAGACCTGTAGGAAGGCCAAGAAGAAGATGGAGGGACAACGTTGAGATGGACCTAAGGGAAATCGGTAGGGATGGAAAAGAGTATATAGAACTTGCTCAAGATAGGGAAAGATGGAAGGCCTGTGTTGCTGCAGCCATGAAATTTCGGGTTTAAGAAGGCTAGGGAGAGAGAGAGGGGGATACAGTGACACCTTTGAGGAGCGATATACTTACTTATAAACATTTTTGGATGATCTTCTTGATGTGAGATATTAAAATGGTAATGTAACATTTATTGAATATTTAACCTTGGTACATGTAAATTGTAAGTCTTAATAAGAAAAAGTAGAATGAAATTGTTTTTATGTTTCAGATCCGGTAATAATAGTGCAGTATTCTCTTTAAAATTGTGGTGATTCACCTTTAAACATAATAATCGAAGTAGGTTAGGTACCTGTAGTGTTCCTTTTAAAATACTATATTTTTCTCATTATGGGACTTGTGTTGTGTGCTGTCCAGTTGTGTTTGTGATTGCCTCTTCATCTATTTCATCTCATCATCATTCATCCTCATCTTTGAGCTTAGCCACAAGTGGCAGACATGTGAAGTAAAATGTACCAAATCAATGGATCAACCAAACCAAGTTTAAATGGCAAGTTCAGTCGTGCTTAGCCAATCTGAGTATAACGTAGACTTAGAACAAACTTTCTCAAGTTCTTGTCGTAAGAAAAGAACCCTAAACCGCATCAAACGGCCAACCCTCGTATACAAGCATTGGGTAAACATTCTTTCGAGACACCCCCCCTCCCCAGTAGTAAACATGCAAACTCAAGAATGAAACAAACATTCGCATCCTGACGCCAACGTCGGACAGCTTTTGACCCTTCCCTTAGCACTATTTCTTTTCACGCTCCAGTGGCAACGTCTACCCGACATATGTTCTCTCTCGAGCCTGAGAGTCCGCATTCAATTCCCACCCTGATAAGAAATTGGAATGTCAATAGCAGTCGTGCCGGGGCGTTCGCTCGACAATCACCAGATTCATCTCTCGCCGCGGGAGGGAGACACTGTAGTAGCGTAGGTCCCGCCGTGCACAAGAGATCCCGAATTAACTCCACGCTCCTGCTATTAGCTCTACGTTAAATACGTTTTGGTAATTCAATACCGTCTTCGAAAGCAAGAACGGCGTCACAGAGGAGATAATTGAATAGTAAACTGGAAGACTCAGATGTGCCACGCTGGTAAACTAACCATGTCCACGGGGAACGTGTGAATGCTTTCGCGCTAAAATTGTTGGATTTCAAAGCTGCTTCTTACATGAATATTCATCAGTGTTACTTAAGGATTTGTAGAGCCTAATTCTTAACGCTCTTGTATATGTTGAGTATTTTTGCTGTTTCACGTCGCTTCTTTGCCACTTCTGCCTAATCGCGACGTTGATTGGATAAAGTTCGTGAAGGGACACCCGCAAGGAACATTCATGATATTCCCGCCATAACATTCACGACGGGTATCGAAAGTTGAACACTTAAAGCACTCGGCCACCAAGTTGGCTGAGCCAGCCTCTGTAACGGAGTGGTTAGCACAGTGCGTAACGACAAAAGGAGGCGCAGGTTTGAATCCCGACACGGCTATGGGTGTTTGTGAGTGTTTCTTCATCAATTTTATTATATCACTCATCCTCATCTTCACGATTAGCCAAAGGTGGCAGAAAAGCGAAGTAAAATAAACTAAATCAAACAAATCGAAGCTGGCAGAGAAAGCCACGTGCTTAAGGCGTTCTCTTACCAGCTGCTGAACCATTACGTTTATTACAGCAATATTTGTTGGGATCTGCACATAGTTATTCTGCCAATCCACATAATCTATGCGGTTCTTCTTTGGAAGAAACAAATAAGTTTTAGAGCTTCCCCGGTGCTCAAAGACGCTGTGTGGTCGCATCACGATCTTGTATCCGAGGGTTCCAGCTTCGGGTCCAGACCTAGGCATGGTGAGTGTGCTTGCATCAGTTTCATCTTATTAATATTCAGTATCATCGTCAAAATTAGTCAAAAGTAGAAGAGACACAAAACAAATTCAAAAATTGCCAGTCAAATCAGATTTTTCCCCTGGAGACAAGAAAAACAAACGATTCTGATTTTTTGCTCGGATGTTCAGAACGTTATCCAAAATAAGATACTAAAAGTTTCCAAGAAATCTCCGCCATATTGAACAATAGCAGCTATTTTTAAGGTTTTATCATACAACTGCTGGAAGAGACATGGGGAGGTTTCATGGCAAAAGCGTTTTACTCAAATAAAAGTTTTTCGTTTCTATAATTATTCTTTTGTTTGTATAATGCCCAAGGTTTTCAATTTACAAGGCATCAAGAGTTTTGACATAAATTGTCAAATTGGCTGGCAATCAAAATGAGCGGCTCGAGAGTAAAGCTCCTTGTACACGATCAAATTAACCATGAGCAAGTCCTTGAACTGAACGCAATTGAAAGTCTTTGAACAGCGTCCCTATTGGAAATCTTGAATGGTCTGAAATTGCTCATGTACACGATCAAAGAAAGATTGGACATAACAGGTTCACATTTGACCAAAACGTGGCAGTGTGTACGGCATGGAAGGAAATTAATAGACTAGCGATCCCGTAACAGAGATAATTTTATTTCCAAAGGAAGCAGAAGGACATGTTAGAAACTGGAATGAAGTGTGATGTTGATGTATTTTCTCGAGTCCGCTTTAGACGGAAGCATTTACTTTAACATTTTTGCTAGCATAAATACTAAGTAAATGCTTCAAAAACATGTTATAGCAGGTAGTACTTTACACGAAAGCATTTCATGGAACATGTCGGTTAGCTTTTGCGATTACAATGTACGGGTGTCCGAGAAGTCTTTGTATGAAAACAAAAATTAACTGTATCCGCTATACAGGGTCTGTATTTTAAGTAATGAGAATATTTTTTTTCTGCCGCGACTAGACGTCAGAGCGCGCTGGGACCGGTTGGAGTCGGTAGGAGGGGGTGTGACCTTGAAAGCGCTCCAAGCGGCAGTTGCCTGCTGGCGTCCGTTGAGGCATGATCACTCGTGGCGTGGATGTCTGCAAAGTAGTGTGTGCAAGAGCAAAATCCAGCAAAGAGTGGAACAGCGGTACGCGATCAAATTTTGTGTGCGCCTTTGAAAATTTGGTGCAGCAACGCTGGAAATGATTCGGCAAGCGTACGGTAGTGACAGTTTATCACGAGCGCAAGTGTTTCGGTGGCACAAAATGTTCAAAGATGGCCAGGAGAGCGTGGAGGACGAACCCCGCGCAGGGCGCCCGTCAACCTCAAGAACCAGAGACAACGAACAACGTGTGCGAGATTTGGTGAACGCGGACAGGCGTGTCAGTGTGCGGTTTATCGCGGATACGCTAGGACTCGATAGAATGGTTGTTCACAAAATCATCACCGAGGATCTTGGGATGAAAAATTTCCAAGCTCGTCCCGAAAGTTTTGACGAACGAGCAATTGCACAACCACGCGGTCGTGTCGCAAGATCTTTTGGAACGAATTGAAGACAGAGCACCGCATGGCACACTCCGCAGTCGCCTCGACCAAAAAAGGCACGCATGTCCAAGTCCAGAATCAAAGCATTGCTGATTGTGTTTTTCGACAAGAAAGGTGTGGTCCACGCGGAATTTGTGCCTGCAGGACAGACAGTCAATGGCTCCTTCTACGTTGGGGTGTTCAAAAGGTTGAAGAGACGGGTCAACTGAGTGCGACCAGAAATTGCCGCCGATTGGAAGCTCCATCATGAGAATGCGCCATGTCACACGTGCTTCGTGGTTAGAGAGTTCCTGACTAAATCTGGCATCGCAACGTTTCAGGGAGCGTACGACGCGTGGAAAACTCGCCTGCAGAAGTGTGTTGACGCTCAAGGGGCATACTTTGAAGACTACTAAAGGTTTGTAGCGATATCTGTAATAAATTTTGTTTTCTGGATTTATTCTCATTACTTAAAATACAGACCCTGTATGCAACATAGACATGAAAAAATAGTACCAAAATGTTCGGAAACTATTCAAGTTTTTTTTTTATTCAGATTTCTGTACCGTTGCAGTAGTGTAGCAGTGCCAGTGTCCAGCAAACCGGAAATGTACACAAATCAGAAAAAGGCTGAGTGTGTCCTGTTGTTTCACGAGAGCAGGTCACAAAAAACAGTGCAGAGACAGTTTCAAACATCGTGCGTATATGGGGTAAAGAGTCCCGTCATGAGGTGAGGAAGTCGACCATGGGCAACCCGAAGGTGCTGCATGACAGAATAATCGAACCATTCTTTTTCTGTGAGGACACCGTAACATCGCCACATTGGAGTCTGGAGGTTCGTTCCTAGCTTGAACAGACATTTCCTGGAAAATGGATTGGTCGAGATGGACCGACGGCGTGGCCTGAACGATCTCCAGACATAACCCCTTTAGATTTTTCTATGGAGTTATATGAAAGACAATGTCTACAGAACTCCTGCATCCGATCTTGCAACTCTGCAACAACGGAAACCCAAGTCATCACATCAATCCCTCCTTTGATGTTGGCTAATGCATGGCGAAAAGTTGAATTTCGACTAGATGTACTCCATGCTACCAAGGGTGCTCACGTGGAGATTTATTGATTTCTTTCCTATTGCCAATAAAACTTGGATAGTTTCCGAACATTTTGGTACCATTTTTTCATGTCTATGTTGCATATAGCGGATACAGTTAATTTTTGTTTTCATACAAAGACTTCTCGGACACCCGTATAATACCTACAGCACGAAAGGCACATCGAGTTACACCATCTATGGCAAGTGCACTGTGTTTACAATTGAATCATACTAAAATATTCTTCCATACGTGTACAGTAAACGCTACAAGCATGTATTTAAGCCGCGCCATTCTTTTCTACCTAAAACCATTTAATAAGAAACGTTATTCCTCTCAGTTGAATAGTTATAGTCTTTTAAAAATGTGAAATGATACAATGTTTACATCTCACGCGGCCGCCATTACATCTGCATTCGTGACCTAGAGGTCGCTCTCCGATAATCGATTTCAATATCATGTGGCCTGATTGGTCGACAGTCAGGCTTCGATCGCGTTAATTACAACCATTCCTAAATAGAAATTCATTGACCGAACCTTGGGTTCAATGAGAAAAATGGATGTGTATGGCGTCATTTCAGGGTGCGAAATCCTGGGGGGTGGGGGGACAGGGGGGATTTCCCCCCACCAATAATCTTTACCTCAAAAATTTCCCGTTTTTATTTTATTTGTTTCTTACAACAACAAATATGCAGTTAGTCTTGATCAGTCATGTACTTTACTACAAACAATATCGAAACCACACACAAAATAGTGTGGTTGTGAGTGCAGAATGCTTTCCCCACTCTCTTTCTATACCAATAACAATAATCACACAAGAAAACCAAAATAAGAATGCAAGTCAAATATATTTATAAACTCTAATTATTTTATATTAATAGAGAGCAAAAACTAAACAAAAGCTTATGCATAATAAAACTATTTCGTAATTTATTGACATTTTTGACCAGTTAGTAAAGGTTTGCTACTTTACAAATATCTTATACATATTAAGGGAACGAATTACGAATTATTTCCTTTATGTGTATCTAATAATAATATTTTTTTAAATATTTAGTAATTAACTCACTTTTATATTTAATAACATTTTAAATATACATGTCATTATATATACATATATAAATATATATAGTGTGGGGGGAGGGGCTAGATTAAGATCTTCCTCCCCACCACCAGTCTTCAATGATTTCGCACCCTGTGTCATTTTCTTTTAAGTGTTCAATTCAAGGACTTGTTCGTAATTTATTTGTTCGTATACAACGCGCATAAAACTTGATAAACCTCACCCCGTTCAAATTTGAAATAATATTGGGTTGAATTTCTGCATAGTCTCCTGTTGCTAGCACAAAAACACACAAGAAGATCTAAGGTAATACATAACCCATAATGCAATTGACTAACTTTCAATTGGATTTTTCATCGAATCATCATTCATCCTCATTTTCTGGATTAATCAGAACTGTCAGTAAAGTAACTTGAAATAACAAGAAGATTGAAGAATACGCATTTTCTGGGAATATTTACAGGGCTAGAGAGGTTCTGGTTGCTGGTTTGAGACCAGGAAAGGTTGCGTGACGGTGACGCGTTGCATGATGGGTCAATTTGGAAGAACTCAGGTGAAGCCAGGCAATGAAAAACGACCCGTCACAGACGGGCACACCATCTCAAAGGAAAAGCTCATCTCCGCTTTTCTCCATAGAAACGGTCCGATGCTTTTCCCCCCTGCTCCAAAGTTAATCTCTTCTCCGCACGATTTGACTCTCCTCGGAGAGACAGTATTCTCCAGCAATATTTTCTTTGTTTCTCTAACCTCGTCAAGCCTGTTACGTCTTTTGTCTTTCGTTTCTCGATATCCTCCATCTGCCCTCGCCTCCCCCCCCCCTTTCCCCCCACTTCGTGCCCGCAAGGTATCCCAGCCATTGGAAATCAATCTCAGCGGTTGCTGCGCTGTCATGTAGTGATTCAAGACAGATGACGCACTGCGCTGCACCTCTGGAACATCTTCAAAGGCGTCATTAGCGGCTTCCGACGTTGTTTCTTTTTCTTGACGGAGGGGGCGTTACGACATCAGCATTAACAAGATGTCCTACGGGCCACTTTTCCGGAACATCCCCGGCGCCTTGTAAAAACACGCCAAAAAAAAGGCCGGTACGACCCATCCGAAGACCGGGTCCAATCTGTCAAAGTCTCCGCAAGATACACCCACAGTTTGCTAAAGCCTTTCTTTTCCACCCTACTCTTTCTTAAGCTGGCGACAGGTCGATCTGATTCATTGATCACTGGGCTAACGGAGGTTGTCTGTCTAACCCGAAACGAGTTAGGTCACGACCGACAATAGGAGGTGCCACAGCTGTGTGCCTCAGCTTTAAAACTGCCCAAATAGGCAGGCAAGAACGCACTTCAATAATTTATAAAGCAAGAACGGTTATAGGCACTAAAAAAAATAACATTGTGGCTAATGAAGAACTTAAATTCAGATATAATTGATTGATTTGGTTTATTTTACTTCTCTTTTCTACCAGTATTGGCTAATCGCGAAGATGAGGATGACTGATGATATGATGAAATTGATGAAGAGGTACTTACAAAGAACACCCATGTCCAGGCCAGGATTCGAACCCGAGACCCCTGGCGTCGTAGCGCGATATATCTCATCATAAGTACAGAGTGGAAAAATTAAAATGTTATTATGACAATTACAATATACCGGGTGATCCGTTTGAGATGTCAGAAAAGTAAACCATTGTGGACAATATGTTAATGTACATATCTCTGAGCAGTTCATTGTAGTACAGTGCTCAAAAAAAGTTTTGCATATTATGAGTACATGCAGTTTGAGTCGCGATATCCCCAAGAGGTATACAATGTTCATTATGTGAGCAATGCCCGTGACAGAAACTGACATAATGCCCCAAGTGAGTTTGACATTCAGCAGATAGAGGGCAGTAGTTGCCACATGATCCCTGAGTAGATTTGAGAGCAGCCCGATGGGAGGCATTGTGGGTGTCTTATCCGCACTTGTGAGTTGGAAACTGCACAGAGAGTAGGTGGAAAACGAAGGGCAAAATGCCTCGAGCAACCATTCCTGCTACCGACCGCATTCGAATTGTAACGCTGCTGCAAGAGGGATATCACCAAGTGGACGTCGCAGCCCTTGTGGGAGTGATGTCTCTCGAGTGTGGAAAAAGTTCAGGGAGACACAATCAGTTGCTGATCGACCAAGAACAGGGCGGCCATGCAAAACAACACGCAGGGAAGATCGGTACGTGGTGATTTCAGCATGTCGTAGACCCACTGCGACTGCTACCAGTTTCTGCCAGGATCTACGGAGGCTTCACGCTGGTGGATGATAACGCTCGACCACATCGAGCCAGAGTGGTTCAAGCTTTCCTTAAACTGCATGGCATTCGCTGCATGGTGTGGCCGGCGTATTCTCAAGACATGAATTGTGTGGAGCATGTGTGGGAACACCTGAATTGTCAGCCGCGAAAATCCACCTGTGAACAAGGTGCAATTGCGGGCGGCTACCATTCAAGAGTGGGACAGTCTTCCTCAGGAGAAGTTGAATGCTCTTATCCTTAGCATGCCCCGGCGTGTTCAAGCATGCCTTCGGGTTCGAGGTGGCTATATACGGTACTGAACTCCCATCTGTTGATCCCAGGCATGACTGCGAGCCGTAGGTACACGGTATTGCCCTGTCTTTCTTTTGTGTTTCGCATCCCACATTATCAATCTTGTGATTCTGGTGTGATTTTGTTTCTTCTGCATGGCTGCACTGTTTTCTTTCTGTTTGTATGTCTGCCCTGTACTCTTGAATATGATTCCATGTATCTAGTACAATAAAATGATCACAAACCCTGAATATACAACACTTTTTTGAGCACTGTATATGCAGAAAGGATGTAAGTTTTGAGTGAGTACAGATTTACAGACTTCAGCCATGTGGCTGTACTAGTGTGTGAAGCAAGCCTTTTCCTTGAACTTCAACGAAGGATCATAGTATTCACTTTACGAAAATAACAATTAGGATTTTGATAAATTCAATGAAACTCGGACGTCACTATTTTAAAATGTCCATATATTTTATCACTTATTGATCTACTACTTTCTTTTGTTTTTCGTTGCTATGCTCAAAATATGTATAGAAATTTATACATCGTAATTTCACATTATCAATAATTAATTATACATCTCATTAATTCTACAACGTTTTGGAACATAACAAAATAGTAATTCATAACAACATAAATATCATAATGCATGTTAAACACAAAATTAAACAATCAATAATAAATGAAATAAATGAACATCTTTGGGTCAGTCACAATACGCACCCCTTCCGGGTGAAAATTTTCGACTTATTTAAGTTCTGTAAATATCGAAAATTTTACATTTAGTTACAAACTTGTGAACATTGCATTTTTAAATTACAACATTTTTTTTTTCAAACAATATTAATTCAGTTCACTATGATCTCCGTGAATCAAACTTGACTGACATATTCATTTTGTTTTAGTTGCATGCATTCAGTACATTAAACTAAAGACAATATTCTTGAATGGAAACAATCATGAACATAAATTATTTTCATCTGAAACTGTATTTATAGTTTCTCATTGTCCGATGTAATTCTCAAAATCTTCTAACCTTCTTACTTCACTTCTTCACTAAATCTTGGATAATTTCTTCAGCAATATGTTCAATATATGTAACTAATACACGGCAATCAAGAAATGCAAAACATACACTTAGTTCATTCCTTCTTCTATATCTTTCAAATTACTATCTTAGTTGGAAACTCCGTAATTATTCATGATTACTTATTTACTTGAACGAATACCTCAAGTTGCCAATTGAGTTACAAGTAATAATATAATGCTGCGACTGTTTCTTCAAATATCATACTTATTTGCGCACACATAAACTTGTTAGACGAAGATAATTATCACATCGTCAGGGCATCCATGGCCTTTCATAAAAGTATTGTCTACATTCATTCATGTACTTTGTAGACACATCAATTCTCAAATAAAATAATAACCATATGTAATCTAGTGGATAATTACATTTCTCATTCCTACTAGATACAACACATTGGCATAAATCAATTATTTAAATGCAGAGTATATTATTCTCTGAACAAATTCTTAAACAATATTGGGCAGAAACAGAATGTACATTCACATTCTTACTTGCATGCAGCAACAATTCTCGTATTTTAGCACATCAGTAGCAATAGGAAGAAGTTCCAACATCATCAGTTACATTGAATATGCATAGATTAAAATATTCCACCTTTCTTTGAATTAAAGTGAAAATAATTAATAAATACATTTCTTGATGTCATTTTAAGCAAAAGTTTGCCCTTGTACAAAAAAAAAAAAAAACTTGCTTGAAGTAAATCATCTCAACCTTTTAATTAACATCTCACGGGAACTTGTGTTAAAGGTAAAGAACCTTGTACTTGATTTATTTGCGAAGTATTTTGTTCACGATTTGCCATTCTTGTAGAATCAGAATTAGTTTGTGATACTAAACCTGCTGCTTCAGGTTGAGAATGTAATGAATTTGAATTTGCAGGAAAACGCTGATATGGTATTGTATTATTATTAGCACTGCGATTTTCATTCATGTAATAGAATCGCGTTTGATTGAGCAAATTTTCATCATTAAATTGTCCTGTAGGTGAACGAGAATTATTTTGCCTGTAATTATTTCGGAATTGTCCTCCGTTTCTAGATCTGAAGCTATTATAATTGTTTCGTGCAGTAAAATTTCCATGATGTCCATAATTATTCGAGGTTCGCCTAAAATTGTTGAAATATCGACCTCGAAGATTGTTTCCCTGCCTATTTTCGTAACCTTGATTGATAACAGCATCGGCTTCTAACTCACTACTAGTTGGAGTCTGAGTACAAACACTAGTGGTCTTCGAACGTCGAACATTAACTTGCCGCACATTTAACTTGCCTCTATTTTGTTCAGAGTTCTTAAAAATCTTTGGAATATTTTCACGTTCGTTGTCTTCATTAGGAAGAACAACAAGCCCCTTTCTACTAAATTTTATTACATCTATTCTTCTTAACATGCTAGTTAGTTGATCTACTGAACGAATTTCGTGACAAGTAATGTGATTGGCAATATTATCAGGTAATTGGCTAAGTATTAACTGCACAACATCTATATCTTGAGGATTTTCAACCAAATTACAATAACTAGAGTGAGTTTTTAAAGCAAAAGTCTCTAAACTGCCATGTACACTGGGATCGTATTTGCGATTCCTCAATACGGAGAGTTGTGATTGGATAACTTCCGAAGAAGCAAACTGATTAATGAATTCTTGTACAAACTGATCATAAGAATTAAAGTAATATTTATGAGTCCGAAACCAATAACCAGCTCTCCCAGTGAAGCATTGTTGGATACTTTGCAGTTTCAATTCTGTTGGCACTCCTACAACATTTAATATGTTATCCAGCTGCTCAATATATTCTCTCGCTGATTGTTGCTCTATCTTTCCCGAGAACTTAGGCAATTGAGATAATTCACTTAATTTTAAACGTCCACTTCTTGCATTTCCTTCTCCATTGCATGTATTTCTAGTTATAGGATGATCACTTCTTCCTCCCAAACTATACGGTCGATTATAGCAAATATGATTTGCTCCGTTTAACCCTGTGTTACTACAGTTATGCAATCTCGAACCATTTACAGAAGAATGAGGATCATCGTGATTGTTCGAAACTGAACATGGTACACTTGCATCACGATAGATATTACTAACACAATCATTTTGTGGGTTAGGTTCTGATATTTGTGGGTTAAAATCACACCACATACAAGGAGAATTACCGCTTTGATCCAGATGACAATGTGGATTATTATGTACATTACTAACATTGTCATTATTCTTGGTAAGCCCAAAACTAGAAGTAGGATGTGAATTTGTACCAAACAGTTGATAGCAAGCGTTAGTGTAGTTATATTTCTCTGCACCTAACTCTCGTTTTTGGAATAGACCTTCTGAGTCGTCACTTCGGAATTACTTTACGGAAGTTTCTTCAGAGCTAGATCTTACAGATTTATTATACTTGTGCTTCCAACGGACATGTTTACGGGCACGAGTGTTAGTAACATTCTTCTTACCGGAAACTGTCCTAGAAGAATCATCTGATACATCACTAGACGAAGTACTGAGTACAACATCACACTGAGTTTTTCCATTCCTACATGTATTTGATTCTGTATTATCCACAGCAATTGATTTTGTTCTATTATTACTATTTGTAACAACAGAATTATGAGCAGAGGAATTATGTGTAAGGGCTACGCTACCTTCATCATTATCGTTAACCTTGGCTGTTAAATCCTTGCCATCAGCTTGAAGCTTTTTGATATTTTGTTCTATACCTTCAATATGGGAATTAAACTGTTGGAACCTTTCTGTACAATGAGAAATATGCTTATGCACATCAGCATTAACATCGCTTTTACTTTCTAAAATAGTGACTCTAGATATAAGATCAACTATATTAGCAGAGCATTCATTACAATTTGAATTGAGATTATCTAAACGTTGGTCATAATCAAGAACGTGTTCTTTCAATGATAATTGCACATTTTCAAATTCAGATAGTTTGACATCAACATTACGACATTTATTATCAAACACAGATTCAAGACTTGTAGTTGATTGTAAACACTCTGTACTAACCGCATCTATTTTGTCCTTAAATTCAGACATTAAAATATTGAGCCGATTGTTAACATGACTAATATCATGATTAACAGATTCAAATTTGACATCAAGCTGTGAAGATAACTGTGTATGTGCACTAGATAATTCAGCTTGTTTTAAAGATATAACGTCAAGTTTAACCTGAATATTTTCATTAGACAGATTTAATTCTGATCTAAGTTCCTGTTTTTCTTGTATGTACGCATTGCTTGCATTATAGAATTATTTTCTTGTAGTTTACGGTTATTACAAGCATAAGAAAACAGTTTTTCTTTGTGACGTTTCAGGAGAACACACGCTCCTTTCATCAGACATTTATTTTCATTTTGACTAAAGATACAGTTATAACAATGGTTAGTAATTTTTAAACAAAAAGAATCCGTTATATAATGGACGTTGTCAATGTTACATTGTTGTAATATAGCAACTTAACTGTGAAAAAAAAAAAAAAAAAAAAAAAGCAGTCTGTTGTATTTTTATTTGAGATTTTTTAAATTATGAATCCCAAATATCATCAGGTAATTCAAATTCATCATTGTTTTCACACAGTCTCTTGATGTTTTCTGTTACATTAAATTTCAAAGATGGTGGCTTACTCCATTTGTGAAAAAGAAAACTCCATACTGGATCTACATTACCATTTTCATTATTTAATTTATTCCAGTGTTCTTCTGCAATGAACGAAGCTTCCCAGACATTCAACTCTGTGTTTCCCGTTAATCTTTTTAAAACCCTTCTCTTTTTAATCAAATGTTTCTCTTCGATGATATGAGTTGACAAACCTGTTCTTGGGTTTAGATTTATAATGTCCAAATCGTGTTCGTGCCATCTTATTGCCATTTTCCTTGCTGTTTGTCCCACATAATCCTTTGAACATGAACAACTTATATTATATATTCCTGTGGTTTCCGCATCTGGTAGAGAGTTTCTCATTTTGAATTCATTAAATGTACATTCCAAACTTATTGGTGATTTAAAAACAATTTTGAAATCAAAACTTCTGAAAATTTTTGCAATTTTATGTGAGAATCCCTTGTGGAATGGAATGCACACAAATTTCTTTTCAACAGATTTTTCATCTTTGTCTGTATCTCTCTTTTCCTTTAGTTTTCTTGCTACTTGTTTTTTGATTTGGTTTATTCTGTTAGTGTGAAAGCCATTTTCTTTTTCTATACTAAAAAGCCTTTCTTCTTCATTTTTGATATCCTCATTATTAGAACATAGTCTTTGTGCTCTCAGGAAAAAATTTAAAAATATGTTATCCATTGTTATACGCGAATGTTCTGAATTGGCATGGATGTATTTTTCACCCGCTAATTTTTTTCTATGGACTGATGTTTGAATTGTTGAGTCAGTTGTCTTAATTTGCAGATCAAGGAAAGAAATTACATTGTTATTCATGGGTTCACAAGTGAATTTTATGCGACGATGTGATTCATTTAACAATTTAAATACGTCCATGATGGTGTTATCATTTTTAGCAATAATTAGCACATCATCTACATATCTGATGTAGAGTTTGATATCCACACCTATTGCATTAACAATTGGAGATTCTATGTAATGAAGGAAAATGCTGGAGATGATTCCGGATACTGGGTTTCCCATTGATAGACCATTACTTTGTTGATAGATTTTGCCATCAAATATAAAGTAATTGTAATTTGCACATACAGTAAACCATCGAACCATTTCCCATGATTCTACTGGGTTAACCTTCATCTCAATAAGCCATCTGTGTAATGCATCTGTGGCACCTTCTATTGGGACACTTGGATATAAATTTTCAACATCAAAACTTGCAATACGATACTCATTATTCCAAACAATATTTTTTAGTTTCTGTTTCACTTCATATGCATTTTTAACACTGAATGGTGTTTGTTGTTTAATTATAGCAAGTCTTTCAACTAAATATTTGGATAGTTTGTATGAAAGGAGCGTGTGTTCTCCTGAAACGTCACAAAGAAAAACTGTTTTCTTATGCTTGTAATAACCGTAAACTACAAGAAAATAATTCTAAGTTCCTGATTAGACTGTTCAAACTGAGTCTTAAGTTCATGATTAGACTGTTCAAACTGAGTCTTAAGTTCCTGATTAGACTGTTCAAACTGAGTCTTAAGTTCCTGATTAGACTGTTCAAACTGAGTCTTAAGTTCCTGATTAGAATTTACAACAGCTAATTGTATGCTTCTAATGCTGTTTAGTATGTCATTTAAATTAGGATTTATACTTTCCAAATACACTGGCAATTGGTAAGGATCGTAACTGGAATCACATTTCTTACAACAATATTTTTCCTTAGTGGTAGAATAAATTGTCCAATGTGTGACGGAAAGCTTCAAACATGAAACATGATACCACGAACGGCAATCAAAACATTGCACATACCTCAGGTCATTATCGAGCTTATCACAACACGTCACTTCTTCAATCTTACCTGACTGTACATCACAAATGTCACCACCGTGAGAATTACTACTATTTAAGTAGGTTCCTTCATATGCAACATTAGATTTTAGCCTACGTGAATGTCTAGGCTTCGTTTCTTTAGATTTATCTGCCATGACTGCACAGAATAATAATAAACATAAATAAAATATTTAGGGTCACCAATTTTGCCTTCGCAACATGTTCAACAAATTGCAACTCGAAGACAAAATAAAATTTTAAAAGTCTGTAACAACCATTGCGCAAACCTAAAACCACGCATCAGAAGATTGTCCTTTTCTTCTTGAATCCTGGCTGTAGGCGCCAAATTATTGAAGCAAGCCTTTTACTTGAACTTCAACGAAGGATCATAGTATTCACTTTACGAAAATAACAATTAGGATTTTGATAAATTCAATGAAACTCGGACGTCACTATTTTAAAATGTCCATATATTTTATCACTTATTGATCTACTACTTTCTTTTGTTTTTCGTTGCTATGCTCAAAATATGTATAGAAATTTATACATCACAATTTCACATTATCAATAATTAATTATACATCTCATTAATTCTACAACGTTTTGGAACATAACAAAATAGTAATTCATAACAACATAAATATCATAATGCATGTTAAACACAAAATTAAACAATCAATAATAAATGAAATAAATGAACATCTTTGGGTCAGTCACATATGCATATAACACTCGAAAATATCACATTCCATATGACATATTGTGCACTGTTGTGGCGTAACCACTATCTTCATCTACCATGAACGCTAGCGCCACGCGGTTGAAGTCTGTAAACCTGCAAGCACTCAAAACGTACATCCTTTCTGCATGTATTACAACAAACTGCTCAGAGATATGTACATTAACCTATTGTACACAGCGGTTTACTTTTCTGACATCTAAAACGGATCACCCGATATTTTCAACAAGATCACCAATGTCAAAAGCTAACATGTTCCCCACAATGCGAGGCACCATGTCCGACGAAATGTCGCGACACTCTACAGCAATTCGCTCACACAAAAGTGTCTGTTGCTGATCTTCACAGTGTATACTTTGGATTGGTCACGGATCGACCTGTGCTCGAAGTCAAGTGATGGTAACCCCGTCAAAATTTTCGCACCACCCACCCAGCTGTCTCATTTTCAACATGTTAAACCATAGGACCATCTTCCCCAGATAACCCCAAGCTTCAACAAAACATCCCCCAGATAACATTTTCCACTTCAAGCGCTGTCTACAGGGTGGTCACTCTGTAACTTTTGTATTAATTGAGCTAGTATTTTTGTTTTCTTTTTATCTTTCTTTACACGTATGTAAAACCTAACTGTCATTTGCCGGAGAAGTGGATGTTGTTTAGGATGGCAGCAAGTCGCCTAATTATTGAGAAGCGTCACAGGCGCAACCACGAATTTTTGTCTGGGGGGGCAAGTACCAGGATAAAGGTACCAATAATAATAATAATGTTAATAAAAATGTTACTAATAATATCATTATAACATTATTATTATTATTATTATTATTATTATTATTATTATTCATTTGCTTTATTTTACTTCGCTTCTTGTGTCACTTTTGGCTAATTTTCGAAGCTGGGGATGAGTGATGATGGCATGATATGAAAATGATGAATGGATACTCGCAAATATCCATGCCGAAGCCGTGGACACTAAATTGTGTACGTATTCAAAGTTTCTTTAATAAATATTATATACAGCATATATTATTTAAATACATTACACAACAAATTCATCCATCTTATAATAAACCAACAGCAAAAATTACATAAATTGTGTCTGATATGTGCACGCTCCCTTTCCTCAAAACAATTGTTCATGCATTTAAAACAAAATCAATTAAGACAAGTGTTATTTCTCTGTCTGGTGATTTACAGTGCATTACAGCAAACAAGCGAAGCGAGCAAGAAATTTTTTGGACCCAATTATTTTGCAGGCTGAAATCAATATTAATTTAATAGGGCGCAAATAATTTTTTTGGCCCCTTGCCCCCCCTAGAACTCATTTCCAACCAAGGTTGGGGGGCATTGCCCCCCTGCCCCCCCCCCCCTGTGGTTGCGCCACTGAGCAGCGTGTCAAATGTGTACGTGTATTTTCCATTGCCAATAACGTGTAGCTGAAGTTCAGCGACGAATTCTGCACTATCTCAAGAATCAACAAGTTATTTGATGCAACCCGTGTTTGAGACCTTAAAAATCTGGTAAGCCACAAACAGATAGATGGAAAGCCAATTGCGTCTCCAAGCTTGCATTGATTTTAATGGAGCTCAAATCGATAATTATGTGGAAAACAGATAAAATTGTCATTGTGATGTCTAAGTTACCATCTTCAGAAAACAAAAAAGTTGCCAATATTATAAATATGTTCTCATTGTTAAACGTAATTGATGACGATAAGGTGTCCCCTTAATTCGTAGCCACCCTGTGTAATAGTTGCAAACGTCGTAATAATGTTATGATTTTTGAATGAGCAAAAACAGTGTTTTAATATTCTTAATTGTTTACTTTGTTCATGGTTTTCACATTCTCTCCAGATGGAGAATAATAAAGCAGCATCTGATCCCGGGAACCGTAGCTAATGAGGCGCGGCCAAGGGAACAACAGAATTCCCCCGTGTGCCGCTCCAGTTTCAGCTGTGTGAGTTGTCACAAACTTTGGATATTGAAGTTGACGTTGAGGAAGCGTTTGCACTTCACTCTTATGCTCAAGTCGTAGTTTGAAAGATTTCAGCGAACGTCACTCAGACAGATAATCAATTTGATTAATAAATTAGAGAAGTGGGTACAGATAAAACACACAGACGTGCAAGGAAATAGGATTTTCAAGATGAGCAATTTGTCTAATATTATATTTGCCTTTGGTTGTACGTACATAAACGTGAGCGAGGGATTTCATAATATCGGACTTGTGATTTATACCTTTTCATCGGCTAATTTTATTTCTTTTAAAGAAAGTAAAGTATCTCCTGTACAACCGCTTTCGGGGTTGTACTCCTACCAGATCTGGGCCCATAAAAGGTCCCCAATACTCGGTGTAACAGTAACTCGATTTGCAGTAATCAAAATTCGAACAACACAATCCATGCTAACTGTACATTTATTCCAACCAATCAGTGGCTTAGTTACATATTGTGGGTTTAATTACCTAATATACTATTTCACATAGTTACAAATTCAGTGGGAGAGCTTGCATGAGAGAGAGAGAGAGAGAGAGAGATAGAAGTTCCTTTCTTGAAAATGGTAATATGGAAATTTAACTAAATTAACCCATTTTTCTGAACCGCACCGTCCCAGGAAGACAAATAGGACGCCGCGGGAGTGAACGAATGAGAGACCAGGATTCGATGTCTGCGATGCTCCCAGCATAGAGCGGCTCTGGGATTCAGCCAGCCTCTAATCAATGGTTATCTGCGACAACCCTGACGGTTGAACACAGTCGGAACGTTGTGCTGATCACATCAACTCCATATTGCCGAGATCGAGAATGTTCACCCTCCCGGTTCACCTGATATTATTAGAATAATTGATTAATCATGACAACTTCCTTGACAGGCCATGTAGCATTCATGGGGGAGGAGACAAAAGTTTGCAGGATCCTCATTGGGAAACCTAGTGGTAAGAGACCTTTGGGAAGGCCAAGATGTAGATGGAATGACAATTAAGATGAGCCAGAAGAAAAGAGGCAAGGATGATGAACAGATCAAGAGTGGATTGGTCTCGCACAGGATAAGGCCAGTTGGAGAAGTTACCTATATTGCTTCAGCAATTAGCTTCTTTAAAGTCCATTTTATGCACAGAAAGGTCAATCGAAACTGGAACTACAGTATAAAGTGGGATCAGAACCACCATATGCTTCCACTGTATCTTGAACCCGGGAACCTCTGATTACAAAGCGATGACGTTACCACTAAACCATCTAGGACACCCTACTGTGGCAATCAGAAGATGCCAAGAGTTTAGAAATATGGTGAATGCATTGATGGCATTCTTTAGAGGTAGTTGATACAGGGAAAGAATTAAGTATTGTATTTTCTAGTGTAATCATTGGCGTACACATGATTCTTTCAGGAGGGGATGGATTTGTAGAAGTGGATAGTGCATAGCTGCTCGGGGGGGGGGGGGTTGGCGTACATAATAAGATATTTCGTATAATAAAAACTTTCTACTCTCAAAAATGACAATCGGCTGTCATTTTAAGGCGAGTTTGCATTTTCTATCACAATTTGGGGGGTGGCTGTAGCCCCTTCATTTCCCCCTCTGCGCACGCCAGTGAGTGTAATATAATGAAGAGAAAGGAAGCTATCAAGCTCCGGCACCTATCGACCTGTTGGGTGAGATGAGTCAAGGCAAGGACTTTCTAAAACCTTTTCCTGTTCGCCCCAAAATAGGCAATAGTTAGGCTGTAAAGTTCATACGAAGTAACCGATTTGACGATCAGGTCGTATATATTGCAATGCTACTGGCAACACTGCGCGAGCGAGAGATCAGCGCGGGAAATTGGCAGTTGACCTTGAGCTGCCTATTCTGGCGTAAGAGAGATTAACTTATGTGTGCCTCTTAAAGTCGACATGACGCAAAAAAAAAGCTGCATTCGTTGGCCGTCGCTGCGGGGAGCGAACGTTGTCGCCATATTGCGCATCGGAAGATGAAATTCCGTGGACGACGCTGAGAGCAGGGAAGGAATTCATTGATTCTGGAGCGACGGGAGGAATTTTTTTTTTTGGGGGGGGGGAATCGATTTTTTCCATCCTTCCCTTTCTCCAGGAAGAGATTAAAGTCCTCGCTGGAGGATTTCTTTCCTCCGGGAAAGAAATTTTGGTCAAAACATTTTCGGTTGAAGCGTCACCTCCCCCCCCCCTTCCCCACCCGTCCCCGTCCCCGTCTCCTCCTAAGAAAAAATACAACGTTCTTCAGATAAACTTATTTCTGAAACGGTCACCAAAAATGGTTATACTTCTTTGAAGTGCTCATGGACCGAAAGGTGACAACACATCACATGGAAACAAAGGATATATACGTAGATATACAGCGTGTCCACAATGAGACTCCAACATTTTGAAAATCTATAACTTTTTCATTTCAGATTGTACAGCTGTGATTCCGGAAGAAGCAGAAGCAGAAACTCAAAAAGGTTTATGTGGTAGCGTTTTAGTGCGTCCAATAGCCGTAGTGGCGCTGCAACAATAGATTGTTTGAAAATGGAGATTCCAAACGAGCGTGCACAGGTTGTGTGGTGGTATGCAGAAACAAAATCAGTAAGACAAGCAGTGAAGAACTTTGTGAACTGTCGACCGTTTCATACCAAGTTCTCTCGCTGCTTGTCTTACTGACTTCTGTGGACTCCTTTCGAATGACCTCCGCACATTTTCTACAACCTGTTCCTGGATTCTGGGTTTACCACCACCGTGTCCTTTCAAAACATTGCCGGTCGCTAAAAACTGATCACACCACTTCTTTATAGTCTTGAATGTCGGAGGATCCTTATTGTACGAAAGTTTCGTTGCACTTGAATAACTGATTTTGTTTCTGCATACTACCACACAACCTGTGCACGATCGTTTGGAATCTCCATTTTCAAACAATCTATTGTTGCAGCGCCACTACGGTTATTGCGCGCACTAAAACGCTACCACATAAACCTTTTGAGTTTCTGCTTCTGCTTCTTCCGGAATCACAGCTGTACAATCTGAAATGAAAAAGTTATAGATTTTCAGATTGTTGAAGTCTCAGACATGCTGTATATGAAATTGATTTTTACATTATTATTATCAATAATAATAATAATAATTCAATAACAATTCAAGTCATTAGAAACAGTATACTACTACTACTACTACTGATAATAATAATAATTAATTTTTTGAGAGTGGTTAAATTTTTTTAGATAACGGGAAAATCTGTGTTAAGAGGGAAATTTTGCACTCTTAAAAGGGAATTGTTGCATGTTAAGAGGGAATTTTTACACACTTAAAAGGGAAATTTACATTCTGGTTGTGACAGCACTGATCCATATCTGCACCGATCCGCATCAGGCGCGTGCTATTGTTACTTCATTCCATTGTTGCTCTGAATATCGAACTCGGAGGGAATTTCCGCACTGCGTCCGGGCTAGCTATGCCCGAGGCCGCAATTTAATGGAAACCGTGACGTCTAACGACAACTGATGTATACGAGGCCCCAAGTGTCAGTCGGAGCGTGGAATCATACGTGACTCTTAAATGCCACTCTGCGCCGCTGCGAACAGCGCCAGTAAACATCTGTTTGGACATTGTTGCATAATTCCTGTTCAACAATGGGGTTTAGATTGGGGTTTAGATTGCAGGCAATGTTCGCAGCTAGGAATGTTGGTCAACAAGTATGTTCCACAGCGTTATTGTTTCTGCTCTCGACGCCAATCTATTTGGCATAATAGGCGCCACGACGTTAAGTTATTTTCGTTCCTGTTTGCGAACCATATTTTTCGCGTTCGTTCCCCAAATGTGTGTTTAACTGCGTCGATAAAAGAGAGAAAGCCTTCAGGGGTATTTTTTCAACGTATGCAATTGCGAAATAATTGTTTTACGTGACTTCGAAGTCTGAAAATTCCGATAGTTATTCGAATTCCTAACAGCGCTATAGGGGCGATGAGGGAGGATGCCTCCACCTGGGTCGACCAGTCCGCTGTTCTCACTACCCTCTGGTCAACATGGAAAACTAAATAAATTAATGTTTTTAAACTCAAATTAGCATTTTTGTGTGGTATGTATGAGTATATTAATAGTAACTGCCCCCAGAACATATTGTACAACCCAGCAGAATAGTTTGAGCCCTAACTTTGGAAGAGCTGAACAAGAACTTCAGAATAATCAACCCCTTATAAGTAATTTTCAATAAACCTGAAAGTTATGAGTGTCTCACTCTTACCCCAAGTTAAGTCTATGCCCCACCCCCCTTTTTGCCTCCCAACTCGTTATTTTTATTACGTCATCACCGATACAAATGGTTATCTTAAATTGTTATATGTAATCATGTTATGAACTCCTGGCAGCACATTATTATTTTCCAGCCAACTGGTGAATGCGGGTTCATTTCTTGCTCTCTGATTGGCTGTTGGAAAGTTACGGTGCTCTGATTGTGAGAATATCTTACTTGCGCTGTACGTTAGGTTATATTAGAAAACAAATTTTCGCTAAAAAAAATAGGAAATAAGATATTCTCATAATCAGAGCACCGTAACTTTCCAACAGCCAATCAGAGAGCAAGAAATGAACCTGTATATACAAGTTGGCTGGAAAAATTCGCCTCCCGGCAATGGAGAAGCGGGATTTTTTCCAACTGTTCAAGCGGATCCGGTGCCCACCCAGCCTCGAAGAATGTGCGTACCTGGAGGAAACTCTGGGGAGTAAAGGCAGCCAGGAACGTGTTGCTGATCACATCTCCCCCACCTTCGGCCGTGATCAAGAAAATGTGGCACCCTAACCCAACATCCGCTATACGCCTTCACGGCGTGGTGCAAAGCACGAGGGAACACTTTACTTTTACTTTACATGTTAAAAGAATTAAGAATCTAATCCAATATATATTTCGTTAGAAGCGATGCAAATTAAGGAACATGATATGATACCTTCTCTTGCGTTGCTTTATTGTCGGTTTTGGCTGATGGCGACGATGAGAATGACTGGTGATTAGAAGGGGTTGGGGCGAAATAGTGCCAAGCCCTATTCACTTTCACCAGGCATTTGCATAGCATGTCAAAGGAAACTACACGGACGTGAGTTACAGACATCATGAAGACAAAGTTTTCCCATGTGGTACGCTATAAAGTTGGAATAGCGAAAGAAATGTCCAATGTGAACGCATATTTGTGGATTTGTTTGAACCTTAAAGTCCGTGCATTTGTGTTTCTGTTACTTAGCGTCACCTTTGTGCCATTTTGGCTAACACATACTGAATCCTTAAAAGTGTTACTATCTTTACGAATTACCCTGTATGTATATATATTTAAAAAAAAGCGTTCGATAGATTTCCGTTACCCATGAACCCTCGGGTAGACCGTACGGAGCACAGACAATGGAGAGCTAGCAAACCGGATAATGGGTAAACAAAGAGGGCGAAAGGAGCGAGGGGAAAAATGGGGGAAGATCAAATGATACAGCCCACGTGAAGGCCTTAAAATACAACGCCTTACTTTCCTCAAAACGAACAGAGCCCAGCGTAGCATATTGTTTACTTCAAACTGGAGACATGCAATTAGTTTCCCCTTTGAAGCGATAACAAAGAGAATATCCTTAAAGTATCTTTTGTCAAGGCTGGGTTGGCTACCTCTTTTTTGTAATATAGAATAACACATTCTGGAAACGGGTTTTTCTTTCATTTTTTTATTTTGTGCTAAGAGTTTCCTAAGGAAACTCCTGCCGGGGTTTCAAGTACTCTCGTCTCTAAGGTCTTGACGTACTTAATAACGAAGGCAATTATTGTGTGAATTGATCCTCGAGCACATCTCTGCCTTAACGCGCTGTTGTTGGGAAACGCAGAGAGGGGGAGGCTCTCTGTCTCTTTCAAGGGAATAGTAACAAAGGGTCGTATTAATCAAAATGAGTAGGTGCTCAAGAATACATATTACAAAGATAGTGGAGAAGGTGCTTATGAAATGATCATGGGTTGAAGGTATAAAACTGATCGCCTACTGACTAGTGAGTTTTGCCATATACTTTTGAATGTCATAAATATGTTTATATAGAATTGGTAGAATTGGCTAGAAAATAATAATAGTCGTAATTATTATAAAGCAATAGCTCAGTCGTCTGACTACCATTCGAGAGACCTGGGTTCGATCCGCGGCGGGGATCGCCCATCTAGCGTCGTATAAAATAAGTACCTGGAGGATACTTTCTTTCTTTCTGCTCTTCCTTTTCCTTTCTCTTCTTCACTTCTCCTCTCTTCTCTTTCCTTCTTTCTTTCTTTCCGACAGGAAGAAAGAAAGAGTTTTCCTTTCTCTACCCCCTTGCCTCCCCCCTGAGAGAAAGGGAAAGAGAAAAAGAGAAAAATAAAGAAGGAAAGAAAGAAAGAAGAAAAGAAAGAACATTAGAGAGAGAGATAAAGAAAGAAAGAGAAAGAAAGAAGGAGAGGAGAGAGAGAGAGAAAGTAAAAAGAGAGAGAGAGTTGGTTTGAGTTGGTGTTTTTTTAAGTCCACTTTATGCACAGTAAGGCTAATCGGGACTGGACCTACAGTTTAAAGTGGGATCCGAACCACTTGTGCCTCCACCGAGTATCGAACCCGGGACCCCTTGATAACAAGGCAACGACGCTACCACTGCGCCATGGGGAGGCCTAAAAAAAAAGAGAGAGAGAGAGAGAAAGAGAGAGAAAATGAAGACAGAGAGAGAGAGAGACACTCTTTCTCTCTCTCAAAGAAAGAAGAGGAGAAAGAAGGAAAGACACGAAGGAGAAAGCGAAGAGGAAGACAAAGAAAAGAAAGAAGAGAGAGAGAGAGAGAGAGAGAGAGAGAGAGAGAGAGAGAGAGAAAGAAGAGTAAGAAAGAAAGAAGGAAACCCTGGGGGATAAAAGCGGCCAGGGGCATGGTACTGATCACATCACCACCACCTTCGGCCGTGATCAAGAAAGTGTGGGACCCCAACTCCACACCCCTATACGACTTCATGGTGTGGTGTACAGTACAGTGTCCCACTTTACATTTTTTGCTTATATTTTACTTTAATTATAAACTATTATTCTATTGTCTATTATTATTATTGGGGTCAGTAGTAGCGATTGGGTGCCAAAACAGGGGGGGGGGGCATATGTCCCCACTCCTACTCTATTTGCCGCTACTGATTTAGGTATAAAGGGTGACCCTTTGCGAGGACACTAAATGTCAACCTCCCTTCTACGTAGTACAAGAAGGCGACGACGTTACCACTACGCCATCACGAGGTCCTTTATCAATATGGTAGGCACATTCTTTTCTTGTCAGTGTAGAGAGAGTCTACATTTCGAGGCGCATATCTCCTATGCTCATTTCCATAGCAGCTATGAAGTTGGTTGTATGTATATTTTGACAACGTCTATCCAACACTCTGCATAGAAATCGGTATTGCGTCACAACACTTGGGTTCCCCTTCCTTGTCAGTTGTGGAGGCCATGGTGCCACCTGGTAACAACAATCCTGGGTATTTGTGCAGAGCACCGAAGCACAACTACGAAAACAACTTATGTCGAAGGTAACTGGATTAGAAAGATCTGGAAGTAATGAGTCGCTGGTATCAAAATGCGAACCCTTAATAAAAAGAAGGAAGGGGGAGCAGAGAAATTAATCTTCTAGTATCCTAGGGCTTTGCGATGTCAATATCGCAGATGCTAATGATGTTTGCAGATGTCAGACAAATGAAAAGCAATTACGTACCTCATCTCTCCTTCCCCAACGTCTGAAGCATCTGGTTGCTATGCGCTTATTTTTCGAAAGCTGTTAGCTCTGGGTGAATGCGATTCTGTGATTTACGATCCTTTAAATGAAGATGACAACGGGGGGAAAAAGGGCTACATAACAACAAAGTGATGTCTGTTAGTCAAGGCGCCTCATTACTTTCTCCGAGTGGCAAATTCAAGAGCTCCATCTGTGATAGACTGTGAAATTTCTCATGAGCATTGAATCGAAAAACGTAACAAGTTAGTAGTTTTTAAGGGGCCTGCTTTTATGAAGCTAATTCTAAAATTAAAACATGTTTTGTATTATCTTGCACAATACTCTCAACGCAAGGTTGAAGAAGTTATTAAACTGGGCGTTATATGTGCACTGTAGTGTATTACGTATAAGCAGGGTAATATTTATACAGGGAATTTCCCCTCTCTGTACATGATTTTCTTGGCCGATGTGTGTGTGTGTGGGGGGGGGGGCGTGGTGGACCAGTCCGTGTGGCGTCTGACCGTCATTCGGAATACCTGGGTTTGATTACAGGGTAGGCGATCTCATGTCATTGCACAAGGCGGCTCTGGGGTTCACCCTGCATCTGACATAATGGATGTCAAAGAGACAACTCTGTAGGAAAAAGGCGGAAGGAGCGTGGTGCTGATCATATCATCTCCACAGTTGCGGCGGTGTGGAGCCCCATAACATACACAAATCCAATGAGCTTCCATTGCTTGTGTCCTAATCCGTGGATAAATTTCTACGTGATATACCTACGTTGGACCAAGGACTATACCTACGTATACAATTCCAAAAATACTCCTCTGAAGAGCTCTGTTTGGAGTCAGACCGACATATCTCCACTTCCAATCCTCAGCAGTAAGGTGGACCCATATCTCTAATTTACCGACTCCTTTTAAGAGTCAGACGCATCCCTAGGGATACATTATTTCCTCTCTCCAGTAAATTTCATAAATTGGAGTTACTTCTCTCTGGTTCTCGCACAGCGATTTTTAGCTGTCCTCTGTATCGAAGTGTTCATCGTAACATACTACGAAACCAGATGTCCAAGGTTCAACCCCGGTCAGAAATTACATTTACATTCTTTGATGAACTCATTCTTATTATCAAAATTAATGCAAGAGGTAGCAACGCAACATTAAATAATGAAAATAGATATATATTGGACAATGTGTGTGTGTGTGTGTGTGTGTGTGTGTGTGTGTGTGTGTGTGTGTGTGTGTGTGTGTGTGCGCGCGCGCGCGTGTTCTTGCTTTTCTGGGCAAAAATGTTTTCTTACTCTTCAGAAGTTGATTTTCCATGAACACAAGTAATTACTGAACAAAGTTAATTGTTAGAGCTATGAACAAATATTGTAGTACATTCATTGTTAGTTTGTTTATGGGCCTATGTATTTTTTTAAACTTCTTAAATTAACACAAACAAATAACAAGATTCACAACCTTCATAGTCCATAGATGTTCTCTTGTTTATGATGTACCTTCAACAATTTCTCTTAATGGGAATTCATCCTCGTCGTTGCGACTAGCCATGAGCGGAGAAGAAAGAGTAGATTAGGGAACAAGAATAGTGAAACGTTCATATCTAGTCTAAAGTCAAATCTATGTCTCTTGGCTTGGTAGCGTGCGAAACTCACCACTCTGCTATATGAGTGGTTCACCCTATATTGACTGCATATTTCCAAGCATTTTAAGCACATTATGAGCATTTTATATATATTTTCAAGCGTTTTACAACATTCTGAAACTTTTTAGACATTTTTTCAAGCATTTTGGACATATTTTCAGTCATTTAGGTGTATTTGTAATCATTTTTATACATATTTGAAAGCATTTTACACATATTTTTAAATATTTTCTTTTCGCCTGGATTGCGTCGCAGACGAAGAAAACCTAGAAAGATCCAAACCTGTTAGAGAGTATTTCCATTAGAAATAAAAAAGCTGAATTGCGTATACAAACAGTAATGGTAGCCATTTCATTGCATCTCTTACCAAGCAGATTATGGCGGACTTTTATGGCCGTTTTTAGGTCACTCCCGACATCTGGTGGGATATTTTGATATTAATTTCTTTTACGCGGGCTTAGGTTTTTCAAGTGCCATAATGCGGCCGAGTTTTATGGAGCGTAAAATAGCTGTTTGAAAGGCCGCACTATTAAAACAACGCAGTTGTATTGCAATATTTCCTGCCTCCCCTTTTCACGTCAAATGGACGACGCCATTCAGACATCACTCTGATTTGGAACGTCACGGTTTCGATGTTGTCGAAGGGGTTATGGCGCAAATATACACATAACACTGCTGAAATCTTTTATTTCTGACGCCCTAATGATCAGTAGAGGTCATCTAAAAGGTCATATCTGGGGATTTCAAGGACAAATTGGGAAGAAATGTACTCCAATGCATTTCAATACTGATCATTTTTAAACTGTACGTTTGGAGCTATGCTGATTCCTATAATATGACTGTGCATGACTTATGACGTAAATAAGGAAAATATTATTATTTTTTTCCAGTGGCTGCACCAGACTTTCTGTTGTTGGTGAACCACTAAGTGGCTGTTAAAGATCTTGGTGGGCAATATCTTCAAATAAATGTACACGATATTCACGTTATTATGTGACCCCAACAATAATTGGAAGTGGAAACAAATTATGGAAATTTCAATGTTGCAGTGCAAACTGTTTAAATTTTCGGCTCACACCTCCATGATTTATGGATTAGTAGAGCCTCCGAAACAGGACATCTCGAGTTCGAATCTTCTGTGGTATCTCATTTCATTTTACGTATATTTATTGGGTTGATTAATTGATTTGCTTAATTTTATTTCGCTTTTCTGACATTTTTGACTAATCGCGAAGATGAGGATGAGTGATGATACCCACGCCCAGTCCGGAATTCGGACGTGCTGTGCTAACCACTTTGCCGCAGAGATCGTACAAATCAGCCACCAATATCAATTGTGGATCAACGAAACTGATTGGTTGCTTAACTTTTTAGGGGCGAAGATTATGCAGCCTCCTTGCAATAAAGCAGTGAAACCAGACGTTCCAAGTTCGAAATCTGGCTGAGGGATGGATCTGTTATTGTGCTTTTGTCCCATCATGCATTTCATCAGTTCATTAATCATCCTCACCGTCACGATTAATTTTAAAATAAGAAAGGCGACGTAAAACAAACGAAATAAGAATAAGACGAAATTCACACAAGTTGAAAATAGGGATCTTGTTATGAAGTAAGATTAGACAACACTGGAAGGTACATGCTGATTTTGAAATATGAAAATTTTACATGCTTTGTTTGACAGTGCATATTTTGTCATATATTGGCCTTTTCCTAAACAGTTTTCCCAGTTTTTAGCATGTAAAGTCTCATCGTTAGCTCTTACTATTTCAACAAACATAAAAGAGAACACTATTGCACAATGCTTCCAATGCACCCGCATCTCACATGTGGTGCATCCGGTGTGTGCTCGAACTGTGATCTTGTGTGCTGCGTACACAGTTTCTTTCTTACGCTGTCCAAACCACCGGAATATCACACGCACACAAGCACGCACATTACACAGGCGCTTCAATGCACGTTCCATGTATTCCCATTATGAGTTGGCAGAACATTGCGTCACGTGATGTATAAATCTTCAACATGCGGTTGAACCGGTTGCTAATTCTGACCAGCGGCAATTTCTGCACCGTATTTTCTTGTGGTGCACGCAATACAAGTGAACAGCACGTGCTGTCCTACACACTCGTCATCCGAAAATTTGAAGATTCCGGGTTCGAGTCCCGGCCTTGGCTAAAGTGACTTTTCTTAACCAGTTCCATCTAACCATCATTAGTCCCTATCGTCGTGGTTCGTGAACCAATCCTTCCTTTAAGGAGAAAATTCAAATTTTGCGCATATACTGTAATTTCTCTTAATTCAAGGTGTGAAATGAACTTTTGCATCTATCCACCGTACTTTCTATATTCGAACGAGAACTGTATATTGATTTCGAACACTACAGACAAATATCTATTTCAGCATTTAATTTTTATCATTTAGCGTCGCTTTTCTTCCCTGTTTGGCCAATCGCGACCATAAAATAATTGATGTGAAGCAGTGGCGGCGATTGGGTTCCAAAACCGGGGAGGGGGGCAAGTTGCCAAAACTGGAGGGGGGCAAAGACAGTATATTTCCCTTTGTAGATAAGGTTTAGCATAGTGGAGGGCAAAAGCGGCGAAAAGTGGGGGGCAACTGCCCCCCTCGCCCCCCCCTAATCGCCGCCACTGAATTGTGATGAAATTGATGAAAGGACCTTGGCATCGTAGCGGGATGTGCTAACCACTCCACCACGGAGATCGCCATATTTCAGTGTTACTTACTGCTGCGGTGTAAGGAGTGACCTTCTGGTAAGGCACTCCAAAAGTCAACCTCACTTCCCCTTAATACACCCCGGTAACTGCTTCTTGCATGCCAACGATGCTCTGGCGCCTAGATCCACGGCCAGGATAATCCTCTGTGTGGTCGTGTTGTCCTTTGTTTCTCCTTACGTTTGGTTTGATTTTGATTTGAATTAGGTTACGTTACTTCGCTTTTCTGCCAATTTTAGCTAATTCCGAAGACAAGGAGAATTATGATGAGATGAAGGAGATGAAGCGACAATCACAAATACATGTAGTGAATTATACTGGCCATGGGTTCAAACGCTAGAGCTTCTTAGTCTACAAATTTCAGCCCTTTACAATCTCAGTTTTGAACTAGAGTATGGAGATTTTATGCTCGGATACAGAAAAGCGAAGTAAAATTAATGAATAATCACTCATGTACAGGGTGTATTTAAATTCCCATTACAGACTTTGAGAGCTTGTAGTTGGGACCAAAACGGTTAAGTTTTGCATAGGAACTCATGTCCGGAAACGTACCGTTTCACCGCTACAAGTAAAACACCACCACAACACACGTTGAACACTCCCGCGTTTTCGCCGTTGGAATCAGGGGTTATGCTGGCGCGGGTTATGGCAGCGGCTGATTTTGGACTAGCAGGTGTTGGTGATCGTGTGTACCAGAACATGATACGTAGGTACGGTGTTTGTGTTGAAGTCAATGCTCGCCACATCGAGCCCTTCTTGTAAGTGGACGCTGCAGCTAGGCAAAAACAACGTACAGTAAGCAGCAGAAGTTGGAAGGTTCAACGTGTGTTATGGTGGTGTTTTACTTGTAGGAGGGAAACGGACATGAGTTCCTTTGCAAAACTTAACTGTTTTGGTCCCCACTACAAGCCTTCAAAGTCTATAATGGAAATTTAGATACACCCTGTATGTGTGTGTGTGTATATATATATATATATATATATATATATATATATATATATATATATATATATATATATATATATGTATGTATGTATGTATGTATGTATGTGTGTGTGTGTGTGTGTGTGTGTGTGTGTGTGTGTGTGTGTGTGTGTGCGTGTGTGTGTGCTCCCTAAAAGTTAAAACCCCTGGCACGTCACTGATTGAGGCAGGTCAGATTGTTTCTAAAGCATTTTGAATATTGTGGTAAGTACATCGTCTGTATGGTTTGACAAGCTCGAAAATTGCATTCAAAAGCTGGCGGGAGACTTCTATGATCCCAGCAGATCTGGAAACCGGGTAATCTGACGAACAGAGAAACTGCTTTTGAAATTCCTTGGGAGTACTTCCATTTTTATCTTTTCGAAAGAAAAACGAAAAAAAGCAGTGTTCATTTTGTTGAATAAAACAAAATCAACGCGGTAGATCTGTCCCCCGTCCTACTCACTGCATTTTATTCAGAAGTTTAGATTGAAACCGGCATCCAATATCGACTCTGGTTGTATGGAGAACGCGTGGAACGGGATTTATTTCCGGTTTTCTAGAGAAAGTTTTCTCTCTCTCCCCCTTGTTCCCTACAGTCTTCCAGCTCTTCTTGTTTCCAGAAAATATTCATGGAATTGTCTCGATTCACGCTGACTATATTCTCAGTAAGAGGGGAAAACCACTCGTGATGGGGAGATTTCATACATGAAGAAAGGAAAAATGATATGAAAAAAGACTGTAAAATATGGTAAATTAGGTGAAAACACTGCACTAATATTTACGCCATAAGTTATTTCTTCTATCTTCTCGGGTTTCAGCATGTAGTATGTGTTCTAAGTTACAGATGCAACTCAATTTCCACGAAAAGTGGAGTTACGCCACTTGTGCTCTGAACCCCTCATATAAGCATTCAGATTATTTTAAAGTAAAGAAAAGGTTCCTTGTGTTTCCAACCAAGAAAGCATTATTTCAAAACGATTCCCAGTTTCGGGGCTGCTTTGATATTTAAATATTCATATTTCGCAAACCTCTGTGAAACGGGAAATAGTTTCTTAATAAAATGATATTTGTTAATTTAATCATTAATTCATAGGACGTAGTGAGGAGTGTGTAAAATTTTGAAACATCTGAAAAGATTTTTTTATTTTTTTTTTGTTCTAATTTTAGGATGGTTCGTAATCCAATACTGTCGACTCAAACTTGACTGATGTCGAATGCAAGGTACATGCGGAAAGGTAAGTGAATAAAATCTTTAGTACATTACATGCTAAGAAACGCTTACGAACGGGACTCTATAGATTTACCTGATTATTCTTCTTTCAAGAACTCTCAGGTGGTTTTCAGCTTCCTTCGAGAGAGTCCACACTTCAGAGCTGTATGTAATTACTGGTCTCACTAACGTGTTATATACTTTCATTTTAGTTGTACTGCCGATTAGTTTCTTCTTGAATAACTATAGATTGCTTTGTTTCCTGATTGTATTCTGTCCAAAATTGTCTTACGAATTTGATTGTTGTTATCTACTACTGTTTGTAATTCTATATCCTCTACTTGTATGCTGTGTATTTGTCTATATCTGCTTTTCGGTAATACAATCATACAGTCTTGTCTTTTCGGTGTTTACCTGTAATACTACTTTCTGTCTCTTTTTGTAGTTCTTGAAATACTTGTTTCATTGAATTTTCTGTCCTTGCTGTTACATCATCTGCATACGCGCAGATTTAACGAGTCTTGGTAAATATAATTTGCCTTTTGCTAATTGTACTAATGGTTCTGTGAATTATTTTCCTGTAGTTTACGGTTATTACAAGCATAAGAAAACAGTTTTCTTTGTGACGTTTCAGGAGAACACACGCTCCTTTCATCAGACATTTATTTTCATTTTGACTAAAGATACAGTTATAACATTGTTATAACTGTATCTTTAGTCAAAATGAAAATAAATGTCTGATGAAAGGAGCGTGTGTTCTCCTGAAACGTCACAAAGAAAACTGTTTTCTTATGCTTGTAATAACCGTAAACTACAGGAAAATAATTCTATAATGCAAGCAATGCGTACATACAAGAAAAACTATGGTTCTGTGAAGTACATTCTTGAAAAGTGTAGTTGACAGCCCATCTCCCTGTTTTACTCCGCTGTTGATAATAAGAGGAGTGATTATCTCATTTCCCCAACTTTAACTTTTGCTATTGTATGCTTAGTGATCATTTTTATTACTCTCACTACTTTATCTGGGTAGTTTAATTGTCTCATGCTATGCAATAATTTCTTTTCTTCTTACACTGTCAAATGCCTATTTGAAGTATACAAAAATCATGTAGAAGGTGCTACGTTCCCCGGATTATTTTCAATGGAACTACTTACGTATATTCCTCAACGGTGAGCCTGAGACTTATCAGCCTACCATGAAGCCCTCAGGTTGTGGGAAATCAGATAAGGATATGCTTAAGTAAACCTTACCAACTTGCACTCGCAATTAAACTCCTTATTACAAACAAAAGTGTATTTTGATCATAATACTTCTCCACTACACATATTAAAACATTCACATTTCCCAAATCACTTCCATTATTCCAGAAACATCCATAATATCTCTCTCCTCACCATCCACAATCCAATGTTTTCAAGGTTAGTCCATAACCATAACAGACTACTCATTTGAAGAAAACAAATTACGTCATCACAGACAATTAACATCTTAAACATATTAAACACTTAAAATTATACAATAAGTGGGTGCGTATCAAAGGTTACATCGTATTCATAGTGCTTTTCTATTATCTGTCTTGTTACGAATAGTTGGTCTGTTGTACTTCTATTTGATCTAAATACACATAAATACACACTAATATTCACCTAGTATCCTCTGTGTGTAGTTATTTATTCTCTCATTTAAGATTCCTGATATTATTTTGTACGTTACATTCAATAATGTTATATTATGCCTATGTACATAATTTGAGCATCCCAATTTGTCTCCTTTTTTATGTATAGGACACGTATGATACCCTTTCTCCGCTCTGCAGGCATTTCCTCCTCATTCCATATGCTGCAAATGAGGTCTGTTATTTTTTCTATCATACTGCCTCCTGCATTCTTTATCATTTCAGTGACAATGTCATCACTTCCAGGGGACTTATTTGATTTTAACTTTTTCATCATCTTCTCTATTTCGTCCTTCCCAGGTGCCCCTATATTAATTTCTGTATTTTCGTTCATCTCCTTGTATGTCTCTATTGGTATCTCTTCTGCTTCTTTTATATTCAGTTGTTCGTTGAAGTATTCTACCCACCTGTTGATCATATCATTTTCTTCTGTTATTATTTTGCCTTCTTTATTTCTGCATCCTATTTCTCTCGGTTGGTACCCTTTCGTTAATGACAGCCTAGAGTTTTCTGGTTTCATTCTATTTATTCAAGTGTTCAATTTCTACTATCATGCTCTGTATCATCTGTTTCTTCATTCTTTTGCATATTATATTTGCTTTCCTTCTCAGACCTCTGTACTTTTGGTAGTTATTCCTGGTTTCCCTTTGTAACATTTTTTCTATTGCTGCAGTTTTCTTCTTTATTGCATATCTGCACTCATCATCAAACCACTTTTCTCTTCTTCTGGTCTTTTGCTCTCCTATTACTTCTAGGGTTGTTTCGGTTAATATATATTTTACTCTTCCCCATTTATCTTCAATTGATTCTTCTTCTTGTACCATTGCTCTTCTTTCTAGTAACTTCTTCTCAATACTTTCTTTTAATTTCTTTTTCTTTAAATTTATCTGTCTTCCATTTTTTATTTATATCTCTTTACTTCTTGTACATTTTATTTAACTCCTCTATAATTTTTCCTTTTACAAGAAAATGATCTGAGTCGCAGTTTGAACCTCTACAGCTTCTGACATCTAGTATTGATAAAAAGTGCCTTACATTTATCAAAACATGATGAATTTGGTTAACCGTATTGTCAGGTGACTTTCATGTACCTAAGTTTATGTTCTTATGTGGGTGGAATGTGCTTTTTTATCACCATTTTGTTTCTTGTAGCGAACTGACTAAGGAGCATCTTATTCTAATTGGGTTCTTCATCTAGAGTGTGCTTTCCAGCTATTCCCTTCATGAAATTTTATTTTCCTATTTTAGCATTAAAGTCTCCCATCACTACTAACATATCATATTTTGGTTCTCTATCTACAGTTTCTTCTAATACAGTAGATCATAAAATTGATCTTTCCCATTATCTTCTTTCTCGTTCCTTGGGGCATGCACCTTTATCACGGTAACGCTTGAGTCTCAAATTACATATACGTTCATTTATTGGTTCAAACTGCAAGATGTTTCTTCTCATTTGTTTGGATATTATGAATCCAGTTCCATATAACCCTACTTTGTCCCGTGTTCCACTCTATAAAACATTGTGTATTTGGGTTTATCTATCCTTCCTTTTCCATCCCACCGTATCTCTTGGAGAGCGATTACATCTATTTTGTTTTTTATTACTATGTTTTCCGACCAGGGTTGGTGTGCTTAAATTAAAGTTGTTTTCTTTAACTACTCATCATTTAAACTTTTGTGTTAGGCTTGCACTTTAAAATTGGACATTTTTCAGATGAGTTACTTTGTGCGTTTTAATTTAGTGTTTTGTTAATAACAGTTCATTGTATTGCATTTTTGCAAACAAAATACTTTCCTAAAACTGGTAGGCAGTGTCTAAATAATTTAGTAGAACATTTAACACATAAAATATGAAAATGTTGTCACAAGAAATACAACCTCATAAAATAAGTATTATTCTTCAATTTATTGTTAAAATACTCAATGGAGTGATATATATTATAAAATACATTATTGTATGTGGTGAACTAGCAGTTATGGCCAATGTACCTAGTCTGTGCATAGCAACGATTATGCATCTTGTTTATATGTCTTATGGATGATTTAAGTTTAATAATGTAATCCACCTTGTTACAAGTTTTAATATATTTTAATTATGAAGTTCCAATCTTGAGATGTTTATTTCTGTTTATGTCATAAATATTAGGACATAACATGGAGATATACATTTTCTTCAGTTTTCTTTTAAATTATTTTGTTTAAAATGTTTTTAGCTTGTGTTCCAAACGCTGTGTGAAATGAATAAAACATGTCTTAAAGTTAAAAAGTGTTAGCGTAGCTTATAAAAGATACAAGACTTTTGCCAACTCTCTTCCGAGCGATTCGCCCACGCTCCGTGACCCACAATGGCGGTCGACCATTTGCAGAACGCCGACAGTCCGTCTCCAAAAGCGGCAGGAACTTCAATCTCCATTTGGAGTGCCTACCCGTTCTTTTCGCTGACAACAAATCGATGACGTCATTGGCTGTACTCCAGCAGGATTTCTTCCCACATTCTCTCTCTCTCTCTCTCTCTCTTGGACGCAAAAGTTCTGGTCGCCTTGTTCTCTGCCTACGCACATGTATTCTGGCACTAATACCGCCTCAATTCAAAACTTCCGCAGGAGTTGTTCATTTTGCCAAATGCTTGCCACAAGTTTTTGCCTCCCTCCTCCTCCCACAAACTCTGTCTCTCTGGTCGCCGATCAACAACACCGCAAAACAGTACCCTCTGTAACGGCCAGTTTCCAAAGAGCTACAACCAGTAGTATGATCAAACTTGGCGAAGGACCTGCCAATTGGATTTACATATATTATTACCAGGCTCCCACGATCCCCTACAATGCAGCAGGGTTAGCTTCGATATTGTGATTGGAATTTTGTATAACCCAATAACTCCAACGGACAATGTCACATATGTGCAAAATTCGATTTTACAAACAGATGTTTGGTAAATATTATAAATCAACACGTTTCCTTAGTGGCTTACTTTCGAAGTATGAATTCAGCTGTGATTTTAGTTTTCAATAATATACAACATATAGATAATAGTAATACCTTAATGCACAATATTAATATCTACATACAGCCACGTGATATATATATATACTGAAAGTATACTCTCTTGTACATGCCTAGCAGGCTCAGCTCAAGGATGGACGAAATATTTTAAATAGGTTCTATTTCCTTCTCTCATCTCTGTCTCTTTCTCTATTTCTTGGTTGTTTCTCATTCTTTCTGTATTTCTATGTTTATCTCTCTCTGTTTCCATCCATTCTCCCTATTTCTCTATCTTTTACTTTTTATATTTCTTTCTTTCTGTTTTCTATCTCAGTCTTTACGTCTTTCTTTCTCTGTCTTACTTTCTTACTTCTGTGTTCCCTTCTCTCTTCCTTTCTTCGTATTTCTTGTTCCATCTCTTTCTCTTTTTCTATATTTCCTCCTTTGTTTCTCTATTTATATTTCTATCAATTAACGTCTTTCTTTCTCTGTCTTCCTTTCTTACTTCTGTGTTTCCTTCTCTCTTCCTTTCTTCGTATTTCTTGTTCCATCTCTTTCTCTTTTTCTATATTTCCTCCTTTGTTTCTCTATTTATATTTCTATCAATTAACGTCTTTCTTTCTCTGTCTTCCTTTCTTACTTCTGTGTTTCCTTCTCTCTTCCTTTCTTCGTATTTCTTGTTCCATCTCTTTCTCTTTTTCTATATTTCCTCCTTTGTTTCTCTATTTATATTTCTATCAATTAACGTGTTTCTTTCTCTGTCTTCCTTTCTTACTTCTGTGTTTCCTTCTGTCTTCCCCTCTTCGTATTTCATGTTCCATCTCTTTCTCTATATTTCCTCCTTTGTTTCTCTATTTATATTTCTATCAATTAACGTCTTTCTTTCTCTGTCTTCCTTTCTTACTTCTGTGTTTCCTTCTGTCTTCCCCTCTTCGTATTTCATGTTCCATCTCTTTCTCTTTTTCTATATTTCCTCCTTTGTTTCTCTATTTATATTTCTATCAATTAACGTCTTTCTTTCTCTGTCTTCCTTTCTTACTTCTGTGTTTCCTTCTGTCTTCCCCTCTTCGTATTTCATGTTCCATCGCTTTCTCTTTTTCTATATTTCCTCCTTTGTTTCTCTATTTATATTTCTATCAATTAACGTCTTTCTTTCTCTGTCTTCCTTTCTTACTTCTGTGTTTCCTTCTGTCTTTCCCTCTTCGTATTTCATGTTCCATCTCTTTCTCTTTTTCTATATTTCCTCCTTTGTTTCTCTATTTATATTTCTATCAATTAACGTCTTTCTTTCTCTGTCTTCCTTTCTTACTTCTGTGTTTCCTTCTCTCTTCCTTTCTTCGTATTTCTTGTTCCATCTCTTTCTCTTTTTCTATATTTCCCACTTTGTTTCTCTATTTATATTTCTATCAATTAATGTCTCATTTTATCCATTTCTATGTCCGTCTCTTTATCGGTGTATATGCCCGTGAACGCATGTGTTCCTTACCTTGATATACAAATATGATACTGAAAATTTCTGATGTAAGCTAGAACTCACCCTTCCACCCTGTGGCTACGTACAATCACCCGAATGTTTAAATTAAGGGATCGTAGATAGGCTATGTGAAGCCTGATATTCGAAGTTATTTGGCTGCGAGAGGTGTATCGTAAGAGGGGGTATAACTCTGAAAAGCTACGTCTACACTTAACCAAGCAAGGGGGCTAGCCCCGTGAAATAAGAACTACACTCACGATTAACTTTAAACACTACAATTGACTGGTCTGGCAAGGGTGTAGAGAAAATGAAAGACAAGGATAGAGGAACGTTCGTTACCTGTAGATCTCGAAGTGACGATCGACTCGCTGGTTCGTTGATGAAACTCTGCTGAAATAAAACTCCTTTCCGATAGCGTACGACTCCTCGCTGTAACTCCTTTTGTAACGTTCGGTAACAACTATTCACGGCATAACTTTCTTATTTCAACAACTTGCATAATTCCGAGGCACTAACTGTGCACGCGATAGATTTCAGATACCGACTCTGCGTACAGCATCGATACCGTACAGCATCGATACTTATCACTTATGAAAACATAGGCTTTGCCATAGTAAATATGGCCATACATATTAGCGTACTATCCCAAGTCAGTGCTCTCTCGGAGCTGGAAGTGCGTACTCAACACCACGCTCCGTGCGCCCATCTCAATGTGATCCACCCCTCCCGCGAACGCTTGCGTGCAGGACGAGGTCCTGGATTTCCCACCGCCGTTTCACATTCCCCAAGCTGGGGAAAGGCCTACTTCATTTATCGCCCATCTCTCGTATGATGACCTTTCCCTATTTTAAACCATCCTTTTTGATGGGCAGAGAGTCGTTCCGGCGGCTCATTTTTCAGCACCTGTTTATGTCTTGACTCACGAAAAAGGGATGGCGTTTGTTTATCACAACAGGTATGGTGACCTGGAACTGCATTGAACGGCGTCTGAAATTCTGCTGAATTTTCTCGACCCCGTGTTGGTAATCAGGAGGCATCTCCATTCGAATCCACGCCGGGAGTGGCCGCCGTCCCAGCTCGCTCTCAAGAACGAAATATTTTTCGAAGTACATTCGTTTGTTTCCCGGCACATTTTCTCCCCGCACCTCCCGTGGCAGCAGCCCCCTTCCCTTCCGTCGCGCACCCCGCAGATATCTAGCACTGGAAACCTCACCGCTCGCCTTTCGCGACAGCAAAGGCAGATCCTTTCCCGCTACGGAAAATATGAACTTTGGCCGGAGCAACAGACTACCGAACCAAGGTTGCCAGTGCAATGTATTTCCATTTTTTTTAAAGACAGTCTCGCGTGACTCAACGGTGATACATCCACACGTAACCCCCTTCGCCCCCCCCCCCCTTTTGCACATCAGCAGGATAGGCGATTGCCGTTCTTTAGCTGAGCTGCTTCTCTCAGTAACTGACCTTTGCTCCTCTTCCAATCAGCTCCCGGCATTACAATTCAGTGTTGCCAGCCCTAACGCTCTGGTTTCCAATCCGCCGTCTTTCATCGCCTACGAACAAAATTCGCTCAAGACGAGTTACAATGAAACGTCGCCAGTAGGTTTCGGACTTCGGACCTCGCATACGCCTGGGAAAATCACGTTCCGCCGAGGAATTCAAAAAGACAGGACTCAAATTACTTTGCCAGAGAAGTGAATCCTGCACGACGACCTGTATTCTGTACCCTCCTATGCAAAGTTCCATAATAATTGCTAGCCGCAAACAAGGACACAATTTTCTATCCGTTCACTTTCTTAGAACGGAGTTTTTTTTATTAACTTGAATAAAAATTCATGGAAGCGAATTTTCCACATTGGGTTTTTAAAATTTCGTCTCTTTGAATGATGCTTTACTTCGAACATTGCATTCTAACGTTTACGTCAGCCTATCGATGTAACTCCTTGACATTTGAAAGCCGTTTATTCACTTGATAAGTGACATCTTCTTTTTAAAGAGTCATTAATAAAAAAGGGACTGGGTCCTACAGTGCTCAGCCATTTTCCTTCCGAATTTTATTGCGTTAATTCCAGGGAATTTCCATTTGGGTTAATCTTTTCAGTGGCATTCAGAAAACGGTTACCATCGCTAACCACGACGATAATATCCGCCTTTCGGCGGTACCGTTTCAGTTATGTTTCAGTTATTTATAACTTCCACACTCCCTTATGTTGGCAAGCAGCCAATTATTTTCCTTATTTTAATTCTCGGCACATTTAATTTAATACAAGTAATTCATATATTCCACTTATGCTTTCAATTCAGCCACAATGAATTCTCGCGTTTTAGAACAACGTTACAGAAATGTATTCCCTAATAGTTTTTTTTTTTAAGGGGCATCATCTTATGAACATTAATTACATTTTCCTTCGTTTATTGCGTACGCTCGCCCGTACTGGGACCTACAATCGGTTACATTCTCGAAATAAATCGTCGCTTGAACCGATACCTTTGCCTAATGGCAACGCATCTTATTACCATAGCATTCACGCTGTCGTGAAGGAACATATAGATTACTTTATTGCCCTTGTGTTTTTGATTCATTTTCGAACCCCCCTTTTATTCATATTTACGCCATCTTTGTTTTTTTTAGTCAATTTATTACCCATTGTACACTAAAGGAATTACTTCCCCCCCCCCTTCCAATGCCGTCAACGTTGACTACAGAGGATGGGATATTTCACTTGTTGCAAGTTCATCACCACCCTCAGGAAAATAACGTCCTTTATCAATTTTTTATTTTTATTATTATTCTTACTATTATCGTTCTCGCCACGGTAACCCGTCCCCATCTTAACGAATAACCTTTGGGCTAGTGCTTTGCGTTTGCAATTGCTTATTTTAAAGAATAACTTTTAAACTTAACCCCTCTCCATATACCTTGCGTTTTATTGCAATTTTTTTTACATTTTCTATATTTTCGCTTGACTCGCGATATATTGGATTCATTCAAGAAGTAACGTTTCAGTTTGCACCCCTACCTTTTTTTAAACGATCTGGTCTGGTTTTCCTGTTCATTTTTCAGCTGCCCCTTACCCTACCTTTTCACACCGTTCGTCTCAACCCAGCACGGACTGTTGCTGCAGTTTGAAGCAGAGATCACAACAGATGCATCCAGCATCCCCAGGAGTCATCATGTTCCGGATCAACATCTTCCAGAGGTTCATCCCCTCCAGGACAAAAGTGCACCCCCTCCCTACTGGAACTACCATTCTTGCGACGCGTGATCACCAGATGTTTTTCGAGTCCAGCAGTGCACTCCACTCCCCAGACTTTTCATCTTCCTGATCATCACCTTTCAGAAGCGCATCATCCCCCCTGGACGTTTCCTCTTCGTGATCATCACGTTCTTGAGACGCAAGCACCAGTTATTCTTGCGACCCGCGATCACCATAAGTGGTTCCTCTACAGCAGTGCGCCCCAACCCCCAACGACTCATAATAATTAGTGATCAGCGCCTTGTAGAAGTCATCAGTGTTGATGGACAGCTATCACCAGCACCCCCATCAGAATTTATCAGTTTGGAGAGCAGAGTTCCTCCGACCCCCCGTCAGCTTTTATTATGGGGATGACCATTACTTACCAGATGCCTCCCCCCCCCACGAGTCATCAGTTTCGTGACCAGCAACGCCCCAGTGCCCTCGTCACACTTCAGTGATTCACGTTGCAGCCGCCGTCCTTTCGCCATTCTAGGATCTTCAAGACGACCCCCTCCCCCTCGTCGAGGCTTCACTATTTGGCCCCAATGCTCCATCTCCGCACCTCATCTCACCTCCAAGTGCGTCGTCCAGTGCTCACCCTTAACCCCCAGGAAAGCACCCAGTCTGCAGTCGACAGTGTCACCCCCCTTCCTCCAGATGGCAAGGATTCTTCACACATGTTCGTGGGTTCGACACCGGTTCCAGGCTTGCCCAACATACATCGCGCGCGTCGTGTGTTTGGGTCCAATCACCGAAAAATGTGAAAATGGACGCTCTAGCAGTGCTGTTTTCGCGTGTCTATTCCTTCTGGACTTCCACTGTTCGCGAGCCAGAACTTTTTGCCTCGCACAAACTGCCAGTGTGTTCTCCTTCGTCCAGGAATAGCCTTTCGGTGACGTTTTTCGGACTCACTGGATAAACTTGTTTCCAGTTTCCGGTATATCTCCTCTGTGCGTGTGTCGCGTCGCGTATACAAATGCGTGTGTCCGCATCTATTCGTGTGCTCCGTGTGTTCCTGGTTTGACTCTCGTCGCCGGATCTTCAAGAACATTTCGCCGATCTCCGTTAGCAATGGACGCTCGCCATCGCGATTGCTAATGGGGTATCCTTCAGCTACATCAAGAACGCTACCTAAGTGTCTTTTTTTCTGTTTCCCTCTGGCCAACCAACATTTCGGCCAGGACTATATGTCAAAAACACAAACTCGAAGTGTCACATTGGGAATCAGTTTTTTTTCAGACCGGCAGACAGACTTAAATAATTTTCTACCTCAATTTCTGCCACTACTGTTATTATTATTTTTCCTTTTCAAATTATGTGTATTAACTAAACAGACAATAGTTTGGGGGCAGAACGCCCCATGTATATATATCATATCGCAATTTGAATGTTTGTACTTGTGAACCCTTCAGGTTGATCCTGTTGTATCTTATTGCATGATTTTTTTCTTGGATATTGATACCAAGTTTTTTTTAGGTGATATAGACATTCCCCCGTTAATGGGGTATAAACAATCTCCGTGTTTTCCGAACGATGCGCAATGGAATTAACCTTGCCCAGGAAGCAAACATACATTTTCTTCTCTCTTACGAGTGCTTCAGTGTTTGCGTGTGCTCCGTGTGTACAGTGATAACACCGCTACGGTGACACCATGAGAAATGGCGAGTCAGCATCAGCTGACCCCGCGTAGTACGCGTGCCATCAATGTTGTTTATAATCCAGCATGTTAAGATCTTTAAGTGCATGATTTTTGGTTGTGTGTAGAATTTATTTTTCCTTACACCCACCCTTGTATAATAGTATTTTTTTTTTGGATTGGTATAAATAAATTATCTTCTAGAGTTGACTGGTATGGCCGGGCTCGCGTTACAAAAAATTAACTTCCCTGCGTGAATTGAATTTTTTGCCCCAGGCAGGTGTGTCGTATCATGCCCAAGGCATGACTCGAATCCGGGACCCCGGGCGTCATAGTCCGATAGCCTAATCATTTCATAAAAAGGGCCCGAGTATGAAAGAAGCTGGAAAGAGCTTCTTTCAAGCTAATGCCACCTGCGATCTTCAGCGGATGTAAAAATCCGCTGATACGAATTCTTCCGGAATCGCAGGAACAATACTGCAAACACAGCCTTACGCTGAAAGCACCGTTATTGAGAGACGCGTTCTCTCAACGGCCGAAGTTCGAATTTCGTTTAAATAGCTCGAGAGAATATTTCTCGCCCCAGTCGGTATCTGAAATCTATCGCGTGCACAGTTAGTGCCTCGGAATTATACAACGTTGAAATAAGAAAGTTATGGCGTGAATAGTTGTTACCGAACGTTACAAAAGGAGTTACAGCGAGGAGTAGTACGCTATCGGAAAGGAGTTTTATTTCAGGAGAGTTTCATCAACGAACCAGCGAGTCGATCGTCACTTCGAGATCTACAGGTAACGAACGTTCCTCTATCCTTGTCTTTCATTTTCTCTACACCCTTGCCAGACCAGTCAATTGTAGTGTTTAAAGTTAATCGTGAGTGTAGTTCTTATTTCACGGGGCTAGCCCCCTTGCTTGGTTAAGTGTAGACGTAGCTTTTCAGAGTTATACCCCCTCTTACGATACACCTCTCGCAGCCAAATAACTTCGAATATCAGGCTTCACATAGCCTATCTACGATCCCTTAATTTAAACATTCGGGTGATTGTACGGCTACGCAGCTGCCTTTGATCTCGTATAACTGTATTGCCTTGTAAGCGAATGGTCTCTGGTACAATATTCATTGAGGATGGAATCTCCAATACCCCCTTCCCCCATTTCTTTTGTGTGTTGGATCCTCAATATTCACTAGAAGCTTCGTACTTGTCCTTCAGACGCACCATTTCCGATTCTGTCGAAATCGAAGGAACCAATTTGCCCTCTGTTTTGTCTCATCTGTTATCGTCCTCTCTTTTCCATTCTGTCCGTTTCCGTTGGCTGATTAATAGAATTCGATTACCTGCCTCTTGTCAATGGAAGGGGAGAGAAGATAGAAATAAAAGAGACGAAAGAAAAAGGACGAATATCAAATTGCTAAGGAAGAGTATAGCGTGGGAGAGAGAGAGAGAGGGGGAGAGAGAGAGAGAGAGAGAGAGAGAGAGAGAGAGACAGAAGAGAAAGATGAAGAAGTCGAGACGCCCAAATTGCTCCCACCATCCGCCGTTTTACGTTTCAAGGCTTTGAATTACTGCTAATCAACGTCGTCTCTGACGTCACAGGTCGAATTTCTACCTCGGTGCGTGCGTCACCGCTCGCTGTGGCTGATGGCGGAAGTGTCAGCGATCGACCACCCTTTGGTTGCTTTTGAAAGTTCTTACACGAACCACAATTACATTACAATATTTTGTAGGGTGGTTCGGCTTACAGTGAGTGAACCTAACCCATTAACCAATGAGAAATTTCTACACGTATTTTGTACGTAAGATGTACATAATCTTGACTCTGAAAAATTAATGACCACAGAACAAGGTTTGTTCCAACAGTATGCATATCATTACTAGCAACTTCGCTCGCGTTGTATTCTGTTTGTAAATCCTTTTATGTAGAGCTCCGCAAGGTACAATTACATCGGGATATTTAATACAGACAGTGCCATCTCTTGGCGAGTTTTGTTTATAATATAAGTATTTACATCTTTCTAGGCTCAGGGATTTGGGCTATCTCCTTTAGGTGCTGAATTTTGGAAAGTATCTAAATGAAGTTTAACGCCTCTTTTTCCCCCCTTAGGTGTTGAATTTAGTGAGTGCTTACGTCATAATAGGAAGGCATCCATGAACTTTCAGATTTCTAGGTCATTGGCAATGGGCTGTAAACCTACAATTTTTTAAAAAAAGGTTTAACACAACTCCCCCCCCCCCCTTTTATGAGTTAAATTTCGGAAAATTCCTTCTTAATGGATGCTTACGTCATGCACGGAAGATGTCCCTAGATGAACAGTAATTATCCAAGTAACTTCAGGTTTCTAAACCAGGGTTGTAAACCTATCAAAATTTAAGTTTAACACCACTTTTCGCCCCCCCCTCTCTCTTAGGGTTTGAATTTCGTAAAATACATTTTTATCTGGTGCTTATGTCATAAAACGAAAGACACCTTTAAACTTTCAGGTTTTAAGGTTTAAGAGTTTTGGCTATGAACGTGTCAAAATATAAAATGTTCAACATCCTAATCTCCAATTGGAGGTTGAATTTCTGAAAATTCATTACGTCATAAGATGAAGGCACACTAGGTTATGTAGGTTCAGAGGTTTGGGCTGTAAAAGTATCAAAATTTTAAAGTTTAACACTCCCGGCCCCGCCTTTAAGGTTTGAATTTCGGAAATTCCCTTTTAAACGTTTCTTGTGTCAAGAAGAAAACGCTCTTAAATTTTCAGGTGTGTACAGCTATAAGTTTGAACTGTACGTTGATTAGTCAGTGAGTGAAGGTAAACTTTTTATATATTAAGATTTTGGAAACAAAGTGGGATCATAATAACAATGACCAGCATTCTTCTCTATACGTCAGGTTGGTGTATAATATTTAGAACAAAAATTACCTCAGTTCGAAATTATATTAATTAACATGATTAATTAACGTCCCTAAAGAAATGCAACCCCCCTCCTTTGAGCGACGGAAGAGAACCTGACGCACTGCCTCTCAAAGTACCCGCCCAGGACTGTATCACAGAGCAGTGTTACGAGATTACAAGATGGAAATATCTTCCGCGGAGAGGGGGGGGGTTGCAGATGCCAGCTCGAGAGTCCTTTGTGGGAAGTTCAAGGCGCAATTTTGCATATTGCCTGCGGGATGCGGGGGTCCAGATTAGCATAAATATTAAAACGCGAGACGCAATCTCTGCAATCAGAACATAACCCAGAAGAGGGAAAACCTGTGTAGAGGGATTGACAGAGCTCGGATTAAATGTTACCGAGCGATGAGGTTAACATGCCACGTTCCTTTGTCTGAACCGAGCATCCCTCTTAGCGTGCTTGTATGTGAATGTCAGTGATGTTAATTTTCTTTTCTCGCTTTGTAGATATACACGCGTGTTCACAAAAATATTCCGTGACTATAGACGACCACAAAACTTTAATTATGTATATTACGAAATTTATACAGATACCATTTGAAAGAACAGCTCAAAGAATTTTAGCGGATGTGTAATTGTTGGCGTTAACTACAACAATAGATGGCATAACAATAAAAGAATGAAAAAAAGGGAAACAATTAGCCAAAAGTAGCAGAAAAACACATTTTAGGATGTAAGAGGAAATTAATGAAATGCATAATTGGCACGGTAATATTCATGGATCCTACTGTACAATGCTGTATGAATGAGTGTTGCAAGGAAACTTCAAATAATAAGAAGAAACGTAATGGTGGACAAGAGAGAAAACACCAAAAGATCTTTCGATTGTTAATGTGTTATTGTAAATGACATTGTTGTAAGAAGCAAATTGTGTTACTGTTGATGTTTACTGGATGTTTAGGTTTGTACAGTAGGATCCATGAATATTACCGTGCAAATTGCCCATTTCATTAATTTTCTCTTACATCCTAAAATGTGTTTCTCTGCTACTTTTGGCTCATTTTTTCCTTTTTTTCATTATTTTATTGTTATGCCATCTATTGTTGTAGTTAACGCCAACAATTACTCATCCGCTAAAATTATTTGAGCTGTTCTTTCGAATAGTATCGGTATACATTTCGTAATATACATAATTAAAATTTTGTGGTCGTTTATAACAACGGAATATTTTTGTTTTTTGTGTACAAAGAGCAGAGCTTAAAAGAGGATGGGTTCAATCGTTCTTGAAGGAGACTCGTGTTCCTGTTCAGATTTCTCTACACCTTGTTTTATTTCCGATCATTAGGTTTTATTTATTGACTATTGTTATTACTCTTATTCTAGAGCCGCGGTGGTCTAGCGGGTAGAGCGTCTGACTGTCACGCGGGATTCCCTGGGTGGGTGATTTAAGGTCGGAATTTTTCCGGCCTTCTCTCCTCATAAAGTGGCTCTACAGCCTCAAATCAACGGGTACCTTGGGGCAACCGTGGGGTTAATGGCGACCGGAGCGTGGTGCTGATCACACCACCTCCGAAATTGCCGAAATCGGTGCTGATCACACCACCTCCGAAATTGCCGAAATCAATAATGTGTGCTGCCCTACACATTCCCTAAATGTGCCTTCATGGCATGGTGCTATATTCACGGGGAACTTTACTTACTATAGTAGCGCCAAGATTTTCTGAAACCTCAGAAAATTTGCGAACTAATTATGGCTTCATTGCAACTTAACCTAGCGACACTGCTCCCATGCCAGGGTTTCAAATACGGTGGTGGATGTATAATTATTGAGTTCAGCGTTTCGGGAGTAGCATTAAATTATATAATAGCGGAGAAAAGAAATTTTAATCTTTGAAATGAGGCAAGTTTCAATAAAATCGGACTGCTGGTTCCTGAGATACAGCGATTTACAGTTTTTCGAGTTAATTTCAAAATGAACATTTTATCCATATATTTTGTTAAACTGTTGAAAAACAATACTTTCGATTTTATGCCCAAATAGACTGAAAAGACAATGCCTAACCATAACAGTAGTTCGGACAATAATCTGAATCACAACCAACAATTCTACTTGAAGAGATTTTGTATTGCCGGCAATGGAGTTGTCTTCGAACTCAGTGCATCTGTATCGGAAGCTGAGCCCTTTTCCGGATTCCAGAAGCTTCGAAGTCTATGGATTCTGCCAGATGTTAGCAACCTAACAGGTCCATTCTCGTCGTAGTATCCATGGACGCCAACAGGTGGCATTTACGGAGTATACAGGGTGTACCAAAAGTCCCTTTATCCCCCCCTTTGAATTGTAGACAAACCTCCAAAATGTTAATTTAAGCATGCGTATGATGAGACAATGGTATACCATTAAATCAGAAAAATTACCACCATTTACTCCAGAGGATCTGTGTGCACACCGCCATTTTCATGGCACAGTATTATTCGCCTCCAGGTGCGATGTAAAATCCTCCATGACATGGCTGGCGTAAGGGAAGCAAACGCACTGGTGCTGGTAAATTTGGCGATCCTCGTCCAATCCATTTGTCTCTGAACACAAAATTGAGGTATTCTCTTAAAATGGCCACCCCGAAGTCCAGATCTGACATCTTGTGATAATGCGGTATGGGGGCACATCAAACAGAAAGCCGCTCATAATCGTTACCAGACAACTGAGGAACTTCAAGAAGATGTTCGCAGTGCGTTTGCTTCCTTCACGCCAGCCATGCCACGGAGGATTTCACATAGCACCTGGAGGCGAATAATACTGTGCCATGAAAATGGCGGTGTGCACAGATCCTCTGGAGTAAATGGTGGTCATTCGTCTGCTTTAATGCTATACCATCCTCTCATCATACGCATGCTGTTAAAATAACATTTTGCAGGTTTGTCTACAATTCAAAAGGGGGGGGGGGGGTTGGGTCTTTTGGTACACCCTGTAGATAGATACCGAGACACAATTTTTAGAAGAGAAGCAATTTACAAAGTTCATTATATGGAGATTAGTATAAAGTTGTATACGAAAATTGTAATGAGGTTTCAATAAATCCAGGTTAATGATACTCCATCAACGTTGTAATTTTATATCACGTCCTGAGAAGGTTCATTGCAGCCAATTTGTAAGTGTGTCTCATAACTGCCGTAATCCAAATAGAGGAATTTCAGCTGATAATATAAAGATTACCTCTTTTTTTCTCAACATACACTGATTTCTGTTCAAGTCAAATTATTCCTACCTGCCTTTAACAACCACCACGTTGGGTTCAGTTTAATTCCATCCGGAAAGAAAGTCATTGTAGAGTAGTTAGATTCCTTCCTAATAGAACTCATTCCAGTTCAGCTTTATTCGTTGGTACCTGAAATTCATTCTACTTCAAGTTTCTCTCTGCGTGAAATTAATTTCAACTGATGTTCCTACCAAAGACGATGGAGGGAACAAGGATTATAGAATACCCCATATGTGGAAACGTATCGTGTGTGTAGTGCTGCCAGTGGTCAAGTGCGAAACTTTCAAGTAGTACGCGGAAGGCTGCTTCTGATTTGTTTGCACTAACCTTTTAAATATGATTAGTTGATACAGTTTTCTTCAAAATGGCGTCTACAGAGAGTCTGCTGACTATCGCCGCTACCGACGCGTACGTCGTATTTTAACAGGCACGGCAGTTGACAATTAACGTTTTACATTCTCTGCGCTTAAAATATGTTTCAAAACAGCTCGAAACAAATGTCTTACAGTAACTGAACTTTCGGGCGGACCGAGTATATACAACCTTTCTTCCCAAAGACTATTAGTGATGAAAGAACAACATCTGAGATAGAGACATCTGTGGAGCTGCTGCTAAACTACAAGACAGTTACGCACAATGCTTCTCAAGGTCGGTAGAGGCGTCTCGTTTTCCACTATTTTTGGTTCCTATCTACCTGGAATCCATTTCCCTTCAAGTTTCTTCCTTTTTTTTAAAAAAAAAAATGGTTCCAATTGAGTTTCAATGCTCTCCCCTTCCTTAAAGAAACTCAATCCAGTTCAAGTACCTCCTTTATAAAAAAGAACCTCAGTCCAATTCAGTTGAAGTCCGTTCCTGAAATTACTCATCCCAGACCAATTTAACGCCGTTCCTACTTCGAACTCGCACAACTAACGTGACGTAACAAATATATTATTGATGCTCATCCGTTATAGATCTCCTGTCAGGTACAGAGACGTATTTTACGCATTCGCAGACGGGAATTTCTGGGAAACACAGAAAGGGCTGAAAATACCATGCCGAGTGCCAGTCAAACAATGTGTCTAATTTTGGAGCCCGTAATGACGTGAATGCCTGTTTCTTCCATCTCTTTTGTTGCCATGGAAACGATCTCCCTCTCCCTCTCCTGTCTAATCCATAGAGAAAGGAGGGAGGGTGGATGTCGTGGAGAAATTATGCCGACTCCTCCATTGCCCATTGTTCGTCTTTCGTCCGCAAGTCACTTCTGGTGACTCTGAGGGTAGGAACCCAGAAGGTCGCAGCAGAATGGATGTTGCGAAGTTGAGAGATTTTGGGTCTACCCCTCCCTCCTGAGCTCAGAGAAACGAGGCTACAATGTCGAACGGTGGTTTTTAATTAAAGCTACGTTTATGTGACGTAAAAGTTATGGCCTCTAATTACTTGGTAAATGTTGAACATGTGGAATTTCAACCTCAGTTTGTATTTTATATTAAACGAATGAAAGTGTTACACATTTTCATTTCTTGTCTGGATTTTAAAATTATTATCATCTGTTACATGATGTGTCGTTATTTTCCAAGTAATTTTAAAGGTACTTGCGTTAATGAGATCAATTGACATGGTGAAAACATGACTTTTTAAATGCTGGTTCAACGGTTGTTGAGTTGTTGAATAAAATTTCCAATACAGTTTTTAATACATTTGTATGTTCCATTAAAAATTAAAGGTGTGTTACAATAACAGTAAGTAAATGGTAAGGTAAATTTCCCCGATATCGGCTCATTGGAGATGTGATCAGCAACACGCTCCGGCCGCTTTTACTACCCCGCAGGGTTGCCCCCAGGTACCCATTGACTTGAGGCTGGGTGAGCTGCAGAGCCGCTTTATTCAGGGACAAGGCCGTAAAAATTCCGACCTTAGATCACCCACCCCGGAAATAGAACCCGGGCCTCCCGCGTAGCAGTCAGACGCCCTACCGACAAGACCGCCGCAGCTCCAACTAAAAAATACATAATAATGGGAAATAAAGATAATTTATGTTGGCAAGAATATGGTTGCTGTTCGACCTTTGTATTGTTGTACAGCAAAGGGTGATTTTCTATTTCTATTCCATTCATCTAACTTATGTATGTATTTATTTATTTACGACTTTGTTTACATGGCAAAGTTAAGGCATTAATGCTTTCTCTTCCACTTAACCATTAATTACAGGGATCATTTTTTCTTTACAGTTAATTGCATACAATTAAAAAATTAAAAAAGATAAATGAAAAATAAGCTAATAAAAGAAAAAGAAAGCAATGAAAGTAAAATGAAAATAAAAATGAAAGCAATACAGTTTCTACATGGACACACACACACACATTCATACACAACTACATACATTGGAAGCATATTTAGTGGGCTAAATGTATAACGTATTTCTTTCTGGAAATTTAATCTAGGTCCAATTGTTTAGCACGTATAATTTTAGTTGTCTTTTGAATGTTACAACTGAGGAGGAGGCTTGGATTTCGGGGGCAGTCTGTTCCAGTGTCGTGCAGAGGTAACGCTAAACGAATTGGCGTAGAAGTTAGATCTGTGGATAGGGATGAATAACAGAGATTTTTCACGTGATCTGGTGTTGCGGGAGTGAAAGTCCGAAAGATATTGAAACCGCCTGGAAAGGTATTTTAGATCTTTTATTTCTAGGGCTTTGTACAATAGGACAAGGTTGTGGTAAATCCGTTTATCACTTAATTTCAGCCACTCGACCTTCGCATAATACGGTGTCAAATGTTCGGAATATTTTTGTCGGAAACGAAGCGGACGCAGGCGTTCTGGATTCGCTGAAGGCGTTTAGCTTGATCGTGATTAACGTCCGAATAGACAGTGTCACAGTAATCAATAATTGGGAAAACAAGAGATTGGACAAGTTTGGTTTTTATACGTTCGGGGAGGAAGTTTTTAAGCCGGTAAAGAGAGTGTAGTGCACCGAAAGCTCTTATACACACTGAGTTTACGTGTTCTCTCCAGGTAAGATTATTGTTTAGCGTAATTCCCAGATTTTTAACCGTGGTAGAGAGAGGCAAGTGTTTATCATTGACCGTAAGCTTAGAGAGATTTAATTCGTCAATTCTGTTCAGAATCTTCGGGGAGCCTACGAGCATACGCTGGGTTTTGGTCGGGTTGACGTGCAAGTCGTGGTCTACAGACCACTTGTTGATTCTTTTCAGGTCGTTGTTTACACGTTCGGTTGCATTCAATATTTCTTGAGGAGGGAAAGAAAAGTATAATTGAAAGTCGTCGGCATAGATGTGATGCCTACAGTGATTAAGCACCGACGGGAGGTCGTTAATATACAGTGTAAACAGGAGGGGGCCCAGTACGATGCCTTGAGGGACGCCACAGGGGATGCTTTTCCAGGATGATCTTCGATGTGGGTCGACGACACATTGTTGACGTCCATGCAGGTAGGAACGGAACCAGTTAACCGTAGAGTTCGAGAAGCTAAATAGGGATGATAGTTTTGTGAGTAAAATTTCGTGATCAATGGTTTGGAAAGCTTTGGTAAAATCGAGAAGAACAAGGATTGTAAGTTGTCGATTGTCCATAGCTAACCTAATGTCGTCGGTTACGTTGACGAGAGCCGTGCATGTGCTGTGGTTGCTACGGAATCCAGATTGAGAGTGGTTTATTAGGTTATTTCGTGCTAGGAAGTCACGGGTTTGACCACTAATAAGATGTTCTGGAGCCTTAGACAGAGCTGGGAGGATGCTGATTGGTCTAAAATTGTTCAAATTGATTTCGTTGCTTGTTTTAGGTATAGGGCGTACCTGGGCGAGTTTCCAAAGCGACGGAAATGTGTCAGAAAGCAAGGAGAAATTGAATATGTCCGTGACGGGAATAAGGACATGGTGGAGGATTTTTTGATCATGAGAATGGAAACTTCATCTACTCCTACGACCGACGATTTTATCTTAAGTAAAGATTTTGTAACGTGTTCCGGTGAAATCCAGGAAAAGCAAAATTTTGAAGCATTTGTGGAGTGCGTTGCGATGTTCCGAATAGTTTCACGTTTAACATTATTTTCAATAGTCGGCAGGTCACAAAAATGATTATTCAGTACATCTGGTTCAAACTTAGGAATGTAGTCGTCCTTTTTCTGTTTCCCAACACCTAGAATTCTCAACTTTTTCCATAGAACGTCCGGTTTATTTTGGTGGTTGAGCAATTCGTATGCGAATCGGCGCTTGGCTTTTCTTACCTCCTGATTCATGATGGTTCTATAATTTTCGAAGCTGCATGTTCTAGGGTCACCTTTTTTTACGTCAAGGCCCAGCCTTCGAGAATAGACTAGGAAACTATTTACATTTCAAATATCTATACATAACATCGATGTGAGTCCGTCCTTAAAACGTACGTTAATTGTCCGATCATGGAGGGAATTTTAGTTATACCGAAGATAATTAGCAATGATACGTATTGTATTATTGATCTTTGATGCGAAAGTTCTGATTTTATTGTGGATAAGAATTGAAAAAATAAAAACTTCAGAAATGTCAATAATGAATATTTAATACAAATAACTGTAGTTTTTTTAATATAAACACACACTGCAACAACCAAGGAAAAACAAACAAACCAAAGCCCGTTATGCGGGCCAATTGGAATTTTACCTCTTTTCCCCTCTTGCTGCAGAGTAAAATTTGGAAGGTATTGCGATACAGACACACGCACGGGAATCCCTAAAACGCAAGAGTACGGTCCTGAAGACAAAAAATAGTATTCATTTGGCATTCGTCTTTGATCTGTAGAGGTTGGCAACACTGCTTCTTACCATCCACATGCTACTATTCCGGCAGCTTCCAAGAAGTGTTTCGAATCATTTAAGAGGTTTCTAGCTTTTGAAATTCCTGCGCCAGAAAACAATTTACAGCCTCTAAAACCACCGCTCCCTGTAGGCGAATGAAAAACAATAGAGTACCAATTTCCTCTTTGCCTTCGCTGAACAATTGCTAATTAAGAATTCCTCCCTCTGTTTTGGAATTCAGGAGAGGAATTCTAAGGGGAAAAGTGAGAAATAAAAAAAAGTAGCATATATTCTACTCGGGGCAAAGATGGGAAGGGAAATTTGAAGACGTGATGGGTTGAAGAGTATTTGTCTGGAATTTAAATTAGTTGAGAAGATATTTCACCTTTTTTAAAACTTAACGAAAGTTGTTATTAAAATTTAATTTGCAGAAACGGAACAGTGCTCAATTTTTAAAATAAGGAAAGTTCTTTGGTATAAAAAGAAAAGGAAATTGTCGAAATAATTGCAATTCATTGACGCATGATGTTCATAGCTTAAAGAGGAGGATGAGTTTAACTTCTTTTTCTTTTTTCCTCCTTCTAGTTTCTGGTATAAACTTTACGACTCGGTAAGGACGTTTCGAAAATCTCTCTCGTTTCGATGTAGGTAAGTTCCCCATGTTCCTTGCACCGTGTCATGAAGGCATACAGGTGGACGCAGAAGCAGGACCCCACACATTCTCGATCTCGACCATTTTACCCTCCCGCACCCTCTGACTTACCCAAAGTATCCACTGATTAGAGGCTTGCTGAACCCTAGAACCGATTTATGCAGAAACAAGATTACCCATCCCAAGAATCGAACCGGGATCTTCTAAACTATGTGCTATGCATATATTTTAAATTCTGTAAAATGTTTTTAACAGCCTTATAATAATTTTGAGGGGTGGGGACAGTCACTTCTCCTGGATTCGTTTTTCTGTTCTTCGTAGATTCGTTAATACTTGTTATATATACTATACACGTATATTGACCATATCTGACATTTGTTTAGAAGTATTCCCATAAAGGTTAGCAGTAAAAAAAAATACTGTTGTTGATTGTTTTGTTAGCAAAAACAGGAAACAACAATTGTGCCGAATGCTGTCAACAGTGAACAATTGCAGCAAGCATATAATATCTTGAAGATGACAATTTTTTTTCAATTTCGAAAGAGATGAGTTTTCCTAAGATAAGTTGCAAGTATTAAGAGATTCGACTTCTTGAAGGAGTGCGACACTAGTCTACTCATTAAAGTGAAGATCGCCATTATTAGTAGTAGTATTATGTGGAATGTAATAACTAGTATTGTATAATTGTGATAAAACATTCTTGATGAGCAACTTAAAATAAATATTTGTAGGAGTTTAAGGCTTCAAAGTTTGAAGGGCCTGAATGTTCACAGCTACAAAATGCTGCTTGTAAGGAGAGGTTTATTCGTTTAATTTGATTTTTGTTATTATCGTCGCTTTTCTACCACTTTTGTCTAATCGTGACGATGAGAATCAGTGATGATGTGATGAAACTAATGAAGGGCAACTCACAAGGAACACGCATGCTCAGACCGGGATTCAAACTTCGAACCCCAGGCGTCGTAGCACGACGTGGTAACCACTCCGCTACGAAGGTTGGCCGGGTTCAGTGGTTAGTGAAAGGTTACGAGTCTCTGTCTCTATCCTGTGAAATAAAGTTGACGTTGCAAAAATATCGAGTCCCCTTTCTCAGCAAATTTGGTGCCTATGTACAGAAACCGGCAATGAAAACGGAAACATCTGTATCCTGAAATGCCGGCTTCCCTGCAATTCATTGTGTGTGTTGCCTAACTCTAAGGCCGTGGTAGAAGTTACCACTGAAAATTTGCTATTGAAATCCACTTATCGCCCTGGAGTTAGGCAACACACATAACGCCTTGTATGGTAGTGAGTATTGCCGATGACTGTACCTCATTGCTCTATACTCTTGTCCCGGTTATCTCTGGAGCAAAGCCGTGACAGAGTATACGTACTTTGAGTCACCACACACAGAATGACCGACGTTATACTCGTACCCACCGGTAAGTCTACAAAGAGGCCGGGAAGAAGACAGTAACAGACACCCATTTCGGTTCCTTTGGAAGCACGAACCCCTTGATCAGGCAACTCAGTTAATGAGCCCTCGGGTACGAGGCCCCTGGATTTCTTTCCTTCTCCCCCCCCCCCCACTCCAGCAGCAAATGAGGTTAAGCAACAGATGAAGGTTGCCCCAGAGACTCGTACGAAATCCCACCCCGCCGCCCGCAGAAGCCACGAGAAGGTTTCCAGTTAATTTTAAACCAACAACCAGCCTGTTTTCTTCAACTTCATTTACCTAGTTTCTTGCCCTTCACCCGACAAAATAATTCAATATGCCGACGGCGGTTCAAACTGGAGTAATTTTCCCCCACCCCAGCAAGAATCTCGAGCTGCAGGATATGACCCAATAAGGATAACGTGAAAACACTCCTTGCTCCGCGGAAGAAAATTCATTTCGGGAAAGTTGGATGGTCCGTTTCGCTTCAAAGTTGTGGGGCTCGAGACGGCTTTACAAGAGTGAAGGCAATTCAGGAGAGGAATGGCTCAGTGATTTATTCCTAAACGTGTTAACAGTGCAAAGGGAGAATGGAAGAAGTCGCTCTCTCGTAATCCCCCCCAACACTATATAGTTACTTTTAGCAGGTATCGTCTGTAGAAGAGATACCAGTTTCTCACACTCATTTGCCGCTATGTTCACATGATGCGAATATATTTTCTTCCAGAGCCACGTTGATGGTACCCATACACACACACATACAACATATATACATGTTATATATATACATACATGTGTGTGTGTCTGTGTGTGTATATATATATATAAAAACTTAGCCGTATTTATACGTTGTACGAACTGTGTACGCTAATCTGTAATGCAGCTTGGAGCGGTAAAAATACTGTCAAACTTATTGACACCAGTACCATTATTGGTCTCGCAATGTGGTGACCTCACGTCTACAAAAAAAATGTGCCCTCTGTGAAAACTACCATGTGTTCCTACAAGAATAGGCAGCATTTTCAGATTTCCAAATATCATTACTTTGAATACTGCGTTGAACATAAGGGTACTGTCAAGGTTTCCGAATTCATCAAAGGTTTGACGTCCCACACCTTCTATCTGTCCAAAGGTGCAAGAATTGTAATTCCTACGCCACGTACGTTCCCAGTTGCACGTATGACGATCAAGCTTACTAAATTGAAGGACATGTGAACTGCCTTGCCGTATGTACAGACGACGTCAAAGGATTTTATGAAGATATTCTTCAGTGGTCCACTACACACGGCAATGAAACAGACTCAGATGTAGAATAACACACGCATGTATGAGCTCGTACATTATTGTACTTCAAACACCGACAATAAAGTCCAGAAAGTGCAATGCACTGTAATTTTTTTCCGAATCTATAATTTTCTGTTGAATATATAACATAACTTAACCTATCCTATCTTATGTGGGAACGACAAACGGACGTTTGTAGGATATTTCTCGTCTTATTTCTCAACGTTTCCACTTTTATTGCAGAAAGGTACCGGAGTCATAACTTTTTCATCTCCACTATCTCTAGCAGCATACTGCAGGGGGGTGCATTGAGGGTTGCAAAATTAACTATTCATTATGCTGAATATTTGAACCAACAACGGCACATTTCTTTCTTACACTATCAATATTATACGATTTTTCTTGTTTTTCTCAGAATTGTGAAAAAGTGACTCAGGTCCCTTTCTGCAATAAGCCATTCATATATATATATATTGTCCTTGTAAGTGCTGAGTGCCCCTTTAGGAGATTTTATCCCCGGAAACAGTTTTAGTTCCGTTCTTTAATATTCTTGTTAAGTAATGTATAAGTGTTTGTTTGTTTGTTTGATTTGCTGCTTCAAGTCCACTTTATGAACAGTAAGGCTAATCGGGACTGGACCTACAGTTTAAAGTGGGATCCGAACCACTATGTGCCTAATGTATAAGTGTCTGTGTGTGTGTTCAGCAAGTAGTAAAAACTTCAACTGTATTCTGGCATTTAAATCGCAAAATGAAAGCGTCGTGTTCAACTTCGATATATTTTGGTATGGTAAAGTATGAAACTCATACAGACAGAGAGCCTCCCCAATGGTGCACTGCTAATGCTGTAGCAGTCAGGGGGTCCCGGGTTCGATCTCCGGTGGAGGGCCATCGGCAAGTGTAACTGTAAGTACAGTACCGATTATCCTACCTGAGCAGACAGTGGACTTAAACGTAGAATATCCGCACAAATAGACAAATTTGTATAAATAATACAATCAGTCACTATTTTCATTCATTTTTCTTACATATCAAGCTTGCACTGGAGGAATAGTGCTGAAGTTTTTCCCTTGACGGCTTGCTTCAGTTATTGAATAAACATTGCAATGGACACTTTGTCTTTTAATATGTACCACAATACCACAACTTGAATCTACGGGTGACTTAAACAGTTGAACAACCATGGCATGTTCGTGCGGAATATCAATCTGAAATCAATACGGTACCAAGTATGGACAGTCTTTACTCCCATAACCAAATATTACTATATTTGAAGACGTTCATGAAAATTGGAATAACCGTGAAACCCACAGGAACTCCAATACCAGGAGAGTTAATTAAATATTACTTTAGGTCTTTTGAAATTGATATCGTAGAAAAAGGGAACGAATTAAATTAAAATATGGTTAATGCATTCACAAAGGTGGCTAACGAGATGTGTACAAGGAAGCAAGCATATGAACCGATATATTCAACGTAATTTAAGTTATGCTAAAGATGTACCCCTTAGATAAAGTTGAACGCTTATATTTCCACGGTATTTTATTCGTAACATAATAATCACATAAGATATCACTCTATGCTGATGATTGTATATTTGCGTGTGTGTCTAATTTCAATTGTTCTTACTAGTCTCGTAACTTTCGAGGCGAAGGAGATAATGACTAGGTGAGTTCTGTAGAAAGGTTCAGCTATAGAGAGTTAACTTCACCCTCATCTTCAAATCCTGAAGTGAAGAGATTCTTTTCGGCTTCAAAGCTTTCAAGAGCAAACTTCCCTCTCATTTCCAAAGATTAATGTGAAGATATTCTTTGTGTTACCGATCAGGTGAACTCTGGAGAAGATGTCCAGTTTTCGAGAGCTAACTTCTCTCTGTTCTTCAGGGACTGTATGGAAATCCGGGTTAACTACCAGGTGAGTTCTGGAGAAGATTTGTAGCTCTTGAGAGCTAACTTCAGTCTCACCTTCGAATACCAAAGTGAAGAAGTGATATCGAGCTAACGACCAGGTGAGTTCTGGAGAAGATTTCTATTACTTTTTGAGAGCTAACTTTCCTCTGATCTTCACGGATTGAAGTGAAGGGCTTCTTAAAGGCCACTGACCGTGCGAGTTCTGAAGAAGATGTCTGTCGAGATTCAACTTCAAAGACTGAAGTGAAGAGTTTCTTTCGGATTACCTATGAGTTATGACAAGATTTATAGCTTTCGAGAGCTAAGTTCTACCTCATCTTAAAGGACTGAAATGAAGAACGTCTGTATGGTTAACACCCAGGTGAGTTCTGGAGAAGATGTCTTCCTGGAGATAAATTGCCTCTCTTCTTCAGAACTGAAGCGGAAAGGTTCTTTCGGGTTAACAACCAGGTCAGTTCTGGAGAGCTATCTTCCCTCTCATCTTTAGGGACTGAAGTGAAGAGATGTTAACGATCAAGAAAATTATGGAGGACATCTTAGGCTTTTGAGATCCACCATCCCTCTTTAGGACATGAGAGTGAAGTTTCGTTCCTGGAACTTTGCAGTCTTTAACATGTGGGAGTTATGGAACGCGCTCGTCAAATGTTCTGGGACTGGAGGGGGGGGGGGGGAGAAGGTAATCGTGTCATATCTTTTATTCGTGACAGTTTTGTCCATATAAAACAGTTCAAGATATCGAAGTCCTATCTTCGTCTACGGGAACTCTGATGCGGTTTGACGACCGAATTGAAAGCTTATCAGCAAATTGCAGCCGCGGGGTCTTTTCATCATAATCTTCTCTTCACTAGGAAGACCTGATACATTCGCAAAGCCAGGCACATGCGCACAATGACCAGCTATCCCCTTTGCTTCAAGGATCCTCAGCAATCCCAGGAGGATAAGCTTAATGGACATTACGTGGACATTTTACGAGGAGAAGTGAACTTAAAGACCTGTTAATGCGTTAGAAAAGCGAACTTCTGGGCTGCACAGAACGAATTTAACTCGCCGGCAATAAAATCGGATCTTACGAAAAGATCTGGGTAAGAAATTATGTCCTGTTTGTTATCTGCGCCGTCTGCGGGAATGTTATTCGATCGGGCTAGTTTTCTTTTGTTTGTTTTCCCGAATGGTGTGTTTGCGAACCGAGGGAGGGACGATGTCTTTCAGTGAGCTTGTAACTGATATGGCAAGTTTGCGGTGCCGTAAAGGAGACCCATGTGGAGGCATTGAGAGTATCAGGGTCTGGGCTCTTCATGAAGAGAGAATGCCCTTCCTGAATCACTGCACTACAAATTCTAATATTGAGGCTGGGAATTATTCTACTTTTTCTGTCATTTTGATATTTTGCTTACTATTATTACGTTTGCTTAAAATGTTCTCGATCGAGAAAAATTGTTCTGCATATGGCAACACTGCTGCATCCTTTAAGACTGTTCTAGCACTTATCTCGGCTTTAGACGCGAACGGCAAATGTCTACTAGCAGGTACAGTCATGGAAAAAAGTTCTTCCCCATAAGGCTTTAATAGGAGCAAGTAATGCAGGAGGGTAGGCAACACATATTGCACCCTTCGATGATCGGGTGATTTTGCCTGTCTGAACACCGAGAAATGTGTTCCACGCGAAGGTCAACATGACAGGAAAGCAAAGAGGGTCACGTGATTATTGGTTACGTGGAGTGTTGTGCTTCTCCACGTCCCCAGTTCTTGATCCACATTGCAGAAAAAGTAGAGCTGCATGCAATATATGAAAATAGGTTGTTTTCAACTACAAGCTTAATTATGATTTTCCCAATTGTAAATCTATCAGAGGTGTCTCCCGATTTAGTCGGGACAGTCTTTTACTTTGAATTCCTGTTTGTCATAGGCGTAACTTGACGGGAGCAGAAAGGGCATTTGTAACCCCCCCCCCAAAAAATCAGGTTTCTTAAAGCTGCTAAAACAGGAATTAAATACTATGATTTGACGCGTCCAAAAAAGTATTATATTGAAATATTTTTCCCAAATACGTAGATAGAAATTTAATACTTTGAAAGTGTCTCAGATTTGTTTATTGTCACAACTTAGTGTGGCACAGGTCTACTACAAAAGTGGAATTTCGTAACAGAAATATGAACCCACTCCTTTTTATTTCGTAGCCGATTTCATCTTGAAACTGAAATTAAGAATATTAGTTAACAATGTCATTGGTAAACAATAAAAAAATGTGTTAGACCCAATTCTTTAATACCTTATCATAATCTTTATCGCAAGTTTAAATTTTGTTGTAAGTCCACTTTATGCAAAAAAGAAAGGTAAAGTTCTCACCTGTGCTTGGCGCTACGGCATGAAGGCGTATAGGGGGTGTGGGGGTAACGCCCCACACTTTCTTGATTCGTTCGTGAGTGGGCGTGATGTGATCAGCATCACGCCGCCCCACACTTTCTTGATTCGTTCGTGAGTGGGGGTGATGTGATCAGTATCACGCCCCTGACCGCCTTTACCCCCAGGGTTTCCCCCAGGTACCCAAATCATTCGACGCTGGGTGGGCGCTGGGGCCGCTTCCAACGTTAGAAAAGTTCCCGGGCTTGAACCGGCCGGGAATCGAACCCGGGGCCTATAGCATGGTAGTCAGACGCGTTACCGACTGAGTCACCGGCACAGATAGACTAATCTGAAGTGCATACAGTTTAAAGTGGGATCCGAACCACTATGTGCGATCACCTGGTATCGTACCCCAGACCCCTTAATTACAAGGCCTTACCACTACGCCATCAGTGAGGCGCACACAATCTTTGTATTTCGACCTTTTTAAACCTATATGTATCATATAAGAGGTTGTTTAACGTTGCTATGCCTCTATGGATTATATTTAGCCAGTATTCGAGCACATAGCGTCAGGTTTCATAGAATATAAGCTTCTCTTCCATGTTTATGGTTTCCTGTCTGCAGTAGAAAAACTGGCAGGTTCCCATAGCTTTTCTTTCAATAGTCTTCCAATGGTTGCATATCATATCACTCAAATTTGATTCATTCGTTTCGAACACAATTCCCGATGGCGCAGTGGGATCGTGGGCGCCTTGTAATTAAGGGATCCCGGGTTCGATACTCGGTGGAGGAACATAGTGGTTCGGATCCCCCTTTAAACTATAGGTCCATTCACGATTAGCCTAACAGGACATAAAGTGGACTTAAGACACCAATCAACCAACCAACACAATCCCGTTATTGTCCAGATTATCGAATCCAGAACGTTCGTCGCGAATAACATAAGCAGGAAGACAACGTGAAATAACCGAACAGAAACAGAACATAAATCCTACATCGGATAGATTGGATTAAGTCGACGATACAGCACGGGTTCTGAAATGAAAAAAAATACGAAAGTTGAAGGACCAACATACGTCAGATAGCTGTGTTCCTCCTTATTTCGTACGCCATTGATAACTGGAACACGTGACCTCGTCTTTGGTAGAGCAGAAGCCTGCTTGCTTGCCACCACCCTTTAGTTCAGTGACCTTCGCCCGTAGTCAGCAAGAGTGAATGACTCACCATATACTTGTTGTCTGTGAGGCTACACAAGAATAGATATTTCGTTAGTGGCTGTAAGTATTGTTTCATCTGCAGTTATATCAGGTAACATTTCAATAGTTTCCTTCCTAATGGTTACGTTAGTGATAAACATGTAAATTAGTTCTCGAGAGTGAACGTTTTATCTATTTGAACGGGGGATTTTTATACAGCCTGCATGTATTATTTTTTCCTGAAACAAGAAGAAATTCGAAGACTCAAAAAGAGTTGTAAGAGTAGTTAACAAAAGGAGAAAAGAAGAAGAAAACGAAAATGTAAATGCTGAAATAAATTATGGTAGAGATCGAGTGAATAACATTTTGTCATGGGGCCTCCTCGATGGCGTAGTGATAACGTCGTAGCCTTGTAATCAGTGGATCCCGGGTTTGATACACGGTGGATGCACATAGTGGTTAGTATCCCACTTTAAACTGAAGGTCGAGTCCAGATTAGCATATCTGTGCACCAAACCAAAACTAAGAAAGAAATTGTCACAGTGTAAGAAAATTTCATGTTCAACCAGATACGAAACAAAAGGGAATAATATATTGCAGGTTGGAGTTCACATCTGTAGCATCTAACCAGCACAATTATGAATCGCAACATATTGTATCAGATCCATTTTTATTATACATGTATGATAATATAAGAGAAGTAGAGGAAAGAGAAAACCAAGCGAAACACGGACGCCTTCTCCAGAATTTCAAATCTCGTTACATAAGGTTCTGGGTTGGAGTCCCGAACAGGCATGACTTTCTTGTTCTTGCCCTTTTATCTGCTTCATTTCATCATAATTCATCGTTATGGTTTACCTGCAGGGGAAGAATAATGACAATAATTGCCAATACAAAGCCAATGACAAACAGAACAACTCGATTACGGAGGTGCCAAGAAGAAACGAGACTTGACAGTTTCTCCGTCTCTCGGTTTGTCGAATTGAAAATTGCTCTCCCGTTCTCGGTCTCGATTAGTTAAATATAGAAATCGAAAATATATGTGAATGAATATACATGTATTTTATATATTCCGGTTTTGTAGGAGATTTCGTGAGAGATGAAATAAGTACTCTTCCATCGTATTTATTTTTATAATTTTTATTCCCTGTTCGATGATCGCGACGATAAGGACGAGTGACCATTACATGAAATTGATGACGAAATAGTCAAACACCCCCGACAAGGACGGTACTCAAACCCGGGAACTTTGGCGACGATATCGAATGTCAATCACTTAATGAGCTTGACCACCGAGCCTGCTTAATGTTGTTTCTGTCAGGTAATTCGTAATAATATCCCACATTCACTATCATTTGCTTCATAATTTATCTTATTGTTGTGATTAACCTGAATCCAATTAGTTGAAAGGCAAAAATGCAAGATTGAATGTCTCTGATGTTACTTCGTGCCGAATAATATGACGTGGTATTATGATATGAATTTATTAATCATATAATATGCCTATTCATTCCATTGATTGATCCCAATTGAGCACACAAAATATGGTATAATGTCCACTCCATGGAGGAGTGGTTAGCACAGCGCGCTACATGCCATGGGTCCCTGGTTAGAATCTCGACTTGGGCGTGGGTGTCCTTGGTAAGTGTCCCTTCATCAATTTCATCATAGCATCACTCATCTTCATCGTCGCTATTTGCCAAAAGTGAAAGAATAGCAAATCTAAATAACAAACATCCAATCAAATCGAACATCTCTACCGATTTAATTCTATACGGTACCGAATTCCCACTTTATTACTGCATCTTAAGTCATTTTATAGCATCTCAATTGTTTTCCGATTCGAAAACATTTGGAATGTTGTTTTGTGCAGTTGATTGTGCATTGTTTCGTTGTTTGGATTGTTTAATTAACGTCGCATTAATTAGTTTTAGACCAATCGTGACGGGGGAAGCAAGAGCACAAAGAAAGCGAAAAAGACAAGGAAGAGACCACGGCTTTCTTTAAAGATAGCATCCCGTGAATACAACTCAAGTGACTGCAGAATATTATGAATAAAATTCATTTCGCTTTTTCCTTTTATTTCTGTTTCAGTTATTTTACTTCGCTTTTCTTCTACCACTCGCGTTACTCGTGTCGGTGAGGAAGAATTATAAACTCGTGAAATGGACGATGGTACAAAAAATATATGCCTCTCCCACGGTTCGAAATTTCAGTACAAAATATTGTCTTATTTTTAAAATTTACGGTCAAATATGGTTTGTCACGCAGCAATTTTCGCTTATCTCTTTCACAAGGGGTTCCATTGCCTCTCTGATGTCGTAGTGGTAACGTCTTCGCCATGTAATGAAAGGCTTCCGAATTCAATACCAAATTGAGAGGCATTTGGTTCGGATCCCATTTTAATCTGTAGGTCCAGTGCATGAACTGGACTTAAACAATTAACGTGTGGCATGTGGTCTGTGATGAGAACCATCATTTCAGCGAACCTTCTTGACAATGACTCTAATATCACTTGAAAGAATAGTATTTCCTTACGAGTAGCTCTTGTCAAGAAACCAGTTCCTGAAATTTTCTTCTAGAGGCATCGTAGCACCCAGCTGTTGGTTGTGGCTGGGGCACGAGTCTTGTGACTCATGCTATCAAAGCTCAATCCTTCCCGAGAACTCAGAATCACCAGGCAAACTTAAGCGAATATTTTGTTATTTGGGTTGCATAAACAACAGGCTTTAAGAAGTTACGAAATTCTACGTCCCGTGGCCCAGGTATTTTTTTCTAAGACTGTACAGCCATAGTTAATTCTAGGGAGTGTAGTTCTGTTGCTGCGAAACGGATGCTGTCTTTTGCTCTTTGATGTTCTTTTTTTATTATTTCAAATTCGTGATCATCATATTGTGGAAAACAGGCCGAATGACAATTCGCCTGCTATTACTTTTGGCGTTGAGTGTACTTCCCTTTACATCTCGCTCTTTCGAAAGTAACCATTGTATCAGATTGAGGTGCAATCCACACCAAGTGTGGCCATATCGACGAAAGAATAAGGCCCTACCTAAGGTAATTATCTCCATCAAGTACCGTAGTTCTTCGAATCGAAGACGCCATCGAATCTAAGGCGCACCTGAATTTTCGCCTCATTTTTTTCTAGAAAAAAAAATCTTTGAATTTAAGGCGCAGGAATATGCACAAGGACGTTCATATTTTAACCTTTGTGGTGTTTATTTAAACATTTATAAGGTACATGTTTATTTGTTTACAAATACCTATACGGTACTTTACCTTGCAACATCGGTAACTTCTGTTTTTACAATTTTTTTGTCAATCAGTCTCTTCACTTTCAACATCACTTTCACCATCTCTCTTACAGAAAAATCCATTGCAGACATTTTCTTATCAGGAAAATGAAATGTTGATTGTTGTATTGCAGCTACCGGTAACTTTAAGGAAAGTTAAGAAGAAAATATTTACTCTTTGTAACTACCGGTATTAGAGAGTGCAGTAGATGCTATGTTGTACGTGCATCAAATACGTACATTGTAGTATGTACATCGAATTGAAGACGCCATCAAATCTAAGGCTCACCTGAATTTTGGACGTCTAAAATCTGACAAAAGCCTGCACCTTAGATTCGAAGAACTACGGCAATTACTACTATTTTTTTTTGTTTCTTGTAGTCATTTGTATTACCTTGAATTCTCAACACTTTATAATTTGTACAACAGTCTTAGGTTAGAAATTGTGTTCAGCCTGCCTCCATACTCGAGTGACTAATATTGCTATTTTTAAGACACGAATAAAGAATTGCTCAAATTGTTCATAGTTTCTTTCCGCCTCGGAATATACTGTATTATCAGAGTTTTTTAAGCATTCTGTAATTCAGTACATCAACGCCATCTCTTGATCTAGTGCTTATTTACAAGATATTTGCCAGCTCGGTAGCCGAACATGGTTGATTTTTGATCTCTACACTTAGCCAAATGTGGGCCAGCCCCCATGGCGGAGCGGTTAGCACATCGCGCTACGACGCCAGGGGTCCCGGGTTCGAATCCCGGCCTGGGCATGGGTGTTTGGGAGTGTCCATTCGTCAATTTCATCATATCATCATTCCCATCCTCGCAAATTAGCCAAAAGTGGCACAAGAAGCGAAGTAATATAAACTAAATCAATCAATCAATCAAACCAAATGTGGCACAAAACGTAAAATAACAAAAATGCATATTTGCGAAGAACCGACTCCAAGTACTTGTAGATTGTGATTAATTGCGATATAAACCACGATACGGAAACAGTGATAGAAGTCTGGACACGGCTTGAACATGCGTAATTAAATGAACATTGTATCTATTTCTTTATTCCAGCTCACGGTGATTGAATAGGGATCTCACTGCCGATAAATCTTTCAGAACTTTTTTTTTTGCATTTATTGATTCATTACACATTTGAACACGCTCTCTGAGGTTTCGCTGGAAATTTGATCTGTCAAAGCAAATTTCTCTCGTTTCGAAACACCGCTAAGATATTCCACGTTCTGAAGACTTTTATATGTTTAGAATTCCTTTGAAGCAGCTTTCAGATCGAAGTGACAAGCAACAGGCGACAAGAGACATGTGCCACTGGGGAACGAACCTTCAGATGCAAATGTAACCTTTCATACAGGAGCGACACAACGAACTGTACGAATTGGGCTGTTTTCTCAATGGCGTTCAACGTGTCGCCTTGATCTGGTGGTCGCGCATGCGCAATTAATTTTATTTACAGACTGGAGCTTGTCCTCTGTTGTGTGTCGCTTAGGTTTAAAATCTGCCTCTGGGAGATTTCAGACCGAAGCAACACACTTCAAGTGACAAAGAAAGGTTTACACCGAAGTGGCAAGTGAAAAGCGACATTGACCCCTTCACAGTGTTGGCAAGTATTCATAGCACATGAGCGAACAACAGACCGAGACGACACGAGGGAGAAAATGGCTCAATCCAAGCGACATGTGCAGCTTGTCGTGTCGCTTCGGTCCGAGAGGTTGCATTAATAACCTGAGCGTTCGCTTAAGCGAAACGTGCCATCTTCCGTGGCGGAGTGGTTATTACAGCGATCTACAACAGCAATGGCCCCGTGTTCAAACTCCATGGGTGTTCCTTGTGAGTGTTACTCAATCAATTTCATCGTATCATCCTCATCTTCGCGATTAGCCAAATGTGTCAGAAATGCGAAGTAAAATAAACCAAATCAACCCAAGCGAAACGTGTTTCTTGTCTCAAAGCTTCTTTAGGCAACTAAATTGAATCTTCATTCCGGTTGATTTCGCTGTCATCCAAATACCTGCGCCTTAATCTTATTTTCTATCGTAAATCATATAGACAACACCGAAAGCAAACATTCACTTGAATGCTCTAGAAGAATTTCTAAACAGATTAATATTTTCAGAAGCTGGAATATTGAAGAAGTTTTTCGAAATAAAGCCTTTCCAAAAAGATTTGCTGAGATAATTCAAAGGTCCAACGATACCTTAAGCATAAAAAATAAGTATTCAACATGGTTACCTGAAATACAACAAGTACTTCTGAAATGGATTTCATTGTTAACAGAGTCAGGAAATTGGATTTTCAATGTTGAGCAGGCGATAATAATGCCAAGTGAAAAGCAATTATTTTCTTTGTGACAGGCAATATCGTAGTGTTTACCTCTGGGACCGATTTAATATCCTCATTACTATTCCTGCCGAAGGAGGCGTGCCACATCTGATCGCGGAATGTGAAAAGGGGCTACGATTGAAATTCAGGAGGAAACTTTCTCTTCTTCCCCCGCGCGTCTCTTTTGTAATTTTCCTCCCTTCCCGGATATTGTGCTTCAATTGTCCAATTCGAGAGAGATGTTTTGGTGCTGAAGCGAGCATCTTCCCGCCCTGTAAAGCCGCATAATGGGATATCGGGCGAATTAAATTCTCGGATTTGTCTTCTGAGAGAGAGAGCAAGCTTTTCAATATATGACTAAATTGAGCATGTTCTACTGTTTATAAGCATCGCTTTTTTTCTACAGTTGTGGGCTCCCGTGGCGGAGTGGTTAGCACATCTCGCCATGACGCTAGGGGTCCCGGGTTCAATCCCAGTCTGGGCATGGATGTTTGTGAGTGTCCATTCATCAATTTCATCACATCATCACTCATCCCCATATTCGCAATTTAGCCAAAGTGGCACAATAACCGAAGTAAAATGAAACAAATATATCAATAAATCTTTCTACAGTTGTTGTTCTTTAAATTGGATTATATGCAGATGGTACGTACAAGTAGGGTAAGGAAGGTGAAAACGGACACCTTAAGGACAATTTTCAAAATAACTCTGAAACATTTTATTGCGAAATGAAAATAACTGTTGGCATAGAAAGTGTGAACGTTCAGTTAATGCATGATAGCTAGTATGCAATAAAATGAACATTTGTCTCAAAATAGTTTCATCATTCCCGGATGCGGCAGTGTCCGTTTATCACGCACGCTCGGGGCAGATAGACACATGATGATTTATGAACTATCATCACACTCACAATAACAATACATAATATGGGTCATTTCCGTTTGAACACAATTTACATAGAACCAGAGAGAACACACTAAGCACTGCGCCCAATTTTTAACCTGTTTGTACACATCTTTGCATACACGACACTCATCACTTGTGGAGCGTTTAAACTTTGATTTTCTTGCTGCAGCTTTCAGGTTTTTGTCCTTGAGGCAAGCGATGAGGGAAGAATCCGTCAATACATGTGATTGCCCAGTTTTGCGTTTCCTGCTGCAGGTCCCAGAAGTTGATGGCAAAGGATTTAACTCCTCAAAACTTCCACGAGATGACTCTTCCTCTTCTCTTGCTGTAGGCTCTGATGATCGCTCATCTTGAACATGGAGAGTTGCGGAAACAAAGACATGCTCAGGCAGGCGTTGTGGATTTAAGGTATATATTCCACAAGCATTTACAGCATTCCCTACCGTGGCTCCACGATTCCAGGCTGCAGTAAGAATGCCACCAAATACCACTTTATTGATGCCTTTTCCCGCATTTCTTCGCACGTAACCTCTACAGGCATCATTGTAAAATGTTTTCAGCGAGCCAAAGAAAGAAACCTCCAGTGGATGAAGCTTGTGTCTGCTGTGGTGGTAAGCACAAAAGGTGAACATCGTTGGCTACTGCCGTCTCCAAGGTTGGAGGGTCTGAACAGTGTGATCCATGCCCATCGAGAATTAGAACTATAGGACCAGAGGATTTCGTATCAATGAAATAGTCCATGAAGTGGGCAAATCGTACCCACTGCATATACCCACTGTCTGTCTGTTGTTCGTTCTCGATGTCTCACCATCTTGTAACAAGGGCACATTGTATTAGAAACACAAACATTTGAAAGGTATAAAATGCATTACATTTAATTCACACTTGCCATTTCTATTACCGAGTCAAGTATACATTAGCATCCCAATCAAAAAGTACCTAACAATAGTTAAATGCAATACAATTCATTTCTGTCCGTTTGCCCCAACGGCAACCTGTCCATCTGCCCCAGTTGTAGGTTTTGGCCTTACATTCCGAAAATGTCCACCATATGGCAGCACAATGTCGGCAACACTGCCTTCAGCACACTTCAAATCACTTCTTCGGCGGGACCATAGTAATCTATGCAATCCGTGTGTTCGCAACACATTTTCTTTGTATTCAGGGTTTTGCATGTACATCTTATGCTTACTTAGTCAGGTATCTAGGCTGGATTGGCGATTCTTCTTTACGATTTCTTCCGATGCTCCGATGGTCCGTATATTTTTTTCTCTTCTGATGACGTCATTAAATTATCGGCCTTCCTGAAACCATTCAATCTTTTTGCACCCACGAGTTACGTTTATTTTCATGGCACTATTGAGAGATATGGAAAATTACCCTTTTGCTTAATTTGATTTGATTTTTGTTATTTAGCGTCGTTTATCTGCCACTTTTGGCTAATCACGACGATGAGGATGAGTGATTACATGATGAAATTGATGAAGAGATACTCACAAGGAACGTCCATGCCCTGGTCGGGATTCGATCTCAGGACCCCTGACGTGGTAGCGCTCTGTGAAAATCACTCCGCCACGGAGGGCGGCTGTACCCTTATGCATTGGTCTCCGTCACCCATAGATATCTCACAAACTACTACAGCTATAGAAACAAAACTTAGTGGGCTGACAGATCTACCAAATAAGTCTCAATGCAACACAAATTAACTAGATAATCCTGTTTTTATATTGACCATCTATCTACCTATGTGACCTTATCATAAACTACTTAAGTGCTCGGCGATGGACGTTAGGGAGAAATGGAAGGAAGGCCCAGAAAATGCGAATTACATGTTCAAACGCTTGAGATTGCATTTAAGATGGTTATCATTGGTCTATATATAATTTACTTTTCCTTGTTTTCTTTTAGTATTGGAACAATAAAAAATATCTTTCCAAATTCAAGGAATTCTAAAGGCAGTTACTTTCTTTTTTTTTAAAAAAAAATACAATATCCACGTTTCTCCGGAAGGGAGAAATCCAGGTGAGAGTCCAAGAAATGTATTTTGATGGACATATTAAACCCCATATCTTTGTATGACTGTAACAGTTCACCACAATCGAACGGTATAGATCGACCACAAGGAAAAAAACCTTGGGACGAGAAGTCCCCACGCAGCTTTCCCTTCTTCCCTCCACTTCGGGCCATAAGGAAGCATGGTCCAACACTAGTAGAGCATGGTCAACTCTCCCCCTCCCCCACTCGCGGGGGTACGGTGCACAGGACTCGCGGGTCTACGCAGGTTGTTTTGCTCGTGGTTCCACTATAGTTCGGAACTTTACGATTTCCTGAAACGTTAATACACAATGCTTTCAAATTAACATTCCAGCTATTTTCCCTCGTGTGCCAAAGAAGAAGTTCAATTTTGTTCCTCAGTGTAATCAATAAACACAAAGTTTCGCAGAAACACCAAAACAATCAACAGGATTGCTTTCTCTTACACGTTTTCTTTGAAACGCCAGTTTTACGGCGTAGAAAAGGCTTCTATCTATACTATACATATCACTACCATATTATGGAAGTTCGGGAAAAGGTTTTCCCTCTTCTCTTTTACATGGCCGTCACCAAAAACGTTGGTAGAAAGTTATCCGTGAGGCCCCTTCAGTTATTATTAGCGTACATGCGAGATATTTTAAACTTAAATCACACATTGTTTTTTTTTTTTTTTGCCAGAAAACTACATTTCTTTATTACGATAGATTGATCCACCCTGGTGACGAATATTGGACACTCCCTATTGAATGCAGCAAAATTTCAGCATGCGATGATTGCCTTAAAGTTATACAACCCACAATACACTACCGTGATGCGGGTTGCATAACGTAAATGCGCTATTAAGATAAGTGAATAGAATTTAGGTATTTCCATTCCACTGTGAGTCTACCTTAGCAAAGAACTTTTAAGAATATGTCTCCCCTGATCTTATAAGTACTTTTTGCGCTGAATTCAAATGTGTAAGTAGTTTTTCTCCATCACCCACAGTTTCTTTGTGACACCCAGGTTAATTCTGTAATATGTTTGTGTATCTTTACATACGAACCCCACACTATTCAACTTAACTAAAATGTGAGAGTTGTGGACTTCCTTCTGCATTTCCCACTTGGAAAATCTCTCTTCAGAATACAACAGTAATCAGTAAGCATTCTTGTCCTCTATGGTCCCTGGTACCTCTTTTCCATGAGAGAGAGGTCTTGGTGGAAACGCTGCCCGTGTTCCCCACTTGACGGCTCCGAGATTGTCAGGGAAGAAATCCAGGTGAGTCTCCAAGAAATGTATTTTAAGGGAAATATTACACCCCATATCTTCGTATGACAGTTCACCCACAATCGAACGGTAGTTCGGAACTTTACGATTTCATAAAACGTTCATACACAATGCTTCTAAATTAACTTCACGCTGATCTTTCAATTTCGCTAAACAGGCCTTCAAATTTTTTGTTCGTTAACAAAGCTCTAATTTGGGAGCACACAAAAATTCTTTCCTTGATTTTATCGTCCTAACAAGAGGAAATTTTCCCTTCAAATAATGAAAACCAGCACCATTTTTGTCCATTGCCTTAACGAAGTGTTTGATAAATACCAGTGATTGTTGTTGCGAAACAGTGGATATCTTGAATGTTCAGGAACACTTATAATTATGATTATATCTATATTTGTTCAAGTAATCTTATAGTATACATTTTAAAAATAAAATGTAAAATTTCATCAATTGTATTAAGTGTGAGAGAATTAAAAAATATGAATAACTGAAAATTTTGATGATTTTCCAGACTTTTGGCCACCACTGTACAACATTTTGAATGTCCAGGTGTATGTGATTCACGATTTGGCCATTCTTTCTTGTTGCAATGATTATTCTTGTCTCTGTTGTTCCATTCGCACAAGAAACAGCAAACTCTAGCATAGTCGAGCTGCAAGCCTTTAACAAAGTAATTATTTTTAAATCGAATCATATGATCCAACAATACTTGTCCTACTGATTTTTTTCTAACACCATCTTCATATTTTCATGTGTTTCCTTCATGTTAGTTGTACAAACTAACGCCACAGAAGGAAATGTGTTCCCATTGTGCAAAAGAACAACCTTGAAACTAGTTTTCGAGGAATCAGTGAACAGTCTCAGTTATATTGTTTCATATTCATGAACAAATATTTCCATCCTATCGCAAAAATTATTACAATACACTATCGTTTTGTCTGGAATTAAAATCTTCAAACTCCCTTCCTGTGGGTTACGAAAGAAACACACTTTGGTGCCTCTGAAGGAGATTCCAGCGTTGTAGTCTAGATCCCAAAATTTCGGCCTGTTTCTTTCCAAATTTTAAATCCCGAACATAGTTGTTTAATTCTCCTTGTGTTAACACATGAGGTTAGTAGCTTATATCTGCGCTAACGGCTGTCGCTATTTAATATTCACAATTTATTTGCGCGTATTCACAATTTATTTGCACGTATTTAGAATTCATTCGTATGTATTTAGAATAAATTTGCAGATCATTAGAATACTTTACATTTATGTATTTGCATGTTTATAACTTTTATCAATATATAATTATTTATTTTATAAAAAATATGTATATAGAATTTAATTAGAGGTACTAAACGCTATGCATATGGTTTTATATTCATTACTGCAAAGTATGTAATGTATGAAACGATAATATTAATGTTTATAGTACTGAAAATAAGAATTTACGGTTTATGAAACGCTATGAAGAGTGTTAATGGTACAAAAGAAGACGGTCCCGGTACTCGAACCCGCGATATGCAACGGTAATAAATGGTTTTAGTGTACAATGTATGTAATAATGTATGTTATTATGTTATGAAAGACGCTAGACAGAATACGGTCTCTGAATCTGAACTCCGCGCAGGTTGACGAGAAAGGAATTTTGGGGATGTGCGATCTAGGTCAAATGACGTCAGAACGCCAGAACAAAGAAAGAACCCGATTGACCAATCAGAACCGGTTTTTTCTAAGGTAAACTAGAACGCAAGAACAGGAGAAAGGTATGCAACGCCGTAGGGCAGAGGAGGGATTGAACCAGACAACAAAGGAAGTCTGGGAATGTGCAGCAAGGGTCAATTTTTGAAACTGTGCGTGGCTTGCATGCTAGAACATGTTTCTATCTAACTAGGCCAAGGTTTTCTAGAACACTAGAACAAAGGATGTCTGAGAATACGCGATGTAGGTCAAATCTCTGAAACTATGCGTCGCTTGTAGAACCGGTTTCCGCCGCCAATTAATATTCCGCTCAGGTTTGCCTCCAACGCATTGAACTGACTTTTAGTTACATTTTCGAAACAGATAGAAGTTGAGAACACACACTTTGTATGTCGAAAATGTAACTAAAAGTCTTTCCTGAACCGATTGAATTGTGTTATTTTGGTAAAATAATAAGTTAAAAGTTGACAAGACACACTTTGTGTGTCCAAAACTTGAAAAATAATAAATTAAAAATTGAAGAACGCAGTTTGTGTGTTGAAAATATAATAAAAACTCTTGCTAGAATCGTTTAAATTGTGTTATTTGAATAAAAATAAGGATAAGTTGGAAAATGTTTGACATAAATTCAAAGTTTGGTACAGAATAAACTCAATATTATGTTAAATAGCACACAGTAACATAAATTTACTACCTAAATCAATAATCAAAGGGTCCTAGGTTCGTTACCCCGTGATAAAAGCAAATGGTGAAAGCTGTAGGCCCCGTCCCTGATAGCTCTCCCTTCTTCATAGTACAGATAAAAAAAAAACCCTTACGCTTCGTTCTCCTTGTTCAAGGTAAAATTCTCGCTCCAATCTAATTGAGTATCCAAAAATCCTTTTTCTTGTGTACTGGGCAACCTTGGCCTACTTTGACGGAAACCTGTTCTGACATGCAAGCGCTCTAGAATAATCCCCGCGCTACAGCAATCAATGCCCTGGAGGCAAACCTGAGCGGAATATTAATTGGCGGCGGAAACCGGTTCTACAAGCGACGCATAGTTTCAGAGATTTGACCTACATCGCGTATTCTCAGACATCCTTTGTTCTAGTGTTCTAGAAAACCTTGGCCTAGTTAGATAGAAACATGTTCTAGCATGCAAGCCACGCACAGTTTCAAAAATTGACCCTTGCTGCACATTCCCAGACTTCCTTTGTTGTCTGGTTCAATCCCTCCTCTGCCCTACGGCGTTGCGTACCTTTCTCCTGTTCTTGCGTTCTAGTTTACCTTAGAAAAAACCGGTTCTGATTGGTCAATCGGGTTCTTTCTTTGTTCTGGCGTTCTGACGTCATTTGACCTAGATCGCACATCCCCAAAATTCCTTTCTCGTCAACCTGCGCGGAGTTCAGATTCAGAGACCGTATTCTGTCTAGCGTCTTTCATAACATAATAACATACATTATTACATACATTGTACACTAAAACCATTTATTACCGTTGCATATCGCGGGTTCGAGTACCGGGACCGTCTTCTTTCCTACCATTAACACCCTTCATAGCGTTTCATAAACCGTAAACTCTTATTTTCAATACTATAAACATTAATATTATCGTTTCATACATTACATACTTTGCAGTAATGAATATAAAACCATATGCATAGCGTTTAGTACCTCTAATTAAATTCTATATACATATTTTTTATAAAATAAATAATTATATATTGATAAAAGTTATAAACATGCAAATACATAAATGTAAAGTATTCTAATGATCTGCAAATTTATTCTAAATACATACGAATGAATTCTAAATACGTGCAAATAAATTGTGAATACGCGCAAATAAATTGTGAATATTAAATAGCGACAGCCGTTAGCGCAGATATACAGGTAAGCTACTGAGGTTCCCAGGAAGAGGCTTCGAAAGTAGAATGATCTTGCTTCTCAATTTGAACTTTGGTAGCTGCCTAATGTTCCCATTCATCTTCTACTGTTAGATGTGCACTGGGATGTGGTACAGATACTGGTCTCACAGCAGATGGTAAATTTGGTTACCTTACTGTTTATTTGCATTTACTACTTATTCCTTTTACCTTTGTAAAACAGAAATAACAGTCTGATGAAAAATCTCGTGGTTCAAGCTAATACATTCCATTTCTATTGAAGTCGCATGAAATACAAGGTTCACCGTTCACCGACCCCCCTCCCCCCCTTCAATGTGATTCAGCCATCTCCAGAAAAAAAAATTTCGTGAGTCATTTTGCGTTCATAAAGTTTAAATTGTTTGTGGCCACCTTCTTTTCGAGATCATTTAAAATATTGTTTTACATACATTACTTATCACAAATTCCAAAAAAGCAATACTTAAAATATGTCATTGCACAAAAACTGTGGGTGATAGAAAAATTCTGAGTGCTTCTGTATTTGACTTCAGCATAAATTTTTACATTTGAAACACATTATACGCTTCATGTGCCAAAAACTGTGTCCCCCAGTGTTATATACTACAGGCAAATGAGACAAGATAACAGGAATTAAATTCCAAAGGGCTGAAATTTATGGGAACCTGTCATTGAACATACTAAAAGTCTAAATAATACCGACGTTGGATCGCCGCCATACTGAAAAATTGCCACCAGTACTGACAGTCACAAATTAGTGAAAGTACTTGGCGATCTTTAAACTAAAAAGTCAAACTCAAAATGAGATCGAGAGGAAAGAGATGGCGAAAGAGAGTAGAATAGCTGACATGAGTTGGGTTTGTCATTTTAAGTCCACTTTATGCACAGTAAGGCCAATCTGGACTGGACCTACAGTTAAAGTGGGATCCGAAAAGATATGTGCCTCCACCTAATATCAAACCTGGGATCCCTTGATTACAAGGCAACGTAGGGAGGAGGTGAATAAGGGAAATAGAAACAGAGTGAGAGAATATGGGAGTGTAAGAGAAAGATACAGGGTATAGGAGAGTAAGAGAAGTAGAGAGAGAGGAGACTAGAGATGGAGAGAGAGGATGGAAGGGTAAGAGAAAGAAAGAGAGAGGAGAGGAGAGGAGAGTAAGAGATAGAGAGAAAGAAAGAGAGAGGAGATGAGATGAAAGTAAGTGAAAGAGATACGATGAGAGGAAGTAAGAAAGAGAGAGGAGAGTAAGAGATAGAGAGAAATAAAGAGAGAGGAGAGTAAATGATGGAGAGAAAGAAAGAGAGAGGAGAGTAAAAGATGGAGAGAAAGAGAGAGAGAAGAGTAAAAGATAGAAAGAAAGAATAAGAGGAGAGGAGAGTAAGATAAAGATAAAAAGATGAGAATAAGAGAAAGAGAGAAAGAATAATAAGAGAAAGGGAGAAAGAATAAGAGATAGATGAGAATAGGAGAAAGAGAGAAAGGAGAATAAGAAAAAGGGTGGAGAATAAGAGAGAGAGAGGAGAATAAGAGAAAGAAAGAGAATGCTAGAGTTAGAGAAATAGAGAGAGAGTGAGACGAGAAGAATAGAAAGATAGATGAGAGTAAGAGAAAGAGAGATACAGGAGATGGGAATAAAGAGGGTTGATTTATTTAGTGTATGTGAGAAAGAAAAAGTATATGCATATCATACATAAAAAGTGAAAATATATAGAATGGTAGAGAGTCAGGATGGAGAGAGTAAGTTGATTTATGCACTGCTATATGCCCGGCATTATGGCAGACTTTCACGTCGAACCACACTGGAAACGGACCGAGTGCGAGGGATCTAATTTATGTCCCGGGGTGGCTTCAGCTGTTGGATGTCGAGGTCTGGAAACAAGACTACCCTAATGACTGTGGGAGTTTGGCGCTTGTCAAACAAAACTTCCCGCTCTCAATTTTTTTTCCTGCCTCCCCACCAAAATATAGAAAAGAGCCCAGCCAAACTGAAGTCTGGTTTCAACTTCCATGTTTTTGCATCCTCGTGATATAATTGATGAGTGGGCGATCGCCAGGTTCGGAATTGGATTAGATAAGTTGCGAATACTCAGCTCGCTTAATCCAATTAGCCAGGGTTTTGATTCCTGCCCTCGTCGCCGATTGGAACGCTTTTGTCAAGTATTTCCAAAGTTGCTTTAAAAGAAGTAACCGAGTTGCAGTTGCAGTCACGGCATTTGCTCAACAGCAGCTGTGTTACATACAGTTAATGTTACTTTGCTCGGAAGTAACGAAGTTACTTTACAGTATTTGCTCAAAAGTAACTCACTTACAGTTACTGAGTTTGCTCAAAAGTAACTCACAGTCACTGAGTTTGCTCGAAGTAACTCACTTACAGTTACTGAGTTTGATCAAAAGTAACTCACTTACAGTTACTGAGTTTGCTCAAAAGTAACTCGCTTACAGTTACTGAGTTTGCTCAAAGGTAACTCGCTTACAGTTACTGAGTTTCCTCAAAAGTAACTCACTTACAGTTACTGAGGTTGCTCAAAAGTAACTCACTTACAGTTACTGAGTTTGCTCAAAAGTAACTCACTTACAATTACTGAGTTTGCTCAAAAGTAACTCACTTACAGTTACTGAGTTTGCTCAAAAGTAACTCACTTACAGTTACTGAGTTTGCTCAAAAGTAACTCACTTACAGTTACTGAGGTTGCTCAAAAGTAACTCACTTACAGTTACTGAGGTTGCTCAAAAGTAACTCACTTACAGTTACTGAGTTTGCTCAAAAGTAACTCACTTACAGTTACGGTTATTTTTCTCAAATTAACAGAGTTACATTTACATCATTTGTTCAAAGTAACAGAGTTACATTTACATCATTTGTTCAAAGTAACTGAGTTACAGTTACTATTACTTTCGTGAAAAGTAATATTTACAGTTGCGGTTATTTTGCTCTAAAGTAACTTAGTTACAGTTGATGTTACTTTTCTCAAAACGTAAGGGACTTACAATTACGGCATTTTCTCAAAAGTAACTGACTTATAGTTTTGGTATTTGCTCAAAAGTAAATGAATTAAAGTTACTGTATTTGGTCAAAAGTAAATGAGTTACAAAATTATGGTTATTTTTCCAAAACTATCTCAGTTACAGTTGCATTATTAGTTCAAAGTAACTGAGTTAAGTTACTGTTACTTTCTTCAATAGTAATATTTACACTTGCGTTTTTCCTTGCTCCAAAGTAACTAAGTTACAGTGAAGGTTACTTTCCTCATAAAAGTATCTGCGTTACATTTACGATATTTGCTCAAAAGTAACTGAATTACAGTTACGGTTTTTGTGCAATCTTCGGTGACGACATTATGAGTCAAATCACTCAAAGTACCCAACTCCCTCTCAAATTTCAAAATCGTAAGGTTGCTGGTTTCGGTAAAACATTCTTTGCACGGGCCTACTCTTACCATAAGGTTGAAAATCGCAGATCATCTACTGCAGTGTTACAAGCTCAACCAATACATCACTGTGTTTTATGGATTCTTCCCATTCTTGATGATAGGAAAAAAATTACGTTAAAGGAAATAGAGAAGCACATCATTTTTGAATGAATGATTTGATTTGTTTTACTTGGCGTTGCTGCCAATTTTGGCTAATTGCGAAGATGAAGATGAGTGCTGATACAATGAAATAGATGAAGGGACCATCACCAACACACATATGGACAGCGCAAGACACAAGTCCCATAGTGGATTATACTGGCCGGAAGTCCATACGCCAGAGCCTCGTTAGTCTGCAAAATGCAGTCCAGGTGTACTACGTGGAAGAGGGGTTGGCATTTGGGTGTCTACTGAAAAGGATTCTCCCTTACACATGGCCCTATATTTAGGGAATTTAACCCCCACGCACGAAACTTCTGGCATTTTGGATTAATGGAAGTTCAAAGACCAGAATCTGCAACTCATTTTCAAAAAATTATTAGAAGCTTCACAAAAATAGGACAGGGAGATAATGCTGAAACAATCGAGCTAGAATATTAATACATTTGGGATTCTGAAACTTGAGCGAAACAGAATTTATTCTCGGAACCGCAACCCACCCACGAGCTCTCCATTTTCACTTCTGATGCCCTCCTTCTAGTGTTGTTCCTGGGTCAGACTGAAAATGTCCTTATGTTTGACCCAAAGTTCCCTTTCCATCTTTTAAATTCCCTGTCAGATAAGGTTTAAAATCCCCCTTGATAGGAGTTCAAACCAGCTTCGTAGTGTGTTACGTTCACTATCCTCCACCCAGCGGCCGATGTAGCACATACATTTAACTTATATGCGGTTCCATAAAACACATATTTATATAGCATAGTAATTGTACATAATGCTGCTTGATAAGTGTAGGAACAAGACTGAGCGTCGGGAGGGGGATCGTACCGGGCCAGCGTATATTGCAAGTTACAAAATAGTAGAACGTTTGTTATTTTTATTGTCATCAACAGAAATAAAGTTCAGTTAGTTAGTAGAGACCAAAGAAAAACTGCGTTAGATTGAAAAATGTAAGCTACAATACAATACATCTTCTTCTCCTTTTTTAAAAAAGAATAACTGGCCACAGTTTTCAAAATTCCAAAAGTTAAGTTTTATGTGACGGGTCAAACAACAAAAAAATTATGACTAAAATTTCCATCTACAGTTGTTCCTGCCAAAGAATGGACTTGGAAATTCTATTTTATCTTTTCTGTCGAAAGCCAAAGAGGGTCACATGAACCGCTGAACCAATCGGCTTTGTCCAGTTGCCGTGGTGACGCGTTGCCAAACGTTTCGTTTCGAGTTGTTTTCGAAACAGGTGGCAGCCTCAACAAGGCCAAGCACAGCGGTGCCTAATGGTTGCCGCAGCGCAGCAAGCGAATAGGTCTCGGATTCCCTGCCTCTCCCTAACATGCGAGCGAAGGGGACATGTTGGCAGGAAGAGGTGTTGTCTACGACTGGACAAGAAAGTCAGGCGTGCATCAACCGATACCAACACAGCTTTTCACCCCTTAAACTGGATGTGGAAAGTCTGGGTTTCATCAAGTCCATTCTTTCGCCGGGCGGACTTCAGCTTCTAAAGCTTTTTCTTGAAGGTATCTAACATTTAATAACAAAGTATAATAACTGTGCATTCCAGTACACATTGTATGAAACGAAAAAGAAACTTGTGCTGGATATTCACTCATCTGCTGGATTGAGTAAGTCTCCTCAAGGATATAACAACAGCAATAATAATAATTTTAATTTTGAAACAAGATTAGTTTATTATTATGACATTTTAATTATTATTATATAATTATTATTGTTATTATTTCTATTATTCAAATTTCTGGCGACGCCCATTGGAACAATTATCAGTGACCCCCCGAAATGTTTTCCTCCCTACGGCCATGCCCTTACATCACACATCATTTTTGAGACAATGATGAGTAGAGCCCGGAAGTTCAGGCATTTATTTTCGTTAAAATAGGCAGGCAAAAAGGCATTTATAATGTGGAAAATAGGCACTAAAATAATAAAAAAGGCAAAATAAACCAAAAAAAGGCACATTTGGAAGTCACTTACTTTTATCTATAATTTCTGGCAAAATGTTAAAATCTACATTGGGAAGAGCATTTCAATTTTCTCCGTCTTGATTGCACATAACTACAAGGTGTTTTTTTTTAAGTTCTCAACATTCATTGATAGTCGTCTGTCAGAGAGAATGTTTTTCATAATAGAAAATGATCTTTCTACTTCGACAGAAGTTATTGGAGCATACATAAAACAAACTAATGTAGCTGGACTCATTTCGGTAACAGCATTTTCACCGTTTAGAATATCACAAATTGTTTTCAATTGTTTCAAGTCCTCATTTGCACTCACTACCCGTTAGCACTTTTCCGCAACAGCTGACCCCTTTTCTCCTGGCACTTCCATCATATGCTGCATAGATTCCTCGTGATTTTCATGGATGATATAATTGTAATTGTCTCTGGCAATGCACCATAATGTGCAAAAATAAACTTGAATAGCACAGGAGTTTTTCCACTGAAGCCGCTTCATTTTCTGGAAGAGCATCTATCACCTCACTGATTTTTTCAAGGTCGTTAGCAATATATAGCTGCTGATATTCAGGTTCCCCATCTGGCCAAGACTGGTTCCGAAGGTAAACTAAGCTCAGATGCAAATTCCTTAAATTTACGGGTTCGAGAGGGAGATTTCAGAAATATCTTCTTTGTGTTCGAAATCAACCTGTCCACTTCAGCAGTCAATCATGCACAAGGAAATGTTAACCGAAAGGTAATATACGAACTCATCATGAAATACTTCTTTCTCACACTTTTCTCCTTCAGCAATGTTGAAACATGCGTGAGTTCAATATTACTTAAATAAGGCGAAAAGTATTCACATAATAAACGGAAGAAAAATAAATGCCAACAACGTTTTTTTGGAGAAAAATAATTTATATACATATTTTTTTTTAAAAAAATGGTCAAATTTCATTGAAAAAGGCAAAAAAAGGCATTATAATTAAAAATAGGCAGTGGGGTCCCAAATAGGCAAAATAGGCAAAATGAAAAGGCTTCTAAAACATTCGAAACAACATAAGAAACGTATATCCGTAAAAATTTTATCAATATATGCTGTAGATAAAAAGAGGCATTTTGCCAAACTTCCGGGCTCTAATGATGAGTTTTATCTACATTCGTGTTGTAAGAATTTATTAAGAATGTGCCGTACTGTTACGCTTTAGAAATACAGATGGCAACACTGGGAAGTCGTCCGTGAGGACTCGCATTTTAGATGTAAATGAAAACTTTATATTCCATGCTATCATTCTACATGCATAACCGAGACAAAGTCTACCACTATATGGCTGGAAGTATGGACGAGGAATGGAAAGGTGGTAGTGGATAGGTGAAGCCTTTATTTTACTTATACACTCTTTTAAAATATCTCCGTGTCATACTTTGTAGGGAAGTTATGCTAAGGCTCTCTAGAACTATCAACGAGAAAAGTTCTGGATAAGGATGCAAGCTTTCAGCTTCAGCCTCATTTTTAGGGACTGAAGTGTCAGTGAAGAGGGACCCTAAAGAGGAGAATAACGTTCGCTCTCGAAAACTTATAAGGTATAGAACTCACTCGTAAGATAACACGAGGGAGCAAGATCTTTCCTTTCCAAGAAAGCTTCAAGTCGTAATCCACTCAATAAAACGGTCTCGCCACCTGCCTTTCTGGCAGAAGATAAGGGCCTCCACGATGGCGAATTTGTAACGTCGTCGCCTGGAAATCAAGAGATCCCGGATTCGATACTCAGTTGAGGTACATGGTGGTTCGGATTCTGCTTTGAAATGTAGGTCCAGTCCCTATTAGCTTATTTGTGAATATAGTGGAATTAGAACAAAACTCAAAACTAACAATTGGCTCCTTAATCTGGACGAAGTGCAACGCTGAGATTAAGATCATTGTAGTGTTGAGTGATGAACATTCCTAACTTCTAGTAACAGTGGCGGCGATTGGGTTCCGAAACCGGGGTAGTGGGGGGGGGGGCAAGGTGCCAAAACTGGGGGGATGGCAAAGACTGTATATTTCCCTTTGTAGATAAGGTTTAGCATAGTGTGGGGGCAAAAGTGGCGAGAAGTGGAAGGCAACTGCCCCCTCTAATCGCCGCCACTGTCTAGTAATCAATACTAGAAAGAAAGAATTTTGAGAGTATGAATGTGAAAATTCCGAAATGTACTTATTTTTTATAACACCATTAAGCCTTGTTTCCATGATATGAAAAACTCAATATGCTGACCAAGGCAGAAATTTATTTAATTATAAAACATAAACTAAACTTAACGTTTCAACCTTCTAGCAAGGTATTCTTCAGACGACTCTGCACCAACTCTTTCAATGCTCTGTACTTGGTGCAGAGTCTGAAGAATACCTTGCTAGAAGGTTGAAACGTTAAGTTTAGTTTACGTTTTATAAATTAAATAAATTTCTGCCTTGGTCAACATATTGAGTTTTGTTTTATTTTTTATATTCATATGGCCGAGAATGATTTACTTATTCTTTGCCCTTCATGAGCATTTTGTGTGGAAGAACTATATCAAAATGTTTTTGGCTGTTTTCAATGTGTATCCTTAAACACAGCAATATATCGTTGGGCTAGTGGATGAAAAATATATTTTTCAGTGAATGGATTGAAAACTACCAACATTACACTAGTAAATTTACACAGCATTATTTTTCTTTTAATGTTCTTTTTATGTTGCGTAGTTATCCTATCCCTCTAGGTTAACGGGAAGGATTGCGATGAGTGATCAATAGATAAAATTGATTGATTGATTTGGTGTTTTAAGTCCACTTCTTTGTACAGTAAGGCTAATTGAGACTAGACCTGCAGTTTAAAGTGAGACCCGAACAACTATGTGCCTCCACCATATATATCGAACCCGGGACACCTTGATTACAAGCGACGACGCTACCACTGCGCCATCGGGGAGACCTAGGTAGAATTGAGGACGAGATACTTGGCAAGAAATGCCTACGCTCACTCGAACCTGGAACCTTTGGTAGTGAGAGCTCAATCAAAGCGCCTAACACCACATGTTATGTGTTATGTCATGTATACGTGTAACATGTAGTATCACAAGGAGACGGTTTTGTCTTACAGGAAGCAGGCTCGGAGGTTTACTCCGTTAAGTGGTCGACTTTCGATCTGGCGACAGAAGTTATCGGGTTGAAATACTGTCATCAACATGAGTATGACATGTGCCTTCATCAATTTCATCACTCATAAATAACAAAAAAGAAAATGAAAATCTAGATATGGGCCTTCCAGTGGCATAGTGGTACCGTCGTCCGCTTGTAATCAAGGGGTCCCGAGTTCGATACCCGGTGCAGGCACATAGTGGTTCGGATTCTACTTTCAACTATACGTCTAGTTCCGATTAACCTATCTGTGCATAAGTTAAAGTTAAAACAACAACTTAGCCCAATCTAGAGATGGCAATACTGGAATAGGATATTTTGATTCTCTTTCGGTTCATTGTGTAGTCCTCACAAGAGGTAATAAATATGTAAAAATAATGGCGAAATCAGATTTGGAAACACAAAACCTACAATGAAATTGAAGATAAAATTTGCAAAGGAAGTAGGACCAGATGTATAGCAAACTGAAGTGGAGCCACAGAACAATGTAAGGCATTGAGTCTAGGTGGAAATCTCGTTGGATTATATAACGATGCAGAGTTCAGATGCTGTGGAGAAGATTAGAATAGGTCCTTTCTCAGATTCAGGCCGACATCCCAGCGGAGACATCCCTGTACCATCATTTACGACCATCCAACGTGGAACAATATCGCGGGAAAGATATGATCTCGTCCTCTCGCCGTTCAACACTCCCTCCTTTCCGTTCGACCTCCTCGCTACGCCGGGCTTATCTCAGCTCAGGGAGCAGGAGAAGAGGGGGGAGGTTCGGTTTCGCCCTCAGTCAAACGCAAATATGCAGTATCACTTGCAGATCGGGGCATTTCCCCATCTTTTGAACCTCGATGATAGCCGGGCAAAGCCGTAAATTCCTCCAGCGCCGACCTCCTCGAAAGCGAGGTATCCTGCAAGTTCTGCTGCCCGCGAGGCATTAGCGTAATGTGTGTTGCGTAACCGAAGGATGCTTCAGGGTGTGATGGCAAGGGGGAAAGGGTTCGCCGTTGCCCGTAATTTTCTCTCTAATGAGGACAGACCTTCGAACAAGGTTTCCAGTAAGAGGGCAGAAGTGTGTTAATGATGCTAAGGTACTTCAAAAACCTCTTTCGTGAAGCTGAAAATGTAAATGGAGAATTGATTTACTGTGTTAAGAGCAAACGATGATATGAAGAGGCCATTGAATTTTAAACCCAAATTATCTCTCTTCAAGTGGTGTGTCCACATTACATAATCCTTTGTATCTATGGTAACATAAGGTTATCTTAATGAAGACGAACAAAATGTGTGTAGATTCATTAAAGTGAGGTTGTCTACTGTTTTTATACCACTTCAGGTAAATCGCGACGACGAGGACGAATTAATTAATTAGATGAGGCTAAAGCAGAATGATAGATACACGGCTTACCCAGAATTCGAACCCATGATCTCTGGTTCACAAACGCAGCAACGATAAATCTTGTAATGAGATGCTCTTCGTGCTCGGATCAATGGCTTCCACAGTGGAGTGATTATTGTAACGCGCTAGGACGCTAAAAGTCCCTGATTCGAATCCTGATGTATAGGGTGTCCATAAAGTCTCTTTACAACTTCAAGCTTTTATTCCAAACACATATGAAGAGATAATTAAATGAAATTTGTCACATAGTAGCAGTATATATTGAAGTTTTTTTCATAACTTAATAAACCTCAATATGGGCACCATTGGTTGCACGAAGGACGTCAAGGCGAAAATCGATTTCACGCCATATCCGCTCTAACATAGCCTCATCAATGGTGGCAAAGGCATTAGTGATCCTTTACTTGAGGTCAGTAATTTTCCGTACCTTTGTTCGATACACAGTGTCTTTAACGTAGCCCCATACAAAGAAATCTAGGGGGTTATATCTGGTGAACGAGGTGGCCAGGGAAAAGGCCATCCCGTCCAATCTACCTACCGGGAAATCTTTGGTCCAGGAAGTCACGAACATTTAATCCCCAATGTGGTGGTGCACCATCTTGTTGGGAAAGGCCGGTTGGTTGAAGGTCAACCAGTTGCGGTGTCACATATTCAGTCAAAATATCAAGGTAAACATTTGCATGGACCAATGATTCGATTGAACATCAGTCCACAGATTCACCTTTGGACTGTCTCGTTTGAGGTCCATTGTCGCATGGTGGTTTTCTGAGCTCCAGATTCTCGTATTTTACGTGTTCAGTTTACCGGAAACATGAAATGTTGCCTCATCAGTAAAACACACTCGGTTGAGGAACATTGCATCCTCCGATATTCGATGATGCATGTCCACTGCAAAAGAGTTTTGAGTTTCGGTTTATCATTGGGCTCGATGGCATGCAACAGTTGCACTTTATAGGCATACAATCGCAGGTTGTGGTGTAGGACCTTGTGCATTGTTGATCGTGGTAGCTGTAACTGTCTGGCAGCAGTGCGAATGGATTTCTATGGAGAATTAACAAAGGTTTGTCTTACACGTTCGATGTCTTCCTCTGATACTCGATTTCTTCCACTTCCTGCTTTATCCAAAATTGTACCGGTCTCCATGAATTTCCTGTGCCATTCACAAATTTAATGGATGTGCTGGTGGTTGTTTCCCATACCTAGTCCTCAAGTTTCGCTGAGTCTGAGTGTCACATTTTGTGTCAATGAACCACGCCACACATTGTGCCTTTTCTTGCGGAGTAGCCATTTTTCTTTCGAGGACCTCTCTTTCTTCACAATGTTACTTGAAATATACAAATTGACTATTAGTACAAACTTCAATAGTAAACGAGTACAATTAAAAAATTCACTCAAATATCTCATTTGCATTTGTAGTGAATTTTTGAAGTTGTAAAGGGATTTTATGAACACCCGGTATAATTGTGCTTGTTCAATCATCAATTCATCCTCACCGTCAGGGTTAATCCAAGGAATGGAGAAGCGACGTTAAATAACCGAAAGAGAAATGGAAAATTGTATTTTATACTTTTCAAATTCACATCTTCAAAGACGATATATTTCTTACGTCATTTGCCGGCTATACCCCTAAATGTTCTTTCGAATCCCATCAAAATATTGACAAGGGGTTGTCGTTCAATTTGGTAAAAGCCTCCGTCAGCCATTACTCCCTATGGAGTTACGTTCTACACAAATTTAAGAGATTTTGCTTTTCAGACAGTCATCTGTTTTCGTCATTTCAAGCTACACATTCATATCTCGAAGGAGAACGAAAAGACAGAAGACACATATGTGCGAGTTCTCGCCAGATGACACTTTTTACTCTCGCTGATCGATACCTCTCCCCTCGAAGGATTTCATGCCGGTTTCCCTGGAGACAATAAGATTTTTTTTTCTCTTAGAGTAATGTTCCGGATTTTAGTCCATTCCAGGATATTTTCTTTTGGGGTAATGGCTCTCCCTCTTGGGAACTCCTGGCGATGGTGCTCTAGAAAAACACCCATTTTAGATCCATCGGATGGATTACCTACTGGATTCGTCCGTCTTTTGTCACTTCTTTACGTTACGCTCCTCCTCCCCGCACCCGTCCTCAAGGAAGAAGAAAAACAAAACAGCATCTTCTCTTCACAATCTTTCTTTCTCCAGGGGAGCGAAGGAAGTTTCCAGGCAGTTTTAAAGCAGTCTATTCTTTGCTTTATTGTGGGCCATGGGAACTGACATGCCAGGGAACGTTGTGGTGATATTGATTAAAAATGCATTCAAATTCCGTCTTGGAAGGATCCTCTGTGTAATCGACGGAACAAAAGGAACTGTTATTTTAAGGCTGGGAGGCAACAGGTGTTTCTACCATAACGGAAGAGTGTGCAAAAAATGCAGGGTTTTTTAAGGTTCAGAATATTGGAGAATGTAAGCATAGTTTTAAATCTTCAACAGTCTATCAGACATACCCTTCGTTTCTTAATCATAAAATGAATGTTCATAAAAATTAAGAGAACTGCACCTGCTAAGTAAACTGTAACTAGAAGGAAGACTAAGAAAGGGGTTGAACTGTAAAGGTGGAACCAAGATTTGTATCCTAGGGGTGCATATAGGGGTGTGCTGTGAGGGGTGCTACGTTGATATCAAAACGAGACAGTAACATAATTAGGAAAAAGTAGCTGCAAGAAACAGAAATAACTGTGATGGCTAACTGGTACTGGACTTACGTCCTCTTACACTTTGGACATGCTTATAGCCGCCGAGAACGGAAATCAGATCACTTTATTGCAATGTGTAGTGCATCAAACTTGTTTTCATGCGTTATTTATTACACATATGTGCAAGATGACGGCAACCGGTTCGTCACGACTTTCGTGCGGGAAATGTAAGAATCCGATATTTGATAAGAAAATTAATCTGGCTTCCTCTCTGTGCAATATAAAGTTCCACGTGAAATCTTGTTTAACTTGAAACCTAGGGAATATGAAATATTCATGGCAGATGGTAAAAGTTATTTTAAATGTACATCCTGGTCTCTCCGATGGCGTAGTGGGAGTGTCGTCGCCTTGTAATCAAGAGATCCCAAGTTCGATATCCGGTGAAGGCACATAGTGGTTCGGATCCCACCTTAAACAGCAGGTCCACCCCCAATTAGCCTTATTATGCATAAAGTGCAATTAAAACACCAACTCAATCAATCAATCAAAATGTGCATCCTGTCCCTAGACCAGGGATGGCATGCTACACATCATTCTTACATCCAGCTCTTTCGAACATGTTTTCACAAAGATGCAGATAAAATTGGATTCTTCAGCTGAAGAAGACGTAAGTTCATATGTAGTAACTCGCAAGTTAATGAGTGTTGCCAATATTGCCAAGTAAATGCTCCAATATTGCTTCACTTTTGAGTGAACTTGTTTCATCACACGATAAAGTATCGACTTTTACTTAATCAAGACTCACATGCATTGACTCTCAATAGACTGTCTAAAGTACAGTAGTAAAAAAATGACAATAAAACCAAGTATTGTTGTCAACTGGTAATTCTCAGACTACTGTATGTAAACAAACATTCCCCACCGTTAATGTTGTTTCAAGTGACAGCAATAACTGTACTGTTGAGGCTACTGTCCATGGAGGCTTTATACTGCAAACCGATGCATGAAATGAAAATCATTCTGCTAATATCTCTATTGTAAACACACGTGTGCAAAATGCTAGTTAAAATTGCAACTACCAAGATTGCAACTACCAACGAATAGACAGTTAGCAGCCAAAGCAGCAATTCAGTGACTCGAAACAGAACATAGATAATATAAACTTAAATCATATAAAAATGTTTATGGATCTTGGAATTAATCTTGACAGAAAACGTAGCTTCAAGGAGCATCTGCATCATATGATATGATGCATGAGAAGAAAAATCACAGGTTGAGTCAAATAAATGGCAAGGGTTGAACAACATTAACTTTCTTTTATTTATATACTAGCTGATTACCCGGCGTTGCCCTGGTGTTTAATGAATTCTAACTATAGCGTAAAATGTAACTAATTGTATTTACAGGTATTTAAAAGTATAAGTACAGTATACAAATTATAAAGTAATATATTTTACAAATTCACTATAATATAAATTTAACAACAATTTATGAACAACATTTTTAGTTCCACCTCCAAGAGCAAGAAGAAATAAATTGAACGGCATTGGGAGTGTCCCGATTCATCTTAGCGACCCCGAAAACTATGGATTCCACACTAATATCTGTCGTTATCGATTATTGTTACATGTCACTCCCTTCCCACCCCCATCTCTAGGGGTGCCAGGGGTGTCTTGGAGTTGAACTGCATTGGGAGTGTCACTATTCATCTTAGTGACCCCGAAAACTATTGATTCCACACTAATCGTTCGTTTTTTGATTATTTTTACATGTCACCCCTTTCCACCCCATCCCTAGGGGTGCCAGGGGTGTCTTGGAGTTGAACGGCATTGGGAGTGTCACCATTCATCTTAGCGATCTGAAAACTATGGATTCCACACTAATATGGCTAGTTTCCTATTATTTTTGCATGTCACCTCCTTACAACCCCCACCCCCGGGAGTGCCAGGGGTGTCTTACCCCCACAGTTTTTCTTTCCAGGTTGCAAGTGATACGCGTACCAAGTTTGGTTGAAATCGCTGAAGGCGTTCTAGAGTTATGCTGGAACAAACATACATACTACAAGGGTTGGATAAAAAGTAATGGCAACACTGGTATAATTGCTACTTGACTGTATTGGCAGAGGAGCACGTGTTACATTCCTTCAATGTAATCGCCCTTCATCTCTACGACCTTCTGTCACACGTATGGAAGGCGTCGTACACCGTCAGCGCGTCCATCTCTGTCGATGTCCCGCAGTGACCGCCCTATAGCACGTACGATGGCTCCGCGCGTGTCGTAGTGCTTCCCGCCCAGTGGTTCCTTCATTTTGGCAAAAAGGTCGTAATCACACGGTCTCATACCGGTGAATACGGCGGATGTTCCAGTACCTCCCACTACCAGTTATGCAGGAGCGCCGTCACAGTGTTCGCAGTGTGACACTTTGCATTGTCAAGCAGGATGATGGGACACCGTGCCAGAACGTGCCGTCGCTTCCTTCTTAATGCGAGACGAAGGTGGTGTTGCAAGAAGGTGCAGTAGTAGGCTGCGTTGACCGTCTGCCTAAGAGACGTTGTTCTTCTTGCCTAAACATATTGTTAGGGCGCTTGCACTCTCGTCCTCTGCTTCAGAGCACTGCTGTATAACATACAATCGCATCCCACTCACTATACTTCCTCGTCTGACATTCCTTTATCAACCACGAAACGGTTGTGGCGCTGTGACTCGCCCCTTTCACGGGACAGCAGTGTTGCCATTACTTTTTATCCAACTCTTGTACATACACACATACATTTTTATATATTAGATGATATTAGCTAGATCCATTGTAGAATACTGCAATATGAAATTTTTCATGAGGCACTGTAAAATGTGGCTTAATTGAAAATATACATAATAAATTTCGTTCCTATTTGTATCTCAGATTTCAATTGTTTAGATTCTTTTGTAGATATGATAAAAACTTGAACCACTTTCGTCTAGAAGATAATGAAAATGATCACAAATTTTCTAAATTCTATTGCGAACCACTGTGATGAATTTATTCGTTCTTAAGGTTCGCACTGTATTTTAAATTATTTACCATGTATATTTTAATGTACTTGTTATGTATTTTGTATTTCTCTTGAAGTTTTTATACTACTTTCTTGTCAAATTTGTATTACGAATTTATAACATGAATATTCCTGTATGAACTGCAGTAGCCTACCGAAGTTCTTTAGCTGTTCTTTAGCAGAATTATACAAGTGTAAATAAGTGGAAACTGTAGGTGCTGAAGGGGATGCGGACTTGAAAGCAAGGATAGGATTGCGCAAGAACTCTCTTTCACCTCTCTAGCGCCTCCTACGAATGTAAGATAGAGATAAAAATGTCTACTTAAATTAGAACAAGAATCATGTCTCACGATAAATTGCTTTCTGCACTTGACGGGCGGTTGATTCTTATTCTCTCACGAACTCAGCTTCTAGAGAGAGGGGGTGGGGGAGACTAAATGAATCAGGTTCGTTTCTCCCGGCGTCTTGGAAAATTTGGGTCCCTTCCCTCTCTCTGATGACAAATTAGCTCTTCCCCTTATCGCAGATCCGAGATGTCATCGCAGGGAACGAGGCGGTCTACAAAGAGAAACCGGGCCGATCGTTACCCAAGGCCCAGGATCGAACGGGATGGGGGAAAAAAAGGGAATTTTCACTTTTGCAAAGGCCTGCAGACGTTCCTACGCGAGGACGTAAACCTTTTACTCTCATCCATTTTACTGACGTAAACCTTCACCGCTTGGGATCGATAACCCGATAGCAAGGGTTATGACGGTCGTTATGTTAATGCTCGCGGAACGAGGAGGTGTGTTCCAATTCATATAGATAAAAATAACGACCCTCTCCGGGGTTTCCCCAGATATATTGCATTACATGTTCTCTGGTAGGACTTTGTCGAGATTGTATAGATACATGGCCGCGAGAGGGCCTCTCCAACGATCTGGAGCGGTTCATCTGCCAAATCGCCATTTATCTATTTCCCAAATCTAATTTTTGAGCGGTAGGGGAAGCTAGCGAAATTAAATTAAGTTCAAGCTCTTTTTATTGTTTGGTGATGTTCAGCTATTCCGAGTTTATCACTCAACTTATACAGTCACCAAAGGGGCTGTCGTTGGTATCTGTACCCACAATAAAAAAGGCTTGGATTAGGAACAAGATTTTCCAGCATTGAGGTTACAAGCTGCTCGATGAATTTTGTAATTTTAGGGCTTAACGTGAGAGTGGGGTAGAACCAAATCTCGCTTCAAAAGAGCCTAGTTGGAAACATTGAAACAATTTCACAGGCTGCAGTCTAAAAGAAATAATACCTATAAAATATTCTACAACGAACGTGTCCTAAATGGTGTAAAGGTAGGTTTTTAATTGGTTTGATCCATTCCATAGTTTTCTCTATTTCGTAGTCGCTCTCTACAGATAAAATTCAACTATGAGGATGAATGATCTCCAAACTCCCTTAGCCAGAGAGCTACTTCCCACTTTTCAAAATACATGGAAAGCTACTAAGATTGGATTGAATTTTTTATGAGATAATGAAATTATTATTTTTAATACATTTACAGGATAATAAAAAATGTCGCTTTAAATTTATATTTACAAAACCTTTAACTTTAGAATATTTTAGATCTTCACATTTAGTATAATACGTAGTTTCTGAGACATCAGTAAATCACTGTAGATTGTCTTCAGATGTCTCTCATAGCCAGACAGATCGATCGAGTTAATTTGTGTTGACTTGAACTACTAGTTTATAGATGTATCTGTACACCGAAATTTCTTTTTATAGGTGTGGTTGTTACTGATGCAACCAATGGCAGACACGGACGGATAGATATGGCCGTGACTTAAGATTCATTTTTCTCTAAAGTTTTGCTGATTGGTGTCATAAAATTCGTCATTTTTAATGGAACGTGAGTGATTTTTAATGTCAACGTTTAGTACCACCTGAATCTGAGAATGATCTAGTGTATTGGACGATTTTTGTTATTCCTTTTCGAGAAACTGATCATACTGTCTTCCGCCTATGGTAGGAGTGCAATCATTCCCTCAAGATCGCTGTCAACATCTGCAGCGAGTAGCCAATGGAAAATTTCCCTCAAGATCGTTGCGAGTACCTGTACTGAGTAGACACTATTCACGTTCCATTGAAAATATCTTCGCAAGCTACCCGTAGTCGCCAGTTTGGTGACTTCTGAAGTAGTAGATGATGGGACTAACAGAATGACACATCCACTCGATACAGGGTTTCAACTACGACCCCTGACGTCATAACACATTGCATTAACAACACAGACACACAGGACAGCTTTTCACAAGTTAAGTTCTACAGTTCTTGCAATTCTTAAACGTTCTTGTTCCGTTCCACTTCCTGCAGACACCAGAGCACGTCACACAGTTGACATTTGAAAGCGTGCCACTTCTTGTCTCTCTTCTGTTGTGTGTTTGAAAAGAACAAGGGACGAGGAAGTGTAGACGAAAGCACAAGTTGGAATGCAGAGTAATGCTAGGGCAAGATGTGGTAAGGGTGTTGATGTAGAGAGAGGGTAATTATCGGAGGTGCAGGTAAATTCCATACCAAACTAGCATCAAAATCCTGTGACTGTCACTTTGCCTATTTTTATAGCATGAACGACTGCTGCAGACATTCCCAAAACAGTCGCAGCATTTCCCAATTTCTAGTAATGGTACGCTACTTTCCTGTCTTAATTAAAACGACTAATTTGAATTCCCTTGTCCCTTCTTTACGTTTATGAAAAGAGCAAGATGTCTACCGCGCCACCCCCTCTCCTCCCGTCCAATCAGTGAAGCGAGAGAGATTTGGCAACTCAGGTCAGTGTTTCCGACACCAAAATATTTACGGCTGTGGTTTGTACTAAGTTAGGAGAGCTGATGGTCGTCATGCCCTGGCATGGAGAATATTGGCTCCGTCATATCCTGTCATGGAGAATATTGACTCCAGCTAAAACCGAGTCAGTGGTCGAGTAGTAGTCGACTCACGATATCACCACCGGCTTCGAGTCACCGGACTGCACATGGACTTTCCCTGGCTACTGCCGCATTGCGCACACTTTTCCGGTTTTATCAGTGGTATCTGATAAGCCATTGACAAGCTGTCACAATGTACAGGATTGCGCACAAAAAAAATGAGGCGATGTTGTCAGATGTAAAATGTTCTCAAGCCGTTCTCACTTCTGTTGTGTTTATTTGTGTGTGTGTGTGTGGACTTACACGTGTTTTTGCAGTCATTAACCTAACCTAACTTTTGAGTTTGAGTAAATTGGTATGATTTACTATTGTATTTCTAATTTCTCTCTCTCTCTTCTTGTCTAAAGAAAAAAACAGTTTTGCGCACAGATTTTAAAGCTATCAAAGTGGCAACGTCCGATCAAATTCTGTGCGCAATCCTGGATCTAAAGTGTGCGCAATTCGGTTGCTGCGCTTTCCCGTGTATGCGTACCTTCATTAATTTAATCTAATCATCATTCACTCTTATCGTCATTATTAGCCTAAAGAGACAAGGAAGCGACATAACATGTGGAAATAAATAAAAATGTACTACCCAGGCACGAATCAACATATTTTCTCATAACCCGTCCATACACGAACCAAAGCTCCCCTTGTTTATTCATACGTGGAATTTTGTTTGGCTGATTTAAGAATTCACTTCCCGCGCAGGCATTCTCGCCAGTGCACTGTGGTAGAATGCCTATTATTTTCTCCAGCGCAGATTTCCAGAGCGGTATTCGTTTGACCTTTCGCGAAAAAGAAGTCGGCGGCGTCGGAAGAATTTCTCCAATTAACTCCCCAGCATCCTTCCCGTTGCTGGACCATTCCCCGTCTTCTTTTCTTCCCTTATCTCGAGCTCTCGCTCTCTCTAGATTGGGAGATGCCCATGCGAAACGCCACTCAGTGGCCAACTGAACAAATGAACATCTTTTGTTCGAGGGAGGTAAAGGAAATTGTTTTCGTTTCTCCTTCTGTCCTGTTCTTCCCTGCGTCATCTTCTTCCAGGGTCTGGAAGAAAGCGACCAGGTTTCCCAAACAGTGGCTCGTGATTCTAAAGGTCTTTGTTCTTGTGTCTTCAAAACTTTCCCTCGAAATATTTCAGAGTTCTCCTCCTCCACACCCCCGGAGCAGAGTGTAAGGTAAGGAGGATATGTACAAACCTCGCCAGAAGTTCCCAATTTAATACCGAATATTGTATCTAATAGTAATTATACCATTATACATTATATTGACACCTAAAATATTTTTCTAAATACTGGGAGCCGTTGTCCACCATGGCCCATCTTTAGTGTCAGCACTGGTTTTCCACAAGTTTGCTCCTCATGCTATCCAGCAATACTGCGCTAGCTCCTTGTGCATGGAAAAATGAGTCATGACATGTAAACTCTGTATACGCGTGCCCACATGAAATACGATAAGAGATGTTCCAAAAATAAGCAACTAGTACAGTCACCGACAATTCTGGATTGTAAAGGTCCCATTGAAAGTCAATGGGGTTGTTTCAACCCAGAAGTGTCCGTGACTGTACATAGGTATAAGTTTTCAATCGGCAGGTATCTGTATCTTATATACAGAGCACAACAATGAAATGTCTCTCTAGTTGACATACTGCTACTTATTCCGGTTCTTATGATAGTGAAAGATAATGGTGCCACTCCGATTGTTGCTACTTTTTCTACTTCTCAGATTCAACCTCCGTGGGGAGTGGTTAGCACAGCGTGCTATGGACATGGACACCCGGCATGGGTGCTTTTTGCGAGTGTTTATTCAACAATTTCATCATGTCATCGCTCACCCTCAACGTCGCAATTAGCCAAAAGTGACAGAAAAGCGACGCTAAATAACAACAATCAAATATAGTTCACATACTCTGGCCAACAACTATGTCCGTATCTCGTACAGGAGTTAATCTAATCCTTTTTTTACTTCTGATCGGATTTTGTCAATTCCTGTATCTTTTTGCGTGCGTCTTTGGTACAGTTGGTAGGGTGTCTGACATACAAAACAGGAGACTTTGGTTAAATAGATAGATTTTGGTTTATAATTTTCCCGTTACTGTCCCTGCATAAGTGGCTCTGGTGCTCTCGTCATTAAAGGGTGCTTGGAGGCAGTTCAGGTAGGTAAAGGGAGCAGGAGCATGGTGCCGATCACAACACCTCCACCTCCTCAATACTCCTGTGTGACTTCATGACACAGTGCAATTCACGCTAGGGAACTTTACCTTTGTGCAGCGTTTTTCAAATGAAACGCCCCGATAACAAAAATGTATAATTAATTTCATTTTCATTCCACAGGCAAAATAAGTACAGTTGTCGAAAGAACAAAGTTCAAATTTTGTTTAACTAACAAGCTCAAAATATCCATCATGTCTGTTCAACACTTCCCGTGTACGAGTGCAAATGTTGTCACAAATTCGATTCAGAGTTTCAAAGGTGTCATTGTTCAATCTTCAGGCCCAGTTCGTCTAGTGTCCTTGGTGATTGTTTAAGAATTTTTCCTGTAGCAAGTGTCAAGTGAAAATAAGCTTCGTTACTGCACCAAATGTTGTTGTGAAGTAAATCGGGTTGCTGTTTAATCAAGTTGGAAAATTTGTTTACGAGGAGCAAGGGTTTTTGTTTCGCAACGTTTGTCAAATGCCTGATGCACCTGGAATTTATAGGGGAACATATGTAAATATTATCCCAAAATACTTCACACTGTTGTCACCGACATGCCAGTCTCGACTGATAAGCGCCATACATAAAGATTTCTTGGAGCGCTCTTGACGACAGCTTGACGCACTTATGCAACACGAGCTCGTGTTTTGACTGTTGGTGGTTGCATGTAATGTTTAGGGTCACCTAACACATAGCCTGCCTCGTTAAACTGGTTCACATATCGCCTAATTGATAGGTATTAGATCTGGTGCCCATGCACACTGTTACTAGTGTCAGTACTTTCGTTGGACCGTGATTGCTGGCTTGGACTCAACAAAACCAGGAGACGACATTCTTTTGTTGTCTTTTATCCATGGCATCAAATCAAAACGTGTAACAAAAAATGGAAACATTTTGAACTGTGTCCTTTCGATAACTGTAGTTGTTTTGCTTGCGGGATGAAAATAAAATTAATTATGAATTTTTGTTATGGGGACGTTTCATTTGAAAGACCCTAATTTTCTTTTCAACATAAACTGGTCTACAACTGGTACTACAACTTCATTACCTTTTCGGTTTATCCACCACACAAGTAGAAAGTTGACTGAAGATATGACGGCCTGAGACCATTCCCATCCAACAAGCATATAAGCAATGACCATGGCCGTTTTAAAAATATTATCTACGATATCATAATTCCTCTAATAAATGCAATTTTGGGCGATTCTCTACGTGCTGCACGGGACATTCGTACATTGTTAAATGAGTCTGGTATGCTGGTTAATTGATATTACACGGATCTTTCATATTCAGTGGTTGCTTACCATATGCCAGGAAATAAAATTCTTTCTCAAATTAACAATGCAAAATTAAATAAAAATGCTGTGTGATGCACAGGACTCGGAGATACATGTGAGAAGCACATAATTTTTTTAATTGATTATTTCTGTGATTTGAAGAAGTTTCAGGGTACCATATTTAGACACAGTTTGCTACAGACTTTGTACTACAAAATGCAATGAACAACGTTTTTATATTTACAAAAACAAATTTTAAATGTTTTTTTTCCTTGTTTGACGCAAGGGGACATTTAATATGTGATGCACGTGACATTTCTCTCCCTTATGTTGTTATTCCATAAACTCTCTCAAAAGGTTAAAAGTATCTTCTTAAAAAGTATCTCAAGGACAAAAGATTTGGTATTTTAAGCCTATAACCAAAGTAACCTTATAAAAAATATATTCTACTATCTGTTATTTAATTCTGCATAATGGTATTGCAGATTTGCAGATAACACTGTAGGACTAAACTTCAGTATCCTGTACGTACATTGTTCACAGCTGCTTTAGTTTTCCAGGGTTAATGTCAGACATACCTTGTGTGCTCAGATACAAGGTTTAATGAAAAAATATTGTTACTTGCTTTGTACTGTTACTTGCTTTGTATTGTTACTTGCTTTGTACTGTTACTTGCTTTGTACTGTTACTTGCTTTGTTGGTGCTCTGTATGAAGCAATTCATCCAAAATCAGAGACCATCACCAATATTGATGAAGTTATATGGTCGAATGAACGAACATCTTCAGAATTCAAAAGTAGAAGGCCTTGTTTTTGCAAGAAAGTTCTTACAAATACAGAAAGATATTATTCCGGAAGTATTTTGCAACTTCACATAGGAAGGGAGTAGTAAATGGAATTAGAGGACAAGCAAAATCACTTATTCGTACTCATGTAATGAGCAAGACTAATTCTGCACCAATTGTACAGACTACTTCAGATTTTTCAGAAGTAATTAGAAATCTCATGCCCAAAACTAAAGTTATTTTGATAAACGAAGAAGAATTTCACGAGAGAGAAGTTGGGATGATGCTCAGCCAATTGCAGGCACCAAATCTATACATACCATAAAAGCTGTTCAAGGTAGATATTTATATACCCCTGAGAACGATCCATCTCATGAATTAGAAATTCATGTGAATGCGAGTGCAGGCTACATACTGGTGGCTCGGACATAGTAAGATATGACGACGAACACTATCACGGTGCAGTTTCGTGAAAGGTTGCTGATGAATATGTTATGTGAGGCTGGTGATGCCAAGCACTTGGCCGGCCCCCATGGCGGAGTGGTTAGCACATCGTGCTACGATGCCAGGGGTCCCGGGTTCGAATCCGATCTTGGGCATGGGTATTTGTGAGTGTCTAGTCATCAATTCAATCATATCATCACTCATCCTCATCTTCGAAATTATCCAAAAGTGGCAGAAAAACGAAGTGAAATAAACCAAACCAAATCAAATTAAATCAAACCAACCACTGGAAGTGGCCTTTGAAGACTAATAAGTTATTGTATCCAACCAGGCAAAAAAGGCATCTCATAGTTATTTCCACAGGACAGTTCAAGTTTCAAGATGTTATGCTTTGAAGTGTGATGCACGGGACACGAAAACTATTTGCACTGGTGTTCCAGTGGTTTGAATTAAATTGAAATAATTACATTTCCAGTACTTTATGCTGTGTATTGAAAGTATATTTTAGTTTGGAAATGTTTTACTACAATAAATTATTTCTCCACAAGAAAAAAATAATATTTTGCGTGATGCATGGGACAAGGCGGCGAAGTACTTTAAAAATGCCAGTTTTGCAGTATATAAAAATAATAATTCCTTTATTTCCATATTCAATATAGAGCTAAGTAATCCTATATTTGATAAATAAAAATAATTCAAATATGTTAATTATATATATCTATAAAAATGTATTCGTACCTGAGGTAAAGATTCAGTGTTTTTCACTTGTAAAATGACCTTCAAGTTTAGATTTTTTTTTAATATTTTCTAATTATCTACCTATTTTCTGTTTTCATGACAGTTTGGATTGTATTCTACCTAAATATCATGAAAAATAAATTAATATTACACCTTCATTATTTGATATCTTGGTTTAACTTTTCGGAGAATTGCCCTTTTAATGATTCATTTTAAAATATGTTTATTGTTCACGAAACCGTAATTTTAACCATTATCTCTGTACATGATAAAATATTCAGATTTTAGTTTAAAAAAACGGTTCCGTTCCGTTGTTGTATAAATTACCAGGCAGAGAATAGAATTTTCTACGCTTATACTATGACTTGTAACTGCAACTGGAATTCTTGAAGCAACTTTATAGTATTTAATATAATGATTAAACTAGTTTTTATGCAATTTTGAGTGACTGGCAAAATGCTCATACTTCCTGTCCGGTTAAAGAATTTGCATTTATTATATTAGTGCAAGGATAATTTTTGGTGAACTTTCTGGCCACAAGAACTTATGCTTCTAGTTGAGACAGTTCCTTATATATTTGAGAAGTATAGACACTTCTTCTATTCAGCATGGCTGGTTAGTTTCCTTACGAGCGAAATCGACATAACCATTCTCTGTTCTGCGTTTGAGCGAGTTAATTTGTGTTGACTTGAACTACTAGTTGGTAGATGTATCTGTACACCGAAATTTCTTTTTATAGCTGTGGTTGTTACCGATGCAACCAATGGCAGACACGGACGGACAGATATGGCCGTGGTTTAAGGTTCATTTTCTCTCCAGTTTTGCTGATTGGTGTCATAAAATGCGTCATTTTTAATGAAACGTGAGTGATTGTTAATGTCAAAGTTTAGTACCACCTGAATCTGAGAATGATCTAGTGTATTGGACGATTTTTGTTATTCCTTTTCGAGAAACTGATCAGACTGTTTTCCGCCTATGGTAGGAGTGCAATCATTCCCTCAAGATCGCTGTCAACATCTGCAGCGAGTAGCCAATGGAAAATTTCCCTCAAGATCGTTACGAGTACCTGTACTGAGTAGACACTATTCACGTTCCATTGAAAATATCTTCGCAAGCTACCCGTAGTCGCCAGTTTGGTGACTTCTGAAGTAGTAGATGATGGGACTAACAGAATGACACATCCACTCGTTACAGGGTTTCAACTACGACCCCTGACGTCATAACACATTGCATTAACAACACAGACACACAGGACAGCTTTTCACAAGTTAAGTTCTACAGTTCTTGCAATTCTTAAACGTCCTTGTTCCGTTCCACTTCCTGCAGACACCAGAGCACGTCACACAGTTGACATTTGAAAGCGTGCCACTTCTTGTCCCTCTTCTGTTGTGTGTTTGGAAAGAACAAGGGACGAGGAAGTGTGTAAGGTAAGGAGGATATGTACAAACCTCGCCAGAAGTTCCCAATTTAATACCGAATATTGTATCTAATAGTAATTATACCATTATACATTATATTGAACCTAAAATATTTTTTTAAATACTGGGAGCCGTTGCCCACCACGGCCCCTCTTTAGTGTCAGCACTGGTTTTCCACAGGTTTGCTCCTCATGCTATCCAGCGATACTGCGCTAGCTCCTTGTGCATGGAAAAGTGAGTCATGACATGTAAACTCTGTATACGCGTGCCCACATGCAATACGATAAGAGATGTTCCAAAAATAAGCAACTTCTACAGTCACCGACAATTCTGGATTGTAATGGTCCCATTGAAAGTCAATGGGGTTATTTGAACCCAGAAGTGTCCGTGACTGTACATAGGTATAAGTTTTCAATCGGCAGGTATCTGTATCTTATATACAGAGCACAACAATGAAATGTCTCTCTAGTTGACATACTGCTACTTATTCCGGTTCTTATGATAGTGAAAGATAATGGTGCCACTCGGATTGTTGCTACTTTTTCTACTTCTCAGATTCGACCTCTGTGGCGAGTGGTTAGCACAGCGTGCTATGGACAATGGACATGGACATCTGGCATGGGTGTTCTTTGTGAGTGTTCATTCAACAATTTCATCATGTCATCGCTCATCCTCAACGTCGCAATTAGCCAAAAGTGTCAGAAAAGCGACGCTAAATAACAACAATCAAATATAGTTCACATTCTCTGGCCAACAACTATGTCCGTATCTCGTACAGGAGTTAATCTCTTTCTTTTGTTACTTCTGATCAGATTATGTCAATTCCTTTATCTTTTTTCGTGCGTCTTTGGTACAGTTGGTAGGGTATCTGACATACAAAACAGGAGACTTTGGTTAAATAAATAGATTTTGGTTTATAATTTTCCCGTTACTGTCCCTGCATAAGTGGCTCTGGTGCTCTCGTCATTAAAGGGTGCTTGGAGGCAGTTCTGGTAGGTAAAGGGAGCATGAGCATGGTGCCGATCACAACACCTCCACCTCCTCAATACTCCTGTGTGACTTCATGACACAGTGCAATTCACGCTAGGGAACTTTACCTTTGTGCAGCGTTTTTCAAATGAAACGCCCCGATAACAAAAATGTATAATTAATTTCATTTTCATTCCACAGGCAAAATAAGTACAGTTGTCGAAAGAACAAAGTTCAAATTTTGTTTAACTAACAAGCTCAAAATATCCATCATGTCTGTTCAACACTTCCCGTGTACGAGTGCAAATGTTGTCACAAATTCGATTCAGAGTTTCAAAGGTGTCATTGTTCAATCTTCAGGCCCAGTTCGTCTAGTGTCCTTGGTGATTGTTTAAGAATTTTTCCTGTAGCAAGTGTCAAGTGAAAATAAGCTTCGTTACTGCACCAAATGTTGTTGTGAAGTAAATCGGGTTGCTGTTTAATCAAGTTGGAAAATTTGTTTACGAGGAGCAAGGGTTTTTGTTTCGCAACGTTTGTCAAATGCCTGATGCACCTGGAATTTATAGGGGAACATATGTAAATATTATCCCAAAATACTTCACACTGTTGTCACCGACATGCCAGTCTCGACTGATAAGCGCCATACATAAAGATTTCTTGGAGCGCTCTTGACGACAGCTTGACGCACTTATGCAACACGAGCTCGTGTTTTGACTGTTGGTGGTTGCATGTAATGTTTAGGGTCACCTAACACATAGCCTGCCTCGTTAAACTGGTTCACATATCGCCTAATTGATAGGTATTAGATCTGGTGCCCATGCACACTGTTACTAGTGTCAGTACTATCGTTGGACCGTGATTGCTGGCTTGGACTCAATAAACCAGGAGACGACATTCTTTTTCTATTCAACAGACAACTTACGGTCCGCCATTGTTGTCTTTTCTCCATGGCGTCAAATCAAAACGTGCAACAAAAAATGAAAACATTATTGAGTCCAAGCCAGCAATCACGGCGTTTCATTTGAAAAACCCTAATTTTCTTTTCAACAAATACTTCCTCACTGGTACCACAACTTCATTACCTTTTCGGTTTATCCACCACAGAAGTAGAAAGTTGACTGAAGATATGACGACCTGAGACCATTCCCATCCAACAAGCGTATAAGCAATGGCCATGGCCGTTTTTAAAATATTATCTACGATATCATAATTCCTCTAATAAATGCAATTTTGGGCGATTCTCTACGTGCTGCACGGGACATTCGTACATTGTTAAATGAGTCTGGTATGCTGGTTAATTGATATTGCACGGATCTTTCATATTCAGTGGTTGCTTACCATATGCCAGGAAATAAAATTCTTTCTCAAATTAACAATGCAAAATTAAATAAAAAAGCTGTGTGATGCACGGGACTCAGAGAAACATGTGAGAAGCACATAGTTTTTTAATTGATTATTTCTGTGATTTGAGGAAGTTCCAGGGTATCATATTTAGACACAGTTTGCTAGAGACTTTGTACTACAATATGCAATGAACAACATTTTTATATTTATAAAAACAAATTTTAAATATTTTTTTTCTTGTGTCACGCAAGGGGACATTTAATATGTGATGCACGGGACATTTCTCTCCCTTATGTTGTCACCCCATAAACTCTCTCAAAAGGTTAAAAGTATCTTCTTAAAAAGTATCTCAAGGACAAAAGATTTGGTATTTTAAGCCTATAACCAAAGTAACCTTATTAATATATTCTACTATCTGTTATTTGTTTCTGCATAATGGTATTGCAGATTTGCAGATAACACTGTAGGACTAAACTTCAGTATCCTGTACGTACATTGTTCACAGCTGCTTTAGTTTTCCAGGGTTAATGTCAGACATACCTTGTGTGCTCAGATACAAGGTTTAATGAAAAAATATTGTTACTTGCTTTGTACTGTTACTTGCTTTGTACTGTTACTTGCTTTGTATTGTTACTTGCTTTGTACTGTTACTTGCTTTGTTGGTGCTCTGTATGAAGCAATTCATCCAAAATCAGAAACCATCACCAATAATGATGAAGTTATATGGTCGGATGAACGAATATCTTCAGAATTCAAAAGTAGAAGGTCTTGTTTTTGCAAGAACGTTTTTACAAATACAGAAATACATTATTCCGGAAGTATTTTGGAACTTCACATGGGAAGGGAGTAGTAAATGAAATTGGAGGACAAGCAAAATCACTTATTCGTACTCATGTAATGAGCAAGACTAATTCTGCACTAATTGTACAGACTACTTCAGATTTTTCAGAAGTAATTAGAAATCTCATGCCCAAAACTAAAGTTATTTTGATAAACGGAGAAGCATTTCACGAGAGAGAAGTTGGGATGATGCTCAGCCAATTGCAGGCACCAAATCTATACATACCATAAAAGCTGTTCAAGGTAGATATTTATATACCCCTGAGAACGCTTCATTTCATGAATTAGAAATTCATGTGAATGCGAGTGCAGGCTACACACTGGTGACTGTGACATAGTAAGATATGACGACTAACACTATCACGGTGCAGTTTCGTGAATGGTTGCTGATAAATTTGTGATATCTGTTATGGTTAAGGCTGGTGATACCAAGCACTTGGCCGGTTAGCACATCGTGCTACAATGCCAGGAGTCCCGGGTTCGAATCCCATCTTGGGCATGGGTATTTGTGAGTGTCCAGTCATCAATCTCATCATATCATCACTCATCCCCATCTTCGAAATTATTCCAAAGTGTCAGAAAAACGAAGTGAAATAAACAAAAAAAAAAAGTAAAAAGATAAAGTGCTCCCCTGTGCATAGCACCACGCCATGAATGCGTATAGGGGGTGTGAGGGTAACGCCCCACACTTCCTTGATCCGGTCATGAGTGGGTGTGATGTGATCAGCATCACGCCCCTGACCGCCTTTACCCCCCAGGGTCTCCCCCAGGTACCCATGTTATTCCACCTTGGGTGGGCGCCGGGGCCGCTTACATCGTTAGAAAAGTTCCCGGATTTGAACCGGTCGGGGATCGAAGCCGGGACCTTTAGCATGGTAGTCAGACGCGTTACCGACTGAGCCACCGCGGAATCAAATTAAATCAAACCAACCACTGGAAGTGGCCTTTGAAGACTAATAAGTTATTGTATCCAACCAGAAAGAAAAGGCATCTCATAGTTATTTCCACAGGACAGTTCAAGTTTCAAGATGTTATGCTTTGAAGTGTGATGCACGGGAAACGAAAACTATTTGCACTGGTGTACCAGTGGTTTGAATTAAATTGCAATAATTACATTTCCAGTAATTTATGCTGTGTATTGAAAGTGTATTTTAGTTTGGAAATGTTTTTCTACAATAAATTCTTTCTCCACGCGAAAAAAATAATATTTTGCGTGATGCATGGGACAAGGCCGCGAAGTACTTTAAAAATGCCAGTTTTGCAGTATATAAAAATACTAATTCCTTTATTTCCATATTCAATATAGAGCTAAGTAACCAATTATTTGATAAATAAAAATAATTCAAATATGTTAATTATATATATGTATAAAATGTATCCGTACCTGAGGTAAAGTTTCAGTGTTTTTCACTTGTAAAATGGCCTTCAAATTATTTACCTATTGCTTTTCATGATGGTTTGGATTGTATTCTAGCTAAATACCATGAAAAATAAATTAAAATTACAGCTTCGTTATTTGATATCTTGGTTTCACTTTTCGGAGAATTGCCCTTTTATTGTTCACGAAACCGTAATTTTAACCATTATCTCTGTACATGATAAAATATTGAGATTTTAGTTTAAAAAAAACGTTTCCCTTCCGTTGTTGTATAAATTACCAGGCATAGAATATAATTTTCTAAGCTTATACTTTTACTTGCAACTGTAATTCTTGAAGCAACTTTATAGTATTTAATATAATGATTAAACTAGTTTTTATGCAATTTTGAGTGACTGGCAAAATGCTCATACTTTCTGTCCGGTTAAAGAATTTGCATTTATTATATTAGTGCAAGGCTAATATTTGGTGAACTTTCTGGCCACAAGAACTTATGCTTCTAGTTGTGACAGTTCCTTATATATTTGAGAAGTATAGACACTTCTTCTATTCAGCATGGCTGGTTAGTTTCCTTACGAGCGAAATCGACATAACCGTTCTCTGTTCTGCGTTTGAGCTTCAAAGCCCGTTATTCAAATGGACAAGGTGAATGAAGATGGAGGCGCTATTTGACGTCAATGAACTTCGAAGAAGCAATGGAGGAAACGGCAAGACATGCAAGAATCCTTTAAAAAAAGTTGCCCGTCAAATCTAATAAGAAAACCTTTTACGACTGAAATCCCCGCTCCAACCTTCCAACTTTTTCCTTTCGAAAAAAAGTGAAAGAAAGAAGAAACGTTAGCATGAGAACAGAAAAGAAGAAAATGGGGGACCGAATGGGACGAAGGAACGGAAGTACCACTTGACGCATCTCGGAGCCTTCTCTCTCCGACCTTTGTTCGACATCCTCTCCCCTCTCTTTCACTCTGCTCCAGGCGTCCAGTGCTCCTGAAGTGGGATGCTGTTAAGCTTGCCTTGGGGACACGGCAGATCAATTCCTCAATCGCTGTTCAGTCTATAGGGCTCCTCCTGGGTCATCGAAAGCACCTCTCTCCTTCTCTCTTTCTCCCTGTCTCCTCTCTTGTTCTCTCTCCTGCTCCCTCTCTCTTTTCCATATCTCTTTCTCTCTCTTCTCCTTCTCTTTCTCACTTTTTTCTGTGTCGTTTTATCTCTCTTATCTCTCCTTCTATCTCTTTCATTCTTTCTTTTCCTTTCTCTTTCCCTGTCTATCTCTTTTCTACTATATTCACCAGACGAGCTTTTGTTTCATGATTTATTTGCATTTGATTGATTAATTGATTGATTTGATTTATTGAGCTTTCCCTTTCAATCACTTTTTGGCTAATTCCGAAGATGAGGATGAAGGATGATGATGAAATTGATAAAGGGACACTCACAAAGAACACCCATGCCCAGACCGGGAGTAGAACCCAGGACACCTGTCGTCGTAGCGCGCTGTGGTACCCACTCCTGCACAGAGACTGACTTTGCATTTCATAGAGTAAATATACTTGCATGCATAATTATTCTATTCTGTTGTTAATTTTTACACATCCCGTTCAAGAAAAAACTTTCAAGATTATAGGAAAATTTCAGTCATAAAGTTTAGGTCTAGCCATAAATTTACATAACCTCTCACATAAAATATAACTTTTGGACTTTTGAAAACTCATGGAATCATTTATTCTGATTGAATATGAAAGCATGAAGTTCTGAAGGTTCCTGCATTTTTTTACACTAAATTTTCCTGATATAACGAATTTTATCTTCGGTTATTCTGTAGTAATCCTAACAGAACATTATATATGTTATTATCTACAAAAATGATAATGTTTTTACTTTCTCTAATTTGAAATGAATAATATCAATTTGCAGATGATTCACTCCCCCTCCCGCCCTTTCGCGGCTCGTGCTAGTGCATGCAGAGATGCAAAGTGGTCAGTAAAATCAATAAAAGTCATTTTTCATCTTGGTCTGTAATTTGTCACTCTTTAAAAGTTGGTCAGTAGAGTCAGTAGTTTTTTTCTTGTTTTCGTGACTACAATTTGTAATTTGTTTTGGCGGATACATGATGACTTCTCTCAGGGAAAATCACAAACTCATTCAGGAAATGACATTATTTTGATCAAACACGCAAGAACACACTGACGTCGACCCTGGCCTTTGAACACCTTCTCGGAGTCTTCATCTGTGACTAGATATTCACGTTTAACATTGTGGGAGTCAACATGGCACACTTCGTGCTGAAAAGAAGTGAAGGAGGTAAAGGAAAAAGCGAAGAAGAAAAATGCGCACAGAAATAATGCAGAATACTAATGAGTAGGGTTGGTAAAAGTCAAAGAATTGTAAAATAAATTCAATTCCGATCCGGGAGAGAAAATCAACAAGTTTAAGTGGGTTCTGAACTGTAAATAATATTTTTCTTATTAATTTAAGTAAGCATGGTCTCGAAACCTTTTCTTCCGGATCAATTTAAATACAGTCTAAGATTGGTATTGAAAAAAAGAAAGAAGAGGTTCCGCTCCTGTTAAGGAACCCAATAGAATCCATTAGAATTTATGGCTTCTTCGAATTTGAACAAACCTGCTATTGAGAAACAAAAGAGTTTTTAATAACTTGTGTCTTTTTTCACGAACAAAAGTGAAAATAATTCTTACTAAACAGTAATTAAATTTTTACCTTAAATGTTTTAGTGCAATAATAAAAAACTGTTTTAATCTTCATAAAACGTTAGTTTTGTGTTCAATCAGAATGTGGTCCGTACGGGTTAGATAATATATTTTATGAAATCACATTTTTTTAAAATGTAAATTTATGCTGTAAATAAGTTAGGCCGGCTTTAGACGAACGCATTTTCTTTAGCATAAATACTATGTTAAGGCTTCCAAAAATTTTATAGCAAATAGTAGTTTACACGCAAGCATTAATCTTGTAACTTTTCGGCTAGCTTTTGCGATTACAATGTATAACATATACAGCATGAAAGGCACGTCGAGTTACACCATCTACATGATGAGTGCACGGTGTTTACATTTGAAACAACTAAAATATTTTTCTATACGTGTACAGCAAACGTTGTAACGTATGTATTTAAGCAGCGCCATTGTTTTGTACCTAATAACTTTTTATACGAAACGTTATTCCTCTTGGTTGAATAGTTATCGGCTTTTAAAAATGTGATGTGATACATTGTTTACATCTCACGCGGCCGCCATTACAACTCGCACTCCTGACCTAGAGGTCGCTTCTGATTGGTTATGCTACAAAAAATGCTACGGAAATAGGACGGATCCTATCCTTGACAAATGCCATGAAATATGCCATGCCATTTGAAATGCCATAAGATTTTTAGCTTTACACGATAGCATTTTGGTCATGTCATAAATGTTAAGCAAAATGCTAATATAATGCTTTCGTCTAAAGCGGGCTTTAGTCAGTAATCTATTTTGTTGAGTTCAATTATTAATTCTGAACCTTTGACCACTTCCCACCCCTGCACATAGGTTTTGTTCCCATAGTTATAATATGAGTACTTCTTGATTACGCTCCTACTCGTTATATTAATTTTCTTCTCGGACTTGCCAGGAATTTGTGTCGGCATGAATTAGAAAATCGTCCATGATTAGGAGGTCGCTGTTATCCCAAACGATAAGTAACGGGCCCGAGAAAGCTATTAGCCTAATGGACAGTGGACTGCGACCTCTCTCTCCATCGGCAAATTGAAAGGGATGTGTATGGAAAGAAGATAGAGAAATGTTTCATCAGTAATGAAGAGGAGAAGGAAAAACTCAGAGGAACACAAGATATATATATATATATGAAATAAAAACACGCTCTTTTCGATCAATAGGCGCAATGCAGTTGTCGAGCATAACACATGCCTTTTCAGTATGTATAGTTTGTGTGTTGGGAATGTTGATTTTTATAATGTTAAAGAAATGTTATGAAAGCTCTCTTCCTGGGAAGTTTGGAAGGAATATATAGAAAAATGTTGTCGCATAAACACACATTCAAGCAAGAAATCCAATAAGGGTTAGCATTAATATATGCCACACGTGAACACAAAAAATATAATTGAAGACACATTTCAAGAAATATATTTCGGGAGAGACAGGCTATTATCATATTATCATTATTATTGTTGTTATTATTTCATTAGAGCTATTGTTTACAAGTTTTCCAAACATGGCATTAGACACAATGCCATTGTTACGGTAAGGTGGTGTTGAATTAATTGCAGAGATTTGACGTTGTGGTGTATCTGCACAATAATCAATTATTACTATTAGAGATATAATAGAGGATCCTGCTGAAAACTGTGACTAGAAATGTAAATATGTTGCTCTCACCATAATATTCTACAACTTACATATTTTATACGTGCAATTTTGCACTTTTTATTTGACTTAGTGCTGTGTTAGGTTTTATGCTGAGCTCATTACTTAAAAAACGTTATTATTATTATTACATGAAGCAATACTACTAGATCGACTAAAATAAAATTATAATGAACTCAGAACATCTGATTTACTTGCAGGGTACATTAGATGCGTTTAAAACTGCTGTGAAGGACTTGAAAATGCAATTGTCTTCACATAATAATGTTTCTCTGTCTCTCGCTCCCTCTATAATGTGTGTGTGTTCAACACGCACACATTATAGCAAGAGAGAGAGATTATTATGTGAAGGCAATAGCGAGTATTTGTAGTAAGGACATATGGGGCTGAGCCGAGAGAACCAAACATGAAACGTTTATAGCCACCAGAAAGCCATGTCTGGTAAGCCATTCTTTACTTAAGAGGCGTCTGGTGTTTCCTTGTGGAAAAGTTCGGAAATTTCGCAAGGAAAGTAGAAGTAGGTTGAACGGATGCTTCTGATAGGTTAATCAAAGAGAGAGAAGCAATCTTGCTTTAATCAGTGAGAGGACATACGAGGAAGTGAAAGGGGGTGACTAATTTTGGTGCAAGTCAAGTATTTGCATGGTCGAACAATACCTACATCGGGCGGGTTTGACCTAGTAATAATTGTTATTGACCTCTGAATACATTAGGCTGTTGGTCAAGGACGATGGTATTGAATTACTAGTCTCACCGATTTCCATACACCCGCCCCCATGCTGCACTCTGAAAAGCAGCTATAACCGAAAACGTTATGTATGACGTGTGTGGATGTATTTACAGCAAGGATACAAATATGCTTACATGTTTGTTTTAAATCTGTTACGACGATTAATATAGCAGATGTTTCACCCACATACACGCATACAAATGAATGCTGCATCAGAACTTATACATATATCATACAATATGTCACTATAGCATGACAGAGTGACGAAATATAGAATATGGAACGATCGTAACATGTTAAGTAAGAAAATACACGAAAAAAACTCCGCAAGTACTTTGTACATGAGCCTAATTCAAGTATTTCTTCAGAAGAAATTGTTTTCCAGTATATTTATATAACATTATTGGCCGGGCCTCCCCGTTGGCGTAGTGGTAACGTCGTCGCCTTGTAATCAAGGTGCCCCGGGTTCGATACCCGATGTAGGCAGATAGTGGCTTCGACCTTACTTTAAACTGCAGGTCCAGTCCCGATTAGCCTTTCAGTGCATTAAGTAGGATTAAAACAAATTCAACAACTCCAATTGTATTACACTAGGGCTAATCGGAATGAACCTTCAGTTTGAACATGTCCAACTCTGTAAAAAATCTAGGCACAATACTTTATGTCACAATTTAACTTTCCTCTATGATTTATTATTATTAGTATTGGTGCTTGATAGAACATTATAGGGTGATGAAGGGGCTGTACTGGCTGAACAAGGGCTTCACAATCTCCTATGGCGCAGCCAATACAACCAGAAAGTCAAAGATCAAAGTTTAAGTCCACTTTATGCCCAGATAGGCTAATCGTGACTGGGTCTACTGTTTAAAATAGAGCCTTGTGTAATGTGCTTCCACTGCGAACCCGTGACCTCTTGATTGCAATTCGACGGCACTAACCCTGTGCCATCGGGGAAACACGCTACCAGGAAGCGAGATCTGTTGCAAAGAAATGAAAGAACTCGCCCCAGAAGTAGTTACATAGTGCTCCCAGTCCCGTGTTGCCTAGCATCTGCCTCGAGGATCCGGACGTCTCTCCCAGCCATAATTGCCGGCGGAAGATCGGGGCTGCATTATTCATCTTTTGAGGGAAGATGAGGCCCCGTGGCGTATCCATATTCTCCCGGCTTCCCGTGGCTTTAGCTGCGGGTAGAGTTTAGAGTTGGACCAATTGGACGCGACGTCAGGATAAACACGCTTGAGTGGCCTGTCACGTTCAATGCAGACATACTTGTGACGTGAACTCCATCAGGAAGTGTCGTTCTGGGTTACAGCACATGCTCTTCAACATGCGATTGCAATATTATCGCAATGCGGTGCGGTGCGGCTTCTCAATATAACACACCAATAACGTCTCACCTGGTTTTACGACATGCAAGCGTGACAGTTGCCTTAAGGATCGGTTACAACGCTAAATGAATTGAAGACTAAAATTGGTAAACGCTGTAAGTGCCACAATAAAACAAACACCGTTTTCCACGTTAAACTGTGAAATTTGCCATGCTTTATAATGTGGTAAAAGTGAAATGTGGCTGGTAGCCGTCTAAGTAGTTCAAAGGGCGTGTAAAGAGGTCACTAGTGTGCACTTTCTTACGGGCTGATGTGCGGAACGATGCGATTTCCCAACACTTTCGCTTTTGGCACTTACAACGTTTACCACTTTTAGTTCTCAATTTGTTTGAAGTCCACTTTGCATGCATACAGGTTCATCGAGACTGTGTCTGCCTTTTAAAACGGTATCCGAACCTCCAGTGTGATTCCATCGGGAATCGAACTCTCGACCTCTTCGTCACAAGGAGACTTGAGTTAGCCACTACGCTATCTGAGAAGTTCTTTGGGATCATTTTAATTTGGCCATCCAGTCGGTAGATTCATTGCCTGCTGGTACGAGGGACCCTGGTTCGATTCGCGGGGTGGTTGGCTTCAGGTTTATACAAGAAATGTTCCTGCATGGACTTCACCAAACCGATAATAAATGGGTATCTGGAGGGCAACCCTAGCGGGTAAAAGCACCAGAGCATGGTGCTGATCACAACACCTCTGCAAATACCCGAAATTGTGAATGTGTGGAGCTATACCTTCAGATCCTCCATCGGAATGTTGAAATGTACAGGGGGTAGCTTTATATTTACCCTTACCACATGAAGCTCACACCACTTATACTGTTAATTCCAAAAAAAAAAAAAAAACTTCCAAAAAAGCTTACATTCTTCCTATTAATGTACTTATATTATTTTAATAATTACATTAAGGTTAATGATAGTATAGCTATTTTCGCTCTATCCCTTTATTACCCTGAAATCTGCAACTAAAGACTCACCAGTGACGGGGTCGTTAACAAAGCGCGCTTCAACGCCAGGTGTTCCGGGTTCGAATCCCGACGCATCGTCGTTCTTCGTAAGTGACCCTCCATCATATCATCACTCACCCTCATCGTCGCGATTAACCAATAGTGGAAGAAAATTGACGCTAAATATAAAAAATCCAATAAAACAAAAAAAATGCCAAAATGATATTCTTAAACTATAACTCCACCACCATCATTGCCACTTAGATGATCGTGTCCGAAAGTTATTTTGGGGTTCGAATTATAATTCTTTTTCGAGTTAGCAAAATATGTTATGTTTATTCTCATTCGTCATCTATTACGAGCCACATGTCACTTACCACTTCGGCGGGAAAACAATTTTGACAGCAACTAATGGTACTGTAAAAGTAGCTTCAACTACTTCGGAATGCATGAGACCTGCAGTTTTCTTCACTAATGTTATTTTTATCAACGTGACGGTGAAGACGAAGCGGCGACTTCAAACCACCCCTCTGTTGCCAGGCACCTCAGTATAAGGTTTGAAAGGCATGTTTGTTTTTAGCAGAAACTCTGCCCACTTTCCTTCCAAATCGTCTGGAAGTGTCCAGCATCCTCTGTCTTCAATGTGTTGACAGCGTCTCAGACAAGCGACCTTGCCCGCAGTTTCGAATTTTTTTCGCTCCCAGAAGGAACACTCTGCCAACAAATAAGGTGGGTGTCATGCGATCCGCCTCCTCTTCTTCAGCAAATTTTTCGCCTGATGACAAAACAATATGGCGACGGCAGAACTTCCGGTTAGGACGGCAAGATGACGCTTCTGGGGGAAGTGATAAAAATCGAAGAATGAGCATGTTATCAGATTTCTTATTTGCAGAAATGAGATTTTTCGGAAGCGGAGAAAAAGTGCTGCTGGAAAAAAAAATTGGATTCGAGGTTCTGTGTCAAGCGTACAGCGTTCGCCGTTATTCTGAAGGAAATATCGTGTCTTGTTATTTAGGCTCGACTCTCGGGCAACTAGAATCCACACTAGGAAGGACTTCTGGTCGCCAAATCGTTACCCGGATAATATTTTGTCTTGTCGCCGTACTTGCCACGGGAAACATTCACAAAACTAAAAAAAGAATACAATTTAACTACTGCACTAACACAAAAGTATGAAAGTAGTATTTCTTTAAGAAGCGCACCGCTGTGGCGGATTGGTTATCACACCGCGATACGACACCGCGGGTCCAGGATTTCAATCCCGGGGGCGTATTTACAAACCCGATAGTGCTGCAGAACCAGAGGTATATAAAGCTTTCTTATTGGCTGTGTGCACCGGAAGTGTTTATGTTCCGTGTCCATTGTTCCTTCGTGTGGAAAAATAAGACTCGTGATTATATAGTAATAAAGTTTGTAATCAGATTGTCGAAATTATGTTAAGAGATATACGTTTATATAATAAATATAATGTTTAAAATGATATACGTTGAACATACATAATTTGCTCAATTGTCATTGGTAGTTACAATGTTTGCACTGATGTGACTTTAAATAGAAAAATCATTCACTTCAAGATGAGTTCTGATTTCTGTCTTCTAAAACATTGATTTAAGTAATTGTGCTAAAATATCAACCTTAGTATAAATGGGTTTCTTATCTTGTTGGAATGGATATTTGAAATCTACACTGTTAATTTGAACCCTGCCATCTAAGCATTACCTTGAAGGAACGCTGCATTAACTTCCGGAATGGTAGCCAATCAGAAGCCAAATATCGCTGGAGGTTCTGCAGTACTATAGGGTTTGTAAATACCCATCCCGGGGTGGGCATGGGTGTTCTTTTCTAGTCTCGCTTCATCAATTTCATCTTATCACCTCTCATCCTCATCGTTGCGATTAGCTAGAAGTGGAAGAAAAACGACGCTAAATAACAAAAATTTAAAAAATAGTAAGTAGGAAAAATAATTCCAAAGTAACAGTGTGTAACATATTTAATGTTATAATTTAACGTATTGCACAAATCTAGAGTAACGTTAAAACTGCTCAATAATTAAATTAAGGCTTTTAATTGTTAGGATTATCGGTGTTTTATTAAAATAATTGTGTATACACCTTAGTTATTGTCATAATTCAATTTAGTTTAATAAGGTGCTTTATAGTGATAAGAACAGCTAGCTATGTAGCAAAAATATTTATTTATTTCAAACCGTATTTATAGTGCGGTACACAGAAAATTCCAAAGTACAGTACTTTTACCCGTACACTCATAATCAAATGCCACAAAGTAAAAAGAAAATGAACATAATAAAATTTAGAATATGTAATAAGGACAGGAATGGTATAAAAATTTGAACAGTAGTATAAAATAATACAATGTTAAAGACATATGTTAAAGGAAAGAACAGAGAACAAAAACACGTATACATTCAGTTAGATATTATATTGAGTTATTAGATAATATGAAAATGATTTCTTAACAATATTTATGCATTACTATTACTCTTCTATATACTTCTGTCAGGTACATGTTCATCAACAAGGGACAATTTAAATTATAAAATTACGCTGTAAATAATTTAGCGTTCAAGGGACACAGAGAGTGGTCCCAGGAGGTCTCCGCACCACATTTTAGTCAATGTTTAATCTCAGTGGTGTTAAAATAACAGATAAATGTTTTATTGAACACCATTTTAACACTACTCTGGCTAAACGGTGACTAAAACGAGGTGTGTATCTTCTGGAACTACTGTCTTGTCACTTAACACCAGTGTTTTTTGTTGTTGTTTTTTAGTGTAAGATCCATTAAAAAGGGTCGCTAATCTACTAACAGATAATACCACACACACATTTATAGTAAGGAATAATTTTTCAAATGTTGATTATTTACTCATCTATAAAATCCAATACTTCCTCTCCCACTCTTCTGACCAGAAACAACATTTTGTGATACCCCTTCTCCAAGTCCCTTAGAAGTATTACAGTGTACCAGACCTCAGGATCGCTTTGTCGGAAATAGCCACGCGAGATCGTGAAAGAGAAAGGGAACTTCCAAACTAGCATGTCGAAGGACTATAAAAGAACAAAATGGTTCCATTATCAGCTTAAAGCATTTCTCCCCTGTTCTCTCTCTGACGTCACGCGCGTTCGCCGAAACTTTTCAACCCACTTCTGAGAGGCGATTGAGAAAGCCGAATGCTATAAACGTAGGGTGTTTGTATAGCTGAAGGGAGAGGGGACGAAAGATATAGCTACATGTACCGTACCTTGCACTTGTGTAAATAGGTACTCTTATCATACACGTACTACTGGATGAACTTGTTATTGTTATTATTAGGCATTTTATTATTATATCCGTGCAACCTTCTTCAACAATAGTTGTTATACCCATGCTGATTGTCTGTAGGTAACGACTTATTGTAACAGTTACTTTTTCAACTACTTTTTGAAATGACTAACTTTAATTATGTTATTTTTTTAAGTGAGTTAAGGCCGACAAACACGGAATAACATTTCCAGTACGAATGCCCTATACAACTTTTCCGGAATGTCTGGAGTAGCGACGCGCAGAGGCGAAAGCTTGTGGGCGGAGCCAGACTAGGTGGAGAAGGGTGCGATTGGCTAGTCGAGTCGCCCCCTCCCCTCCGCGCGTTCATTTGACGAGGCACACACCCGCAACGTGCGCCCAGAATGAGTTCGCGTTCTCTTACTCCAGACATTCCGGAAAAGGAATATAGTTGGCGCTGCACTGGCTACCTGGCTGGAAATGATGGCTGCCAGGCTGGCTGCTAGACTGTGTTCTGATTGCAACTGGCTTTCTGTGCTAGATTCTGTGGAACAGCCAAACAGAGAGAGAAAGTTAGTTCATGTGAAGATAATCTGTGAGTTTAGCAAGCGAATTTTTTTTTTATCTGTGATTTCCGAACGTTGGTTGTTTTTGTTCGCTGGCCGCTGCTCGATGAAATAAAAAAAAGAACAGAGATGATTTGCATTCGTGTTGATTAATATATAGGAAAAAGCGATGATATTTGTACACGGCAAAATATGATTAGCTGGTAATGATAACCCTTATTATGACCAGTGTATTAAATGTTTGACATATTTAGTTGAACATTCATTTTTATATAAATGAATCCTGCGAATCTCATGAATGAGTATACATACCAGAGTTCATTGTATACCTTGATACCATATTTTCTTTCTTTCTAGCCAATACTTTTCTTTTAATTCTAATTTTTAATAACAGCAGTAGCCAGTGGCGGCGATTGGGTCCAAAAACCGAGGGTGCAAGGTGCCAAAACTGGATGGGACAAAGACAGTACATTTCCCTTCGTAGATAAGATTTACCATAGAGCGGGGGCAAAAGTGGCGAAAACTGGGAGGCAACTGCCCCCCTCGGCCCTCTAATCGCCGCCACTGGCAGTAGCTATTCTCCAACAACATTTTTCAAATCGCTCGTCCATCTTTTTAGCTTCTCTGCTCTGCGCAATGCCTCATGGGAACAAAAAATATGCCGACAAGTACGGTAATAAATATCGTGTGAGGCGAAAACTGGCAGATGAGCCAGTACCACACAACTAGTGCAAGTCCAGCACGAAATCTAGTCTCGTCGTGCGATTCATGCATAATTATGCCAATTTACTTTTTGAAATAAGTAGCAGTAATTGAGTTACGTTTGGAGCCAGAAGTGGCCAGAAAACCGACGCTAAATAACAAGAATACGAAATACCTTCTGTACCTACACACTTATTTCTTTCATCTGGCGGCGCCACTGTTCACGTGTGGGTTGTATGACTTCATTAAATGAATCTGAAGATGCCTCTCGATTCTTCCATCGCATGTTCATCAGTAGCATCGGATGATAAAAAAATTGATGGGGAAACCCTTCGGTTCACATACGTGATCTATCAGTGGATGTCATTCGGTGAAGTCTATAGTCGCTTGTCAGAGAAAGAGAGAGAGAGAGAAAGAAAAATTGGCTGAAGAAAATAAAGATCTCGTTATCCGAGTCTATCACTCTTCTCCTTATCTCTCTTCTCTTTCTGGAGGAAACCCTGCATCTCCCATACTCATTCATCATTCTATGCAAATTCGATGATGCACGTCAAATGAGGAAGAGACACTTTTCCCGCGAAGGAAAGAATGGCCTCTGTGATTGTATGAGAGCTGAACGGCACAGTTTGTCAAATCTTGAGGCATTCTGGAACACTAGGACAAGGTCGGGGATGGCTCCGTAATGATCGTGACGTCACTGGTGTCTCTTTTTGGAATAGGGCGGACGTGTCGCCGTTCCTGTCATGAATGAGGATGGTACCGAGGCCGAGATGACCTTGTACACGTCGAGACCGACACAGGACAGGCCTCTGTAAAGTAGTAACAAAACAGAGGCTTTGGTAAGCTATTTGAAAAATTTACATAAATCAGTTTTACTTCAATAGGCCACCTCATCAGACATTCCAACAGGGGTAGAAAAATACAGGGCCATCGGTTACCATGCTGTCTGAAAATGTTCACCTGGCGCTTGAATTTTCAAATCCAGTGCTGAAATAGTATTTTTTAAATATTTCGAGATCTCTTATGGATATACCCATTACTTTTTTTTTAAAAAAAAAAGTAACGAGTACAATATGTGTATTTTAATGTTTGTGTGTTTTCTGTATTACCTGTATCATTAAAACAGAATAATAAATATGTCATGATACATTTTTCACTTTTGCTAGCTAAATTTTTAAATCTGGGGCGATATGATAGAGTTGACCATGTATTAGAATCAAGGGCGTCTCCAGGGAGTGGATCCAGGAGGTCCGGACCCCCCCCCCAATTTCTTTCTTTTTTTTGAAAATACTATGGTAGATTCTACATACTTTCCAAGGAGACACTTGATGTGGCAAGTATAGAAAATTCTCTCTGTGTGCACGGCTTGTGGATTCTAAAAATTACATCCACTAAAAGTTTCACACTGGATAGTGATACGGTGTCGCGAAAGTTCCGCTCAACGAAATATCTGCTAGTGAAATATCCGCTCACACTTCCAAGAACCATTAATGACCCTCCCCCACCCTAAAAAAATCAAATATTCATGTATTACAGTATATTTGTTTAATATTTGATTCCCATCGCACTTTTTCCAGGCTGTGGACTGGCTAAATAATTTAAATATCTTCAAACTATTTAGGCGTGTTTAAAATCTGTTCATAAAAACTTCGTCATTATTTTCTTGCTAGAAAGCTTCAACTATTTAGGCGTGTTTAAAATCTGTTTATAAAACTTCGTCATTATTTTCTTGCTAGAAAGCTTTGTCATATCATCGGTTCATCGAGTTTACTGCAGATTTTGTAAAAATGATATCGCTCTGAGACACGATCTAATGTTGCCTGTTTCTTCGTACTTCTTTACTGTGTTCTCGATTCTTGCATCCAGGTTTTGGCATGCAGTTTTACTACTCTTTCCCTCAAAACTTAACTGTGATCTCATGTACACGAAGCCTGAATTTTCCGCTTCTTTCTTCAAGCAAGGAACCACGTCTCTGATCCTGGGATTTGGTCGTTCAAGTAGGTTGTTTAGGCGATTATGCCATCCTTCAACAGCATTCGTAGTTCGGTGCCGTCTCTTGTAGCACGTCCAAACTTCAACAGGAATTTCTTCATTTTCCAGCCATCTCTCGACAAAATGATAAAAAAACTCCGAAAACTTTGCATGGACACTTGACAGTTCACTGCCCCTACATTTCATTGTCCCGTGACACTTCTTCGATTGCTCCCGCCCGACCCTGTGGCCGAGTGGTTAGCACATCGCGCTGCGACGCCAAGGGTCCCGGGTTCGAATCCCGGTCGGGCTTGGTTGTTTGTAAATGTCCATTCATCAATTTCATCATTTCATCACTCATCCCCATCTTCGCAAATTAGCCAAGAGGCACAAACCGCGAAGTAAAATAAACTAAATCAATCAATCAATCAATCGATTGCTCCCTGGGACATCGCCAAGTGGTAAGGCCGTTTGCTGTACTGCCGGCGTAGTGTAAAATACAATATTACTGGCGCGAGAAAGTATGAGCCCCCCTCAGGCTGATATGCCTATACTTAAAACTAGGTCAAAATGTCTATATAAGCTTATTGCTCAAGTGTGCTACTCTGTCTAATCCAAGACTTTTGTAAAAAAGCCCTCGGGAATTTTCCGTGAAAGTATGACCCCCCTCAGATTGATTTGGCTACACTTACAAAAGCTGCATCTGTCAGATTGTTGTCCATAAGATTGTTAAAAATATGCTCCTCTTGGCACTGTTTTTGCTACACTTAAAATTAGGCCAAGATGCTCATATGAGCTTATTCCTTCTAGTGTAATACTCTGTAAAGTGTAATCTTATTAGCTACATCTACACCCACGCACACCCACACCCACACATATTTACTTCCGGTCCACTTCCGGTTTACTTCCGGTCCACTTCCGGTCTACTTCCGGTTTACTTCCGCTTTACTTCCGATCCACTTCCGGTTTAAGTTCAGATTATTAATATATTAACCCAAATATTTTAATTGGGCACCAGGCTCAACTTGTATATCTAGTACTAAGACAATGTAATATGCAGAGGTTTTCTAGAATTGCTCTGTGACTCTCTCATTTCTTACATCATAAACATATGATTTTTCACCTATAAGAATAACACTACATATGGTGTCATCAGGGAGTGTATCATGGAATTCACAGATAATTTTAATGTTTGTCCTGTCATTAACCACAACTTGTTTCCTTTTTGAGGTGTTGATAACAAACATGGGTCTCTGTGCTTTGAATTCATCTGGTGAGTAATACATGTCTGTATTCCCGGTTGTAACTCTTTTGTATGCTGTATATGCCTCGTATAATTTGAGGAAATCATCCTTGGACATGTTTAAATTATAATTTTCTCTGGGGAACACCTCATTTCTGCCATTTTTAAGATATATGTTTTTGATGTTGCAGTTATCAAATTTACTTGAATTTTTTTCTTGATTATTGTGTCTTCCAGTCTGAAACAGTATCACCACAAAATCTGGCATGTCATATTGTATACTGGAGAATGAGTTTGTAGCATCAAATTCATAATAGCTACCAGTGGCAGGCTTCTGCACACATTGATATGTATAAAATTGTAAAGGCACCTGTGGATTTTTTAGTATATCTGCTTTGTATTTAAGAGCATAACTAGCTTCATATTCAACAACCGGAATTCTTAGCTCCATAGTCTGAATAAGACATTTGCCTTCATCAGGTAGGGTATTAGGCAGAGCTGCCCCAATAGAGTTTAATGTACTGTACCTCATCAAAGCATTATTATCATTGGCAGCTCTTCTAAACGTAATTCTTAAACCACCCTTCCACATAATATCTTTGTAATCTGAGAAGAATCCTGGCAACAGGCGCATAAGGAACAGCACTGTGTAGCTCTTAGATATTATTTTATCACCAGCCTCAAATCCACCTATTTTGTAGTATGAGGCCTCGGTCTTGGATCAGATGAAGTTACATCAGAGTGCCTCATGTTGATTGTGGTGTGGACCGAGTTGTTATATCTATCTAGAAGTTCTGGTAGGATTGTAAGCCATTTATAATTACCTTGAAGAGTAAATTGTTTATACATATGATTTTTTAGAGTTCTGTTGAATCTTTCTACAATAGAGGCCTTGAGATCACTGTAACTCGAGTAATGTTTTATTGACTGGCTTTTAATAAATTGTTGGAACACCAAATTATAGAATTCTTTGCCATTATCTGTTTGTAGATAGCGTGGTGATCTTCCACTCTGATTAATAATTGTCCTAAAAGCTTCTGTAACACATTTTCCAGTCTTAGATTTGAGCGGCAAAGCCCAGGCAAATTTTGAAAATGTATCTATGACAGTGAGTAGATACTTGTATCCTTTGTTGATCTTGTCTAAGTTTTTCAGCTGTCCCCCATGAGGAGCCATCTCAACCAAGTCAGACTGCCATAAATCATCTATGCCTTTTGTAACCACTGGCAATCTCTTAAAGTTAAGTCTGGCTGGTTTGTGTAGCTCATCAACAATAATTTGTCTAGACATAGTATGTAAACAAGAATATTGCAACTATGGGGTGTTCAGCAGCTGATACTACAGGATTTTCTAAATATAATTTGTCTCCTATTTGTATATTAAATTCAAGAGAATTCAGCATAAGTTGTCTCTAATGTATTGGGATCTGTAAAATCCTCTAACTCTACACTGGTGACCTTTGGTTTGTTGTCAGCATTAGTTATTGATAAAGTAGGGTAGTGGTGAGCCTGTGGTTGTAGCCAATATTTGATTTTGATTGGTCTGAGTGTGCCCCCAACAAAAAACTGGTAATAAAATTGTGCAGGGGACAGCATATATATTTTGCCACCTGGTGTAAATGGTGAATCATATTCTTTGTTGGGGATACTGTACAATTCAAGGATTACTGTATGTTTAGGATTCTCGATTAGGCCAGTTATTTCTTTTTCTGCTGTAAGCAATCTACTCGTTACAGATTCAAGGTGCTCATTGATAGTCCTAACAATCTCAACGTGCCCTGGTTTAATTCTTATGTCTACAGCAAGTTTCTTGTATTGTTATACAGTCTCTTGAAGCTGGGTGGCAAAAACAGACAGAGCATTTGCTTGGTTGGATTCCATGGTCTCTAGCTGTTGATTGATGTTGGCTACAATTTGCTGTAGATTTTCAACAACTGCCAATTTTGAACTTTGAGCAGTAAGATCATGGACTTGTCTTCTGATATCCTCAAACAAAGCATAAAGTTCATTAATATGTTGATTAGTTGGTAGAGTGGCCACTGTCTGAGTAAGCTGTTTGATCCCTGTCTGGATATTCTTGATATCTTCTGATTTCAATATGCGATTTACTGCTCTCTTAATATTTTTAAGTTCCTGTGATGTAGGCAGATTTGCTACAATATTCTGCAAAGATTCAAGTGCCAATTTCACATAATTTAATTCAGAAGCATCAGCCACACTGCGCATAGCATCTTGGAGCAGGGCTATGTCTGCCTGAGTAGGTGTTGATTGTTGTAAAATTTCAAGTTTTGTTTGGATATCATCGATCAAATGATGAAAATGAGATAGCTCAGATTCGGTGTTGAGGTTTTCAAGTTTGGTGATTTGTTGCTGGACACTGACAAGAGTGTCTACAATACCAGGCAAGCGAGATTCTAGAGTTTCTTGTACATTTATCAGATCACTTTGTACTGCTGCTATGGTACCCTCAAGGTGAGTTATGGTACTCTGAATTTTTCCAAAATCTTCATATGTTTCAAGTTGCAGCTTAATGTTGGCAACACTGCGAGTTATAGCACTCAAAGCATCAGAAGATGGGAAGTTGTTCATAAAATTTTCAATTGTCTCAATTTTTTCTTTAACCTCAGCTATGGCATTGTTCAGAGGGTCTACATTAGGAATCTCCAGTGATTGAATCTGTTCTTTTAGAGTGGAAATTACTAGATCAAAATCTTCTTGTGATTTTATGCTTTTGACAATTGTTTGGAGCTGTGTCTGGACACTACCAATCTGCTCTTCTAGTTGTCGTTTCAATTGCTCGGAGTTGGTAGCCTGAGTCTTAAATTTGGCTTGAAGAGTTGCTATGGCCTCCTCTAAATTTTGAAAATTATCTAATGTTGCCAAGTCAGTATATTTTTCAAGCAATAATTTAAGTTCTGAATCAATTTTAAGAAGAGGGTTCATGCATTGTGATTGTAAATTTGTAATTTCTAGTTGAAGACTGGCATTGAGTGTGGTTTGTAAAGGTTGTAAATCACTTCTTAATTTTTTAACTCTGACATCAAGCATCAGAATCTCATCACTGTGATCTTCATGCCTTGTATGGCCAAATATATCATTAGGCATTTTTTTATTTTAGTGGTTATTTATTATAAAATATCTAATTCTTAATTCTATAAAAAAAGGTATAAGCTTGTCATAATATCCCGGGACTTCAATATATAAGCAATCACCGGCAGAGACAGTATATACAGTGCCAGAAATCATGTTTGAGTGCTTAATTCTATAAATATTTCTCCGTACTGAAATCTTGACATCACCCTCGGGAGTTGTAATAAATTGTAATTGACCACCTACAGGTAATTGGTAATGATTTAAATTACTATTAAATATGTATAATGTTTTACCTGTTTTATCATCAACATCTGTAAGTATGCTGTTCAGATGAATAATTAACAAACCACTTAGTTTAGATATTATATTAGGAGAAGGTGCTGGTGTTGGAAAGTCCATAATAGCTTTTTTTGAATCCAAATAAATTCATTGGCATGTTTTATTTATTTCAAATCATGCTCTGTGATTGGACATTGATTGCCTCTTATCAAGTCACAATGACCCCATGGTAGAGTATGTATGCCACATGATAAAATGCATCTCTTATCATCATGTGGGTCCAGAGCCACTTTTCTTACAACATTTGTAGTCAACAAGTGATCCACACTCTGAATTCTGCATTCTGATGTTCTGATTAAACTCTGTGATTTGAGACAATCTTTATAATCTTTAAATTGGAGCTCTTGGTCCACAATTACTCTATTAATACCCTTGGCTTTTTGGCAACAACACCACTACATGTTTCAAAACTGTACATCTTAGCCCTTAACTCAGCAAATGCCACAATAACATCGCCAAGTGTTTCATCTTTTAACTTGCCAGGTACCTTTTTGTTGTGGGGTTGAATCTTTGTATGTTCACTGGTATCAAAATATTCAAGCAATGCAGGCTGTGACATATCTTGATAAACATCTTCTGTCTAAATATCAAGGATAAAACTATCTGTGTCCATGTACATCAGTTTTACACGATCACCATAAAAAGGCTTCAGCACATCATAATAGAGCTCTAGCATGTGTAATTTGGCCAATTCTAATATCACAGCCCCTACATAAATAGGCTTATCAAATTTAATCTTTGTTTTTTCATATTAAAAAGTGCCATATTGTCATCATAAATTCTTCTATAGTTGAAATTAGGCTTTGCTATCAATTTTTTGCTCTGGTTGGGGTCAGTAACTAATTTAACATCAGTATGTTTTCTGACATATTCTATGGTTTTGCCATACACTAAATTGACCATCAATTTAAACAAGGTCTTATCAAATTGGCTTATTGCAGATGTTCGAAGCTCTGTGTTTGTATCAATGTATGGCTTCAACCATCTTGAGTGCCTGAACCTTAAGACTTTGCCAACTTTGGTCACTTGAACACCATGATGCATCAGGAACTAAAGGTTTTTGTAATATATGACATAACCCTGTTTTGGCTCTAGAGTCATCATTAGCTTCTTCTGTTTAGAGCCAGGTGAACACTCAAACTCAGGAATTGGGGGCAGATCAGAAAACTTGTTGTGTAAATCTTCAGGAATTGTCAGATCAACTTCTAAGAACAGACCATAGTTACTATCATCAAAATTCTGAAGATCCCCAATGTTGAAATCTTCAACCCACTCAAGCCCTGCATATGGCAGTTTATCCATCATAGCATAACCATACAGGCTGTTGGCATCCACATAAAGTACATAGTTTAATGCTCGTGATGGATTATAATCAGGAATATATTTGTTGTTGGCTCTGGCATATCTCTGAGAGCATTGCACCATGCCTCCTCGTATACATTGTTCCATAAACAGATGCATGTCCTGATCCTGGATCAGATCCAATTGCATTTTAGTGTTCAAAAACATGGCAGACCATGCAATGCCCGGAGCACTGTAGAAATACATTGGATCCAGCTTATAATTTTCCATCGATGATTTTCTAAATGCCTGAAGTATATCGGCTAAGAGAGTCACATCAACTTTTAAATATGCCTTATGATAATCACCAAATGTCTGGAATTTTAAATTGGCCCACATCAACTGAGCATGGTCATAATCTTCATTCATGATTCCGGATGCCCTGAGTTTACTGTAGAACTCTTGTTGTGGTGGCAAAGCACACTCATCAAATTTAGAAAAATCTGTAACATAGTCATATGGGTATACACCCTTTCGCCTAATTAATTTCAGATCCTGATTTGGAAACATAGCACATGTAATTTTAAATTGATCATCAGATAATTGACTGGCCAGAGTAGCCACGCTAGCCGACAAAATTCTATATGAATCAAGAAATCTTAAGTGAATGGGAACACCATTAACTTTAATTATCTTGCTAATAGCTATATATTTCTCATTATTTTCTGCTAAAATATTTAAATTCTCCTTGTCAAACCCCTCGTACCTGATCAGATGATGAAAATCATAATTGGATGCCCCGTGACAAAATATAGGGACAAATTTTGGTCTCTGGATCTTAATATTACAGCTATTACACAGGGCCATTTTGAATTTACCATCTGTATGAGAATGGTGATGCACCTTGATATTTGTATCTGAAAATTCAGAATCACATACCGGGCATTTTTCTGCATTGTTGAAATTTTGAATCTGTTCTTCTGTTAAAGGCATCATAGGTTTTGATTTTAATAAGATATTAGATGCTATGTCATAACACTCATTTTCTATTCTATGTGCAAATTCTTTGATGACATCTGGTCCCATGTATAAATATTCTTCACTAACAACACCATCCTGTACAACCACATAATAAAAACTAGAAGGTTCATGTAGCTGGTATGATGTACTTGAAGATTCATCAGGATCTGGGCTGCAGAATGCAAGGGGTTTGAGGTTTGATTCAAAATCACAGACTATATATGCTGGGTGTTCCAACAAGGCTTCAAATTTTTTAAATTTTATATTTTCATTTGGCTTAGGCATAACCATATGAACAGATTTATGGTTGCCACAGTATTTCAGATGCTCAACTAACTTGTTTTTAGCAATTTCTGCATTCTTTTCATAAACACTATTCACCATTTTTCTACCATCAAATACAGTCAAACATCTTCTACACAACTTGAATATTGTATTGGATTTGCCTTGTTGTTTTGTGACTAAAGCTTCAAGATTATGTATCAGAGTGCAATGGCATGTGCTATCCTCTTCAATTAGGAGCAGATCAATCGGGACAGCAAAATCATCATCAAGTGTACTGATTCTGAGTGGTTCTATCAGGCAATTGCCACGACCAGTAGAACAAATAAATACATTAATAGATAATGGCCTACCATTGATATCTCTGGCCTTTTCTTCAAATTTATCAATATTCTGAACAGACATTGGATATTCTAAGCCCTCCATAGTATCATCAAAATCATGTTCATGTTGTTTATAATAACTTATTCTCTCAGGATGCCTTAAAACTGGAAACAAAACAGCTAAAATACACCACAAAAAACATTTCTCATCATTATTTTCTATGTTAACCACGACTTTTTTGTTTTTAATATTGGCAGGTAATGGCAGATATGTAGATCCTTGTAATGGGTTAAATTTAGAAATATTCATATATAACTTGTGTGGAGATCCACATAGGTTCCAACCCGATTCCTTAGCAGCAAACTCAGAGTGTTTAATATTCAATTGATCTATCAAACTGCTTATTATTTTGTCTAAATTTGTATTTGAATATATAGCTACAGTTTCTGTTATGTGGGGCTGTGTAAATTTTGTTCCATTGGTTTCTTATATTGTGTAAACAATTTGAGGGACAGCTTATAAGAGCCATTTTGTGCATTTAGAATAGCCTGCACATCAGGATTTATACTGTTCAAAAAATTCTTAATGTCACATTTTGGCTCTGATACAAAACGGTAATCCCTTAGTTGGCCAGCAAAACTGCTATGGATAGGTGCATAGCATGGCTGCTTTGCTGCTCTAGCATTATCGGGTGTTTCAAACTTCCTTTTTAGAGCAGATGAAGATGTAGATGGCTGAGATGAAGTAGAAGGCTGTACATAACAAGTATCTATATGCTTATATGTGAAGTATTCCATGCTATATTTTCTATGGCATTTTGGGCATATTTTTGTGGGTGTTCTACATTTTTTTGGATCACAATTCCTTTGGTGCCTAGCCCAATTAGGGCTGGATATATTCTTATTGCATTGATTACAATATTTCTGATTTCGCATTTTTGTTGTTGGTTTATTATATAAGATTTCTTGGGGTTCAAATCAAAACTCTATACTTAATACAAAATATCAGTTGGGTTCAGCAGTGTGCTTTGTATACTTAGTGTATATACTAAGTGTCTTAATATTTTTGGCTTTGTTGTTGGTTTATTATATAAGATTTCTTTGGGTTCAAATCAAAACTCTATACTCAATAAAACTGTGACAGGTTGTAAAGCTAATAGCCTACATGCTCAAAGGTAGAATAAGTATTGATCTACAAAAGCACTGACCTAGCACAAATACCTGTGCAGACATGCACCTCGTGGTATGCATAGAAAGGTAATGACCTAATACTGTGTGTCATGTATTGATCTTGTATAACAAACTGGGACAGATATATAAGCCTGACTCCAAATATGAGTGGATTACAACAAACAAGCGGGATGTGTCAAATATCAGACCTGTATAAGGAGCACTGCAACAACACATCTGTACTCTTCAACCACTCTCACAATACTAACTGATAGGTAATGCAAAAGCTCTTGTCTTATAATTTGTTGCATAATATTAGATAATAATTTGTTGCACAAGATGATGCAATAGAAGTAGACCAGAAGTAAACTTGTGTGTGGGTGTGAGTGTGTGTATGTATGTGTGTGTGTGTGTGTGTGAACTTAAACCGGAAGTGAACCGGAAGTGGACCGGAAGTGAACCGGAAGTGGACCGGAAGTGAACCGGAAGTGGACCGGAAGTAAACCGGAAGTGGACCGGAAGTAGACCGGAAGTGGGTGTGTGGGTGTAGGTGAGTGTGGGTGTGCGTGGGTGTAGATGTAGCTAATAAGATTACACTTTACAGAGTATTACACTAGAAGCAATAAGCTCATATGAGCATCTTGGCCTAATTTTAAATGTAGCAAAAACAGTGCCAAGAGGAGCATATTTTTAACAAGCTTATGGACAACAATCTGACAGTGGCAGCTTTTGTAAGTGTAGCCAAATCAATCTGAGGGGGGTCATACTTTCACGGGAAATTCCCGAGGGCTTCTTTACAAAAGTCTTGGATTAGACAGAGTAGCACACTTGAGCAATAAGCTTATATAGACATTTTGACCTAGTTTTAAGTATAGGCAAATCAGCCTGAGGGGGGCTCATACTTTCTCGCGCCAGTAATATTGTATTTTACACTACTTGCCGGTACGTGTAACCTTCATAGTTCGTGCGAGGCTTGCCCTTAGGAGTTGTAAGAATCTTCATAGTGCACTACACAAGAGTCACACCTGAAATTAAATGAAAGAAATAGTTGGTGGCCAAGGGGTGCATTGCTCTCAGCGGTGAGTCGTACGCAGGTGCTCTTCTTTCCTTCAGGAAGCTGAGCGTAAAATTCGTAACGTTCCATTTGAGCGAAATTTTCACTGAGCGCATTTTTCATACAATCAGTGATACACCAGTTAAAAATCTGACTTCAGTTAAATGGAGCTCTCCGAGTGAATCATCCCAAGCAAATGATCTTCTAGCCACAGTTGAAAAGGGGACTTTCTTAATTGTACTCTGTGAAATGTGTTTCAGTTTTACTGTACAGTTGTCAATGTATTTAGAGCCCTCATCACAATTTATTCTCTGCTCTTTCTTACTCAAGAGACGTCACAGAACTGCTTCGGGAGATTTCAGATGAATAGTTCAGCCAAATATTTCAAGCTGCTTCTGAAAAGTGTCAAGAGAAATTCAATTCTGAAATTACGATTCCAAGAATAACAAAAACAAACAAAAAAACCGAGATAATTATCCTCGTACTATTACAGAGGTGGAGACGCGCCATTGGCCTTGGGGGATGGGTACCCCTGGCTGGACCCCGCAAATTTACGTTCTGGATACGCCCCTGATTAGAATGTATTATTATTATTATTAGCTTTATATTAGTTGGATTCATGGCTTTCTTAGACCATATTCCCCCCAAAGAAAGGTTGGCGGCTGAAAAAATGAATTAGTTTTAGCTTTTCTACCCCTGTATATATCTACCTGAATACTTACAGCCAAGTCAAATATTTTGTTTATAGTAATGCCAATGTCAACTCCTTAGTGGCACAGGGTGTAAGGGGTAATTTTCCCGTAAGCAGCCAAATGTTAAACTCACATCCCTGCGAACTGCGTTTGTGCAGGCTCTGGCGTCTGAACCTATGGGCAGTGTAATCCTCAATGGGGCTGTTTTGCCTGTGTTGTCCTGTTTTGTCCCCATATGTGCTGAGCGCTCATTTACAGTCTCTGCTTTTAACCTGGATAAGGGGATTTTAGTCCTGAGAGAGACAGTTTGATTTTGGCTATGGTAAGGAGCCTTGTCCCCGTGTAATGTGACGGAACAAATACCCTAAGTGTTGACGCACCAAGATTTATCTCTTGAATCAAAACCATTAGTGGCAACTGTGAGCCTATGCTGCTAATGACATCTATACTCTGTTCAAGTTTGTGAGCTGATATGCAATATTTAAGCTGTTTGTGATATAGATTTTCGAGAGTTGGAGAATGGAACCAAGAACGAAATCGATATTTATAAATCGAGGAGAGAATGAGAAGGGAATTGACAAGAAGCACTCAACTTTTCGCTTCTCAGAAGCCAAGGTCAAGCCTCATCCAGCGTTCCCTGCTCTACAGACTGACTACTTAGCCAATTCAACGAGTAAACAGGTCAATTAGACATTTTTGATAATGAGGCACGTTTTAAAAGGCTATTGTACAAAAATGTGTAAGACTCTTTATCTGATGTAATTTTTGTTTATGTTGTTATTTTTGTTGTTCTTTTTCGGCTGTTATACATTCCAATGTAAAATGGCTAACGCTGTATTTGGAATTCTTGTTAAATAAATAAATAACTCGAGACGACCGAGACTGTCAGTTCTTTTCACCATTTCCAAATACAATTGTACAAATAAATGTTTTCTTTACCTAAACATCAAAAAGCAGGATATTGAATCAAAATTAATTTTTCGTGTGATATGTACGGAAATAAAAAAATATGTCCACCTATCCTGATATTGCTGGAAACGTTTCTTAGAGTTGTTCGTCATGTTTTGTTATTTTGTTGACAGCAATAGCTACAAACATTGATTGATTTGGTTTATTAAGCTTTGCTTTTCTGTCACTTCTGGCTAATCGCGAATATGATTAATGACATGATGAAACTAATGAAATGCCACTCACAAAGAACGCCAATGTCTAGGCCAGGATTCGAACCAGTCGCAGCTCGCCGTCCTAACCACTCCAGCACAGAGGTTAGCAATAGCTAGAAACAATTCGTTGTTTTAACATAAGGAAATTTCTACATTCAGAAGAGTTCTTTGTTAGTAGATACATAAGTTTTTTCTTTACCTTTTTGAGAGCATCACACATGGCTACAGTGAAACATTGCATCTAGGGAACATTTCTCATGGTAACGCCCAAGGCCACGAACTCGCAACCTAACGAAGCGTCATTGTTCGATACTGCGGGGGATGATGTCGGTTGAAGAAACGTAACAAGCCACGCGGCCATGCTTTGATCAACGAAACGTAAACAGAGGAATGTGCACGTCAATTCAGGTCTTCTGTTTTCCCAGAGGGCGTAAGGGAGAGGCAAGAACCGCCATATGCAAATACAAAGTGCGCCACCATACGTAATGTGAAACAGAAAAGCGTAGAGCGCCGAACAAAAGAGATTTCCTGGAACAATGTTTCTGAAAGATCCTGCTGACGTCATGCAGAGAAGTGCACGAAACTGGAATAAAAGTGAGATTTTCTGCTTTCGTTGAGATATCTCATTGAAAGCCTTTATCCTTTTCGAAGCTCGGGAGGCTTTCAAGACACGGGGCGTTCCTTATTTCACAATAGACTCCAACTTGAACGTGACGTCATGGTTTTGTAGAGCATGCTGAATCAACACGGCAGGTAATGTAAACGCAAGTAAAATGGTTCAGAATGAGAGAGGCCAGAGTTGTCTTTGTCTCACGACTTAAAATAATAATAATAGCTAATTGGATACATTCTTTGGATCTTTCTGGTAACATGTGTAGAAGCAGTGGCGGCGATTAGGGGGGGCGATAGGAGCCGTTTCCCCCTTTTTGCTACCTTTGCCCCCGCACTATCCGGGACCGGTCGTACCAAAGGCAAGAGACCTAACCATTTGGATACGCGGAGACCCTTAATACCTACATAAAAATATCAAGATAATAAAGCAATCTCTTAGCTTATATTGCTACATTACTTACTGTTATACAGCAGTAACTTCAATTTTTTTTTTTACAGATCTAACTCTCAAAAACAAATAACCACACTTACATAATAATACATAAAATTTTCAGTCTAATTAAGGTATGCGCCCCGGGCACTCAATACACTCCACGGAGTAGGCTGGCAGACACTGTTCGGAATAACAATTGAATCGATCATGCGAACAACGTTCGAACCAACATACCATTTTATTTTCAAGAGACAAAAATAATTTGTGAAATGCAAATTTTATATTACTTTCAAGAAAAATATTTTGTTTGTTATTGATACCATTGTACATTGCTGTAGCATCCTGTTTTTAGCTTGTCCCTTATCACTTACAGTGCTGTCAGTTTTGCATATTGAGCGCACTCATAGAAACAAAACAAAAATATATACAAAATTGAAGGACTTTAGCATCTTGGACTGGACACTTTTTAGAATATATCGGAGGAAAATTTAACTAAATCAAACTGGAATGGGGAAAAAAACATGAATGTTTTTTTTCTCCATATATTACGCATATATAGTAGTCAACTAGAGTTGTTCACTTTTCAGTTTTCCACAGAACGCTCTGCATCTTCATGAAATGTACGGATACATATCAAAGAGATGCCCTTTTTTAGCTTTCTTAATAAATACGGGCCCGTTGTATGCGTTTGTTAAGTTCACAGCATTGTTCATTTACTGCCGGCAAATATGTTTTCATATCCTGCTTCTTTGACATACTGTGAGATGTCCAAGGCACAGAGTAACGAAACTAAAAGCAATGCGCGCTTTTGAGGGTAATTTTCCAGGAACTCGCTTCTTTCTCTTGTTTCCATTGTCCCTGAATGCTTCTCTTTTATTATCCTTCCATTTACTTATATTTATTTTACGCCTTCTACATTCTACCATTATTGAACTTTTTTTTCTGCAGAAGTCAGCTACAACGTTGTTCCTCCAGACAGTGGTGGCGATTGGGTTCCAAAAGTGGAGGGAGAGAAGGTGCTAAAACTAGGGGGGCAAGGGCGGTTTACGTTCCCTTGGTTGATAAGGTTTGGCATATGCAGGGGCAAAAGGCGAGAGGGCAACTACCCTCCTAATCGTTGCCACTGCTTCCAGATGTTCTCTAACTTCTGAACCACTTTCTTCGACATGTGACTTCGACTTGTGACGCCACAAAAACCTAACATGCCTAACCTAACAACAAAATCATTTAGGGTGACATCCATAGGCGGAATTCTGGAGGGGCCGGGGGCTGGCCAACAACTTTAAAAGGACTAAAAAATAACACATGATTAAGTTCAGTTACTATTACATTTTTGTTATGAAGCCATACCGCAAATATTGACGTTTGGCATGTTCGGAAATTGCGCCGCAATAGCGGGTCTTAGACGATTTGATTGATGTGTACAGTTTGAAGAAAGAAAAACGTAAAATGACTGTGTTGAGTCAACAGTTACTGCTGAGGCATCAAAAGAACTTTTCAGTTTAATTTTTCTAAAATTTCTGAGTTACTATTGTGCCGTAACTTTTTTAAAGTAATACGAGTATTGTATCATTAAAAAATTAATGAAATGCAAAATGCAATAATCGTACTGTTTTGCTTCTTTTAAAACTGACAACCAATATAATAATTAATATTTTTTTACTTATGCGAGGAAATGTAATATTTTCAAATCTAAAAGGCCTAGAACTAGTGTTTTTAAGTTGTTTTTTTTTTAATTTCCGGGGGAAGGTCTCCGGACCCCTTATAAGCTAGGGGATATTCAACAACCCTCAGGTACAGTCACGGACACTGCCGGCTTGTAATGAATACATTGACTTTCAATGGAATCGTTACAAGCCGCCAGTGTCCGTGACTGTACAGTCATGGAAAGTAGTTCTTGGGCCACGAGACCTACGATATCGTAACATCTTAAAGCCTGTTGTCTATGCAACCCAAATAACAAAATTGTCGCTTGGATTTGCCTGGCGAACCTGGATTCTCGGGAATGATTGAGTATTGACAGCAGCGTGAGTCATACCCCCAAGCCCAGCCATAACAAACAACAGCTGGGTGCCGTGTGAATGTAAAAAAATGTTCTCTTTACTGATATTAGAGTCATTGTCAAGAAAGTTCACTGAAATGTTGGTTTTCGTCGAATCATCATCGCGCAACACACATGCTGTCAACCCAGAAGTCCTTGAAAAAGATTCGAGTTAAAAACAACTACTTGACAAATGATAAGACGAATCGATATTCTTTAGTCCCAACTTAGAATTTTGTGTAAGAAATGGATCATCATGTCAAATCATCCATTTCATAGCTTCATTAATCATCCTCATCGCCTTTGTTGACGGAAGTGCTACAAAAGCAATATAAAATAAGCAAAATTAAGAAATTAATAAATGACATTTTCAGCGATTTCACGCAGCGACTCAGTTGCATGTTAATCGGGAACCAAGGGCCCCCTCGTTGTGCTTCATTGTCATTTTCCCTCCACTTTGCCTGCCGCAATTAACCTGATGTTGATTAATGCACAATCCACAAAGTGCACCAAAGCGGCGCATATTATGAATAGGTAAACTATGTGATATTATGCTAATTTAGAATTTAGTAATAAAATGTGAATTTTGGGGGGTTCAGTTAAGTGGCTGCACATCCATTACGTAATCGCGATATCATCAAATTGTACGAAGCGTGTCTACACCTACGTAAAGTGTCAGTCCCCGTCATAGGCGTGCGCAGACCCTCTGATTAGGGGGGGGATAGCCTTGATGATAGTTCAGGCCGGAAAGAATAACGTAATTTCATCTCACTTGTTTAAATTTTATTGCATTGATGGGTGTGTTTATATATACATCCCTCCCCCCGCCCCACACACACATATAAATACATACATACATATATATATATATATATATATATATATATATATATATATATACATACAACACACACACACACACACACACACACACATATATATATATATATATATATACACACATATATACCAACAGTAAAAATCATATAAATTGTCTCTCAAATCTGCGCGTTCCTTTTCCTCCAAACAATTGTTCATGCACTTAAGAGAAAACCTTTTAGCAGCAGTACTTCTCTCCTCGGTAATTTAAAATGCATTACAGAAAACAAATTGCGAGCGAAACGACCAATAAATTTTCAGATCCAAATTTTTGCAAAATGAAAACAATGTCGATTTAATATGGGGGAAAAAAATCATGGAGCGCCATATTATTCTCTTTTACAATTTTTTTCATTTAGATCGTTTGGCGTCCAGGGTTAACTCCCGTCGACCCCTAGCTACTGCTCTGAACTTGACTAGACTGCAAGAAAAGCAGACATTGCGAGCGAAGCGAGCAAGAACATTTTACAAAAGGTATTTATATTTGTATAAAATTTGAAATCAAGGGGGCAATTTCAGCTCTGTCCCCCCCCCCCCCCCGCAGGTGGTCTTGGCAGTCTGACAGAAATAATGCAAGCAAGACGTGAAAACAAAATCCATCTTGAGTATCCTTTTGTCCTGCTACTCTTAGATTCTGCTACTCTTGCTTTCCTTTACTTCCATGTTTTCCCCCTAAAATTGATTTCCGTTCAAGGTTGTGGGGGGCTGTGTTTTCGCCACTGCACCCCCTTCTCCCGTAGTTGCTTTGAACTTTCATCGGCTTGAAAATACTTAATTTTCTTTAAGAGTATAATATAGTTTAATAACGGCGATAGGATTCATCCATCCTAAATTTCTAGGTGAAAATATAATAATATAGGGGCATAGATGTCTGGAAGGGGGGCAAGGATTGCCACATCTTCCCCTTAGAAAACGAATGTCAACCAAAAAGTACGGTTTCACATGTATAATTTGATTTCAGTCATAATAATTTACATTAATTATTATAATGAGGATGCAGGATGCAGGAATGCGATAATGCAACACTATTATCGGGGTAATATGCCCCATGGAAAAATACCTTGCTTGTCTCTTCGTGGAAAAATCTGCAGACGTCCATGATTAGGGGGGCATTTGCTCTCCCCCTAGCCCCCTGGGCGCACGCCTATGATTCCCGTGATGGAATATGTAGCGCAAAGCCAGGGCTTTAAGATCAAATTTGTTTTGTTATTGTTTTTATTAGTAATTACCTCAGTTTTCTTCCTCTGAAGTTAAATTATTCATGACGACGATTTATGATTACATTTAAGACATGAATGAACATACACAATGAACCCATTTTGGTCGGAACTCGAACTCGGAACCTTGTTCGGCAAGAAATACAAATATCCATAAGGCATGAGTGTCCCATTGGAGATGTTCCTCTACTTCCGTCATTTTATCACTAATATATTTCTTTAATATACAATAATAAATCACAACTACCTAAAAATAAATATTATTTTGCATTTTCACATGCATATGTTTTTTACGGTTAGAGTGTGAACTGGCACCTGTTTATTTAGATTGTTCTTTATGTTTCGTGTGTAGTTAAAGATAGGAAAAATGCTTGAGGAACGATTAGGGCTATAAAAATTCCGTCCGTGACAGAGTGGTTAGCACAGTGCGCTACGATGTCTGATGTCCTGGGTTCGAATCCCGTCGTGCGTATGGGTGTTCTTTGTGAGTGCCCCTTCATCAATTTTATCATATCAGTCATCCTCGTCGTCGCGATTAGCAAGAGGTGAAAGAAAAACCACGCTAAATAAGAAAATAAAAAGACTTATGAGAATCATTCTTATTTCCGGACGTGTCCTACATTTTATAGTTGTGTCTGGCCCCCGGAAGGAATTTGAAAGAAATCGCAAAGGTCTTATACGTATTTTGAGTATCACGTAACTTCAAATTAGATGGAGAAACAGATAAACTGAGGGGAGTCTGAGATAACGTGGTTCCTTGGAGAAGTATGCTTAAATCAAAGAGTGTGCATGGTTGCTACTGGATGTTCGGAATAGCAATTACAATCCCAGCTCAGAAATTAATTCACGATTTTCTAGATCCGAAAAAGTCCGAATATATATGTATAAAAATGCTTACTTTGTGAAGTTTTATCGATATAAGTGTCGCAAATTTGTTCGAAGTAACAAGTAATTATTCTCCTTATTGGAGAAATAAGGCACACAATTCTGTTTTTTCCCAGTGTATAGTAGTTTTTTACATATTAATAAACAAAAACTTCCAGACTTTGTTTACGAAATTGTGATTTTTTTCCATCCCGAATTCATGGATTGTTTTCTCTTTCTGGCCTCACATCGACGAAAAACGTTCTGTCTTACATACACTAGTTGAAATCACATACAGCCGTGCTATTAATTAGCAGTTGAGGAATTTTGAACTCAACCGTTCACTTCAACATTAATTTTTCAGCTGAAGATGTGTCATATTCTCGTTATATGCTAAAATGTCTTATAGTAACCTATTATATTTACTGCAAATGTGTTCGTGTCTAACATTTTAAGACAATTCGTCCTATTTTCGGCTGAAGAGTGACCTGATAGCCCTATGTGTGATGAGAACTGTTTTTACTCAATTTCTGATATAATTTATTCCAGCATTTCCTTCAACTTCTATACCTTGTTATTACATTCAATGTTTACAAAACTTTTCCTTCGTACTCGACCTTTGAGTTCAGAAATGTTTAAAACACCCCCATCTCCTGCGTGTAAATAGGAGGCAACAACACTCTGAAAGACCATAATGTATACACCTTGTTTACTACATATTTTACGAAAATATTAGAATGTTAGCTTAATATAACTGTGGATTGGAACGAACGAAATAAAATACCTGTTTTACACGCACACTGGAACGAGGGAAGGCCTGCTGTGAGTCACTCTGGCAGTGAAGGTCACTGATCGAAGCAGTTGGTGCTTTCTTACTACAAGCAGGCGTCTTATCTTTCCTCAAGGAAACACGGAAATCTTCGTTACTTTTTTCGTCAGACTCATGGTGAACATTTACAGGAACGTAAGGAGTGGTATCGTATTCTATTGGAATTAGATTTCGTGCTGTTTAAAAGATATCATAACAATATGTAAATTTCTTTTGTGACCTACACTGAACATATTTTAAAGTTTCATTGACATGTGAAAGCGGAAATTTTGAGATCCTTCTTCCTTACGATTTCTAAACAACCGAAGAGTGTGGTGAACGTGAAACTACTTATTGTTCGCAACAACGATATGTATTATACAAATGGTCTCTAATCAAAAACCCTATTACATCACAGGAAGTGATATTTAAAACAATTCTACCCCGTATCCAACGTAACCAATATTCAGATTGATTCCAAGCTTCTGTTTAGGTTATTTTGTGTCGCATTTTCACCTTTTGCGATAATCGCGACGATGCAGATGATGGGTAATGATACGAATGCAATGCTACATCTAAGCCTCAACAGGTTTCAAAAATGGATCCTCTGGCTTAGTAGAGAGTTACGGTGATTTAGATTTTTCATTTGGTAATTTGAAGTCCACTTTATGCACACAAAGGCTAATCGCGACTGCATCTACAGTTTAAAGTGGGATCCTAACCACTGTGTCTCCACCGGGTATCGAACCGGGGACTCCTTGATTACAAGGCGACTCCTCTACTACAGCGCCATCGGGAAGGATGAGAGAGAGATAGAGAAAGAGAGAGAGAGAGAGAGAGAGAGAGAGAATTACGGTGACTACGATAATGAAGAATTGAAAGTAGCAGAACGACTAAGCTATTCTTTTGTCAATATTGGGATTGTTAATGAATGTCATGAATGTCAGTTCAAATTGAAAAAAAATAAACTAAAAAAATTCCAGAGTGCCGTTACAAATCGTTAATTTTTCTCTTTCCACACATTACCTTGCTACTATATAGATATTTGCATGCTAAGATGTAGAAAGTTCTGCATTTTCAGTGTGTGGAATTGCGATTTATTTCTGAGAATGGAGTGAGTAGTGGGAAAAGGATCACCTCACATGTTTGGATTATACCTCCCCCACACACACGCACACAAAATATATCGGCTGTTGTTCTTATAAGGAAATATAACATGTATGAATTGTGTCAAGAAATATTGGAGCCTATTCACATCCCTACGGAACTTGGAAGAAAGCCCACGTAGAGATTGGGAAGTTTTGTTCCGACAAAATTGGGATGTAGAGTAAATAAAAAAGCAAAGTCCTACCTTGTGCTTTGCACCAAGCCATGAAGGCGTGTAGGGGGTGTGGAGTTAGCGGATTTAGGGTCCCACGCTTTCTTCATCAGGCCGAAGGTGGGAATGATGTGATCAGCACCACGCCCCTGGCCGCCTTACCCTCCTTCCCCAGAGTTTCCTCCAGGTACCCACTTTATACGACGCTGGGTGGGCACCGAAGTAGCTTGAACAGGTGGACAAAATCCCGATTTTCCCCCGTCGGGGTTCGAACCCAGATCTCTCTCATGGTAATAAAACGCCCTAACGACTGTGCTACTGCGGCACATACAGTAATTAAGGCAAGAACTGTTTTAGCGTTTCGTTCAACGTTTTTAGGGGAATCATTTTCGGAGATATAACGTGTAGCTCTTGTCGGTTCTGCGACCTGGCTTGAGAAAAGGCGATTTTCTGACGAACAACATTCCACCTGACAAGTCACGTGACTTTCCTACATTTCCTGTGCCTGTTAGCTTTTGCATGAAAGACGAGTTGCTCTTGAGACAGACAGAATCACCCGATCACCTAATGGTGCAATGTGTGTTGCCTACCCTTCCGGCATTATTTACTGCCATTAAAGTCTTATGGGGAAGAACTTTTTTCCACCACTGTACATCATATGCTTTCCCAGAGTCTGCCCCTCCCCAAAGCAAAATCTCAAACTCTGCCCATGGTGACATCAGAAGACGAAGGGCGGGGCCTATGCTAGCAGACACGCAGAACAGCGTTCACTTGTTCTGTCAGAATAGAAAACCGGTTGTAAACAAACATGGCGTTCTTGTGTTGACGTTTCATGGTTTCGCCAATGTGATGTAAATAAAGCAGACTTTGGAATTAAGTTTACGAGTTCAATGGATGACGGAGGAGAAAGCCAAGCTTTGTTGTCGAAGGACTATTCCTCTCACAATGAGCAGTACAGAGGAGGCGATGGTTCAAGTTCAGAAGACGAATCATGCAGTGGATCGGAAGAATCCTGGGAAGGGTCAGGGACCGAAACAGGGTCCAGCTGCAATTCAGATTGCACGGATTCTGATTCTGATCATTGTGGGTAAGTAATTATGAAAATTGGGATGCTCTAGAAATTTTCAGCAAAAGTGACTTTTATTATGACACCATGTACGGACCTTCAAATTCATTAAAATATTATTTCTTATGTACAAGGCCAAACAGCATTGTGTAGCATGTTTTATCATGGCAGTTCATATTTTTATATCGTTCATTCCCGATAAATATTAATACCCACAAGTGAAACGTTCACACACACACAAACATACAAATTGCTACATGGATTTTTTTCAGTGCTCAAAGCGCAAATTGTTAGGTGGGATGATCATGTTTGCTCCTATGAAGACTGGTTTCCTAGCTGGGGGGATACTACCTTTTGTATCTCTGTTGAAGGTAAATAAATAAATAAATTTTGATACCACGCTCCACTTTGACCACTAGCTGTTGTGCATCAATGTTTGGTTGGTAAATGTCTGTTATATCGGAGACACTTTTCTTCAAATTTACAGGAGAAACTACTTACGGAAATGAGTTTCTGTTGCATTTATTAAACTTCGTGGAGGTATTTTGTCACTATGGAATGCTGCACAACAGAAAATAAGCACTTTTGATGTAATAAAGTAGTCTTGGTAACGGTGGTATAAGCCGGAGACGGATTTCTTAAAATTTACAGGAGAAAAGACGAGAAAGTACTTACGGAATTGCGTTCTTGGGGACTTTCTGAAGCCGGGGAAATTGTTTTTTAGAATCGTGCAACGTATTTTGCCTGTAAATAAGGTATTTTTCGTCAATCATGCATCTCCGTTGTATGATAGCTCGTGCCGCCATTACCGTCGACTACGTGAATCAAATGTTCCGTGCGTTCGGTTATGTAACCCCCTCACAGTGTAGCAACCACGCGGTAGTTTGACAAGATGACGTGTGAGCGAGTTTTTTTTTTCCAATGTAAAGTAAGACTCTAGTTTATGTCCTTTTCCTAAGGAATATGTGTCATATATCGTTTTAAAGCTTATTTTATAAGGAATTCAACAACGTAAATCCCAAAGCGAGCAAAAATTTCCTAAAGAAGTAAATCGAGAAAAACCGATGTTGTCCGGATATGCGCAATTGAACGTACTGAGGAATTTTTTAGATGATGAAGCACATATTTAGGGGTGAAATGAATGCTAATGGAACCTAACCTAACCTCGTAGGCATACCTCGACCCCGTGAATGGATAGTGGGGCTATCGTGAACAGAAAGTGTAAAAAGAAAAAAGTACTTACCCGAAGAAATGCCGGGTGCCGCACAACGATCGCGCACCGCAAACGCAAAGAAGCAATCACCATGCAGATAAGGACGTAAAGTAGAGTCTAACCTCAATTTTCGCTTAAAAACCTTTTGTGAATAGTTTGTGCGGCATTTATCGGTTCATAAGTTTGGAAACACTGCACATCAGCTGACGATACTGCATATCAGCTGACGATAGACAACGTGAGTCAAAATTTGCACGCCGAATTAGCAACGACCAATAAATGATTATAATGTTAAAAATAACTCTTTTTTTCATGGGAAAAAAAGTGATCCCCAGCTTGAAAAATCTTCCGCTATGCATATGAGGTAAGTAGCAATGATTTTTATTTGAAATCAAACGAGTTTAATGTGTCTCCCGCTTATACTACTGGTACCGTAGTCTTTTGTGTGAAGCGACAACATTATGCCGTTGTTTCCATTATGAACCTGCAGATGGTGCAAGTGTCGAAAGTCACGCGATCTCACGAGAGGAAGAAGTGTTTCCAAACGTGCCTTTTTTACCAGAATTTTTATTTTTATTTTTTTAACTATGCTTACCTAACCTAACCTTGCCGGAAATGGTTCGTGGGGCTAACGTGAATGGTTTTTGGGGCTATCAAGAATAGTTTTTGGGGCTATCGGGAATGGTTTTTGGAGCTATCCGTCAATGGTTTGTGATGACATAATGAACACGAAAGTAGGTATTTTTCGGTTAAGAAGGTTGCAACACTGCATGCCCACTCCAAATCGACAAAACACAAGCACGACGCGTGATGATCTACAGCTGTGCGCGAAATATTCTATGTTCCGCAACGGATGAAAGGACCCAAAAGAATTACTCGTAATGTGAAAAATCGAAGTTATTTTTGTGTAAAAAGCATAATTGCACCTTGAAATAGGTTCCGCAATACACAATTGGTAAGTACGAACCATTTGAATCTGAAAATATGCGTTAGAAAAGTGTCTCCGATATAACAGACATTTACCGTTTGGTTTATATGGCTTATATAACTTCTTTGTTTTGCTACAAAGTTAAATCTGAGCTTATTGATATTTTTTTTACTAGTTAAAAAGATACAACTTTGTTTCACATATCCCTTTCCTGGCATTCTTCTTTCATATCTACCGCTAATTCTCCCCCTCCCCCTACAATTGTCCTTAATACACTACACATGTCTTCAAGTGTAGTCTCCCAACCTGTCTATACTGTATTGATTTCCACAATTTTTCCTCTTCATTTTCCATTTCTAGAATGTCCTCATTTGACTTTAGCAATACCCATAGCATTCTTAGCATTCTTCGAAAGCATCACATATTGCATGTTCCTATTTTTTTTCTGTCACACAATGTCCAATGTCCTATATCTCCTAGCAGGAACGTACCACACACCATATGACATTTTTCATTAAATCTTTTCTCGTTTGAAGATGCTTCTCTGTGTATATATATGCCAATTCTCTTTTTCATTCTTCCATCTTCTGTTACACTGCTACTTAGGCATCCGAATTCCTCTACTTGTATATTTTCTTTGGGCTTTATTCCAATATACTGCTACTTTAATTTCTTCCTCTATATTATATCCAAGTTTGGCCTAAATGTGGGGTTAATTTTCCTCAGCGTACCATCCAGAACATACAGTAACATCACCTGCAAACCTTAGTGTGTTGACATGTTCTTCTTTTACTTTCACTTCAATTTTACTGTTTACCTGTAACTTTGATCATGGCTTCCTTTCTGCACACATTGAAGATCATTGATGATAGATTACGTCCTTGTCTTGCAGCTTGTTGTTATTACTGCTGTTTCATTTTTGTTTGTTTCATGTAGGTGATTTCTAACATTTAAAAAAATGCAAACATTCTGCATTATCAAAGGTTTTTTGGTACCAGTTTCATAGATTGGAGACACATTAAAATCGGATATTTTGTGTTTCGCATGTTCGTACTTACCAATTGTGTATTGCGGATCATAGTTCAAGGTGCCATTATGCTTTTTACATGAAGAAAAACAACACAAATTTCACATAAAAATTAATTTCTTTGACTCCTTTTTTCACTTCCTTAACACAGAATATGGCGGGCAAATCTTGACTACCGTAGTGGGCATGCAGTGTTTCCAACATCCTTGACTGAAAAATACCTACTATCGTATTCGTCACTTGTGCAAATTGTACATTATGCACAGGTAGCTGACGGATAGCCCCACAAACCATTCATGCATAGCCCCACGAACCATTTCCGATAAGGTTAGGTTAGGTTTGGTTACGTTAGGCAAGCATAGTATAAAAAAAGTGGTTTGAAACACTGACAGGGGCTTACGTCATGAAACGTACGCAGCATCCGCTTGTTGTAGGGCAAGCAAATAAAAGAAATGGCAATTGTGCGTCGGTGAGATATTTCTCTTGTAAAATACATGATTTCCCGGCCAAATATATTCCACAATGAAAGAAAATACCTCGACAAACATTGTAAAACTTGGAGAAACTCATTTCTGTAAGTAGTTGTGTAAAATTGAAGAAATGTGTCTCCGATGTATGAAACTATTACCAGGTTTTTCTGATGTCCACATAGGTCACTTCTAAATACACTTGTTTTGTCATGTAGCTGTGGTAGAGTGGTTATCACAGCATGCTACGATGCCAGAGGTCCCAGGTTCAAATTCTGGCCTGGACGTGGGTATTTCTTTCATCAATTTCAACATACCATCATTCATTCTCATCTTTGCAATTAGTCAATAGTAGCAGAAATGCAAGTAGACTGAACCAAATATTGTGTGTGTGGTGAAAGGCACTGCTAATCTAGCCTATGAAATGAAAAGTATAAGGGGATCATGTATGATACAGACTTACTGAGAATTAGCCTATACATGGTCGTAAAAAAGTGTTTTAAAATCCAAATGTGAATAATCATCTCACCACGTTTTCCAAAGGAACACTTTACATTAGTTTACAACTATTATTGAGGATGAAATAACATGTGTAAGAAGAAAGGGAGTTCAATGTTGTCATGGAATTGAAAGTAATAAGTGTGGAGATTTACGATGAGAAATAATGTAATAAGATGCACATAACAAATATAATAACAGCAACAATAATAAGTAGGTATCATGAAGTCTTTAGTTGCCTGATACATGCCATGGTCAATGTTTGCTTGGAGAGATGGAAACTTAGATGATCATCAGATGAATTGTAGATGATTTGAATTCTATTAAGAAATGACCTGTTCTAAGGGGCTTTCTGTATATAAAAAAAAAGCACCCACAATATCTTTAGCATAATAAACGTTCTTCATTTCATACTTTTTAGTTTATAATTTATTTCACTTCTAGTTTCATTTTTCAGGTGTCAGTATGGTTTTGTAATGTTGTGTGGATTGTATTATGAAAAAATATGGAAGGTGGGCGACATTTAAGACAGTAAATTAAGTGCCATTACATTTAAACAAGAGGTAATCTATTCCTTCCTCACAAGGTGTGGTAAAATGGTTGGTTGTTATGGAAAGGGACCTTACCTGATAATGTTGTTGCCACATGTCTGAGAGAAACAGGGTATCTTGGTCATTTCCGCATGACCTCGTGCTTGTGGTGGAGTGTGATATTCAAAGTACAGAGCAAGCAATATGAGGCAATGTGGATATTAAGGGCAAACTCGACAAAGGTAGATTTTTATTTTATTTTTGTATCACCTACATTGAAGATTGTAGGAACTCTTGCAATGTTTCACAGTAGTCTACCCCTCCTCTAATTCTCTGAAATTTGCTTAGACTAGGACAGATGTTTGGAAAACTGCTCATTACCGAAACTTGTATTTTGCGAGTTCACCCCTAATATCTGCAATGCCTCATGTGACTGCAGTTCCTTAGGCCACTCTCGGTTTCCAGCTGAGGCAGACTATGACCCAGCCTCCATGTTTCAACTCTCTGAAGTCTCCATGTAGATTTACATAGATTTTCACTTTAATACTTTACTTCAGAGAACCAGGCAATCGTAAAAATCAACAGGTAATGCAATATACAGGGTTGTTTTCAGGATAGGATGTAGGTTGTATGAATTTCAGCATGTTTTACAGTGAGTCTTAAACCCTGGGTTAGGTATTCACTTTTCTGAAACATACTTAGGCACTTTGGTGATACCTGTCATACAAATCTTTAACTGTCTTTAACGTATGAAATACACTTAAATAGTTCTGCTGCACTACTAAGTAATGTAATAGTATGAGGTCAACATTAGTCGCATGATTGGGTGACAATTGTGTGCCTAAATATGTATCAACTGAAGCAGTGTCATGTTCACTTATACACACACCTCTGTGTTCTCCTCTTCTTCGTTAACTCATCTTGTGTAACATTTGAATCTGTTGTGTGCTCTGTCTTTTGATGCTTTGGCATTTTTCTTGTAACTATTTAGGTAGACAACTCTGCACGCATGTGCATTATAGTTCACAATGTTGTGATCTCACAATGAATATTTATGCATGACTCTGCTCACCCAACCACTTAATAAAGTATTAGCAATCACAATTTACTGCTGATTAAACACTGTGTAACACTGAAGTTGACCTTGGAAAAGGGGGACTGGAATGCCATTTTCGAAATAGACCCACTTGGAAGTACACTCTTTATTATTTTATTGTATACTGTATGTGTGTGTGTGTGTAAATATAAATACATTTCAGGTAGTTGTAATCAAATTAATTTCTCATTGTACTATAAGGAATTTGGTAAGGTATAATAGTAAAATGTACTACTACAGTTTGTGCTGTATTTTTTTTTTTTATTGTTTCCTTATTTTTTGCAGATCTGAAGCAGAATGGGAGTCAAAAGTAAGCCCTCGTGGTGAGTTGTTCTATGTGGAGTCTGATCCATTCCCTCAAGGTGCTAAATCACCTCCAGATGTTCCAGTCCAGCAGCCTACTAAATCAAGGAAGAGACACATCACTAAAGGTGAATATCTGTGATGGCACTTATACTTATATTCCTTGCAAATGATGGAGTTAATATACCTTTACATGGTACCTTATAGTGTACATGTATGACAATGCATGTTCTTTTGTAATCCTCATTTTCTTTTGTAACAAATAAAACTTGAATCACAGGGAACTGGATTTCCAGTAGAAATGCCCTAGTTGGCGCTGGACTGGCTACCCATTTGCTAGTTTTCGCCTCACACGATACTTGTTGCTGTACTTGTCGATAGACTTTTGTTCCCATAAGACATTGCGCAGAGCAGACAATCTGTAAAGATGGTCGAGCAATTTGAAGAATGTTGTAGGAGAATTACTGCTTTGTGCTTTTATTAAAAATTATAAAGAAAACGTATGGACTAGAGATTGGCTCGAAAAAAATATGGTAATCAATGCGTACTGAACAAGCTTTTTATTTGTCACGTACACATCTCATCGCTTTGCATAAATACCTAAATATTAATGAACTGAACACGAATGCACTACACGTCATCTCTTTCCTTTTTTTTTTTATCAAGCAACTAACAAAAACAACCAACACTCGGAAACCACAGACAAAAAACTTCCCTTTGCAAACTCACAGATTATTCATAATTGGGAAATACAGGTCAGACACCCTAACCAACCACAAGCAACCCAGCCACAATCAACCTCCAGCGGCCAATATAAATGGTTTGCCTTCCCCTACCATCCCACCATTTCCAACCGCATATCCAAAGCCCTTCTCCCATATGGCATCAAAGTAGCGCACAAACCCAATTCCAAAATAGCTGATAAACTGAACAAACACAAACGGTACTTCCTCTCCCCCCTTGATAACCCAGGTGTATACGATGCAGAGTGTGAATGCAAGGCACATTACATCGGCAGGTCCATCAGATCTGTCAATGAAAGAATCCAACAGCACCTAGCCGATGCGAAAAAAGCCCAACCCAGTACTGGTCTTGCTAAACATATCAAATACAATAGCCATAAAATTCAAAAGATTCAAGTCAAACACACTGCCCACACGCTCGTAGACACCAAAATCAAGGAATCGCATGCCTTAATGCACTTCCCGCACAAGCTAAACATCGATAGCGGGCAAGCTCACCACACTTGGATTTCCCTACTACAAGAGTTATCGCCCGGAAATAGCAGACGATACAGACCGAGATGCACAGTTAACAACAGTGCACGTAGCGGCAGCCAGAGAACTACAAACAAAAGACGCACTCCAAGCAACAGTACAGCAACTTCCAACGAGGATGGTGCCAGTGGCCACTGAAATTAATCGAAAAAGGAAAAAACAGCTTCGCGGATAAAATTGAGTACTAGTTTTCTCCGTATTCACAGATTATCTTCACATGGCCAAACTTTGCTCTGATTGGCTGTTCCACAGAATCTAGTCAAGAAAAGCCAGTAGCAATTAGAACGTGTCCTATTCCAGGCAGCTATCACATCTGGGCAGGTAGCCAGTTCAGTGCCAACTAACTGGATATCCAGCTCTGTGTGATTCAGCCTTAAAATAAGTATACTAACCTTGAAAAGTTAACTAGCAGTAGTACATAACTTAATGGCATGCATGCTTCAGTTGGTAGGGGACCTGACTGCCATGCAGGAAACCCGAGTTTGATTCCCAGGTTGGGTGATCTCAGGTTGTAATTCTTTCGAGAATGTTCCTGCATAACTTGGATCTGGCACTCGCCCTGCTTCTAATGAATGGGTAAAGGTGACGGGAACATAGTGCTGATCACATCACCTCCACTATGGCCAAGATCGAGAATATGCAGGGCTCTTCCACCCCTTCCCCCTCCCTTACATGTTTTCATGACATGGTGCAAAATATAGGGGTAACTAACTACCTTTTTCAGACATACAAATAATTTATATATAACTTTTTGAAGACTTGCAAAATTGTCCCCCAACCAGGGATCAAATCCGTGTCATAATCATTCCATTGTAATCATCTACCACAGAGCTACTAAGCCCTCCTCTGGCCTCTGTACAAACTCCACAATATAGGACTCTTTAGTGTCATTTTCAGATATACTGCATCAAGGTTTACACTATTGTGTTTTTATGCACATTTTGCGTCCACAATTAAGATTTTGATTCACATTTAGATGCATTCTTGAGTAGAAGCAACATAAAAGAGCTTTAGCACAATTTTGTGAATTTACTAATGTTAGTGGACTGTAATAGAGACAAGTGTGTGAATACAGTTAAGAATTTTTTTTAGTCAGTACTGAGAAATTCTGCTTTCACGTTGAACAAAATGCTCAGTTGGTCAAAGTTTGAATTTTCCATGGAGGAAAGCAGAATTATGTACAAGATGTCTAGAAAGTCATAAGCCCAAAGGCCAAATCACAATGTTTGTTCAGTATGTTTTCTATCTTCCAGTGGCGAAGCTCCTATGAGGCTTTTGAGGCTTAGCCTACCCAAAAAATGTTGAAATTAAAATGTTCTTGTACCCTGTAACAATCAAAGTTCCTTAAAACGAATTAAACTATGTAATCCGAACATTTGGTTCCGCCGATCCTTCCAGATAACTCGTCAGTCAGGCCAGAAAGAGGAGAGTCCATTCGGTCCGAACTGTGAGGCTTTTGACGAAAAGCCTCCCGTTAAAAGGCAGCTACAGAGTGAGCTCTGTGTAGGTGTAAGGGGAGGGGAGTGCCGATTTGCTGGGTGAAAGTGGCTAGCCTCATAACCAACCTGTTGTGTTTCTAGTCTTCCTGTGCAAAGTGCATCGTTCACGTGCTGCGTTGTTGTATGCGCGCGTATGTGTCACATAGTGTATTTATGTTATAAAAATATAATACTGTGAAATTATGTGTTGAAAACTCTAAGAGGATTTGCAGTGAAATAAATGTAGTGAACAAGACTTCGTGGCTCTCAGATGCTTAACCTACAAAATCTTGGACACACTGACTGTACAAATAGAAATACATTTTGGAGATCTTGAAAAGATAAAATTTGTTGAATTGCTAGACCAAAATAACTTTGGGGGATATAAACTACATTTTCCTGCAATGAAATTAAATAACCTTCTGTCCACATATCCATTTTTCAAGAAAGAACGATTAGAAAATGATTTAAAGAATATCTATGCTGATGAAGAAGAGCATTTACCTCCTGCAGACCTTCTAAAATTCATAGTTAGCAATGATCTTCAAACAATCTACAAAGAAGTAACACAACTTATCATGTTGGTCTTGACATTCCCTGTTACAACAGCTTCCTCCGAAAGAATTATGAGCACCCTCAAGAGAGTAAAAAATTATCTCCGTAATTCAATGAAATTAAGTTCTCTCAGTACAATAGCCATTGAAAAAAAAAAACTGGTTAAAGAACTTTCTATTGATCAAGGCTTCAAGGAAAGAGTAATTGATACTTTTGTGACCAACAAGAATCGATGCATGGACCTGCTGTATAAAAAAATATAAGCAGATTTTTCAACTTACCTAGTATTTACGCCTTAGCTTCGCCACTGCTGTCTTCTGTCAAATTTGTCAATATTTTAACCTAAAAGCGATGAGAAGACAGGTAGTGGAGAAGGTTACATAATTTAGAACTTCATAATTTGTAGTCATCTCAAGATATTATTAGAATGATTAAATCAAGAAGACTTAGGTGGGCAGGCCATATGGCATGAATGGGAGAGGAAAGAAGAGTTTACAGGATTCTTGTTGGGAAACCTGATGGTAAGAGACTAGTAGGAAGGCCAAGATGAAGATGGAGAGATAACGTTTAGATGGACCTAAAGAAAATCATTAGGGATGGAAAAGATTGGATTGATCTCAGGATAGAACAGATGGAAGGCTTGCATTGCTGCAGCCATAAACCTTCGGGTTTAAGAAGGCTAGAGAGATAGTTAGTTAGATATGTCTTCTGTGAAGTTCCACACAGATCTGTTGGCAGAATCACAGGTCGTTGAACACATGGAAAACTGCTGACACATGGCATTTATCTTGATACTAGTGTGGAGGTCGACACAGATTGTGAATCTTCATGCTGTACATTTAGGATTTCAGACACCTCTAGAATGCAAAGCGCAACTGGTTGAAATTGCTGACAACATGTCGGTGTGAGAAAGCTTCATGTCTACACCTTCCTCCTGCACCAGCATCGTTCACTGCAATAAATGAGCAACACAGCCAATTTTACCTTTTGTCCTATGGCAGGGAACTTTTTAGACACTGTGTACATTCCAAATCACGGTGGGGAAAGTTGCTGCCCGCTACGTTATCCATAAAGTTTTCATTCTCCTCATCTTTGCAATTAATACAGAGAGAATAGAAGTATGTATGGTGTAAAGGAACTCCAATACAAGAATAAGGAAGAATGTACTCTTTATTTTGCTGATAAAATAATAATTTTGCCACCCAAAGGACTTAACTGTGTACGACAAGTTCCAACCATACTTACTATCTTAGTGCCATCTTCCTACAATTGAGAGAACTAATTCAAAGTTAAGGTAGTTTTTTTCTCCATAATTTTCAGTTGAATTTTCAATAGGTTTGAAAAAGTTTATTTCTTGCAAAATAGCAACAGTAAACTTGTACCTGTATTGACTATACTTTTTAATTGCACTATGTTTCGACACTTCTTTCTTAAGATCTGCTTATAATTTTTTTTGTAAAATAGAAATAGATATACTAATGTGTACAAACATAGAGTAATTAAAACAAGTTTATTGCTATTAGTATAACTATGATTGTTACTACACATGTAATCTAAAAAGATTTACGTTTACTTGTGTTCAGAGCTTGATGTTAAAATTCCTAGGTAGTGATGCTTGTTCTAGCTTGGGGTTAGGTGGATGGAAGCTTGTATGGTTAAAAAAGGAGACAATGAGGAAAATGGAGAAAATGCTTACATAAATTATCCTAGTTTGGGATGCTTTGTACATTTTTTTTTATTCGGAGGATAGCATCACTCCTTCCCCATTCACTTTAAGCACTGCTTTTATTACAAAGTTTGTTTTAACTTCTTTTTAACAATATGGATGTTAATTGGAATTAGAGATATATTTTAAAAGTGGTGTCAACTACTGCCATGTGTAAAAAAAAAGAAAGTAATATCCATACTTTACTTCCAGTTAGAAAGCCTGGAGACTTGACAGTGTTAATTTTTTATCCTGTGCAAGATGTAACTTAATGGTGTGTACATGAAAACAACATATGAACACTCCTCAATGGATGAAACATTGTAGTCTCGTAATATCCTTTTTAATATTTAGATGCCCTTGTGTGTTTGTGATTCTTTTCATTGTTTTCATTTGATTTGCCTCTCATATTTATGTCATGTGCTTGAATAGATATATATTTTGCTGCGTAGTATTTGATTTTGTTACTTCATTTTGATGAATTGGTCATAAGACGTCTTTGCTTTTTATTAAACAGATGCCCGGAAGTTAATGAAGCTTATTACAAGGCGGCACAGCAAACGAATTCAAAGAAACAAGAAACAGGCAGCCGAGCAGCAACAAGCAAATAGTGGATCCACCGTAGACCAGAATTCATCTTCGTCAGTCCCAAGCAATGGTACCAACAGTGCAGCTCCTAACCCACTTTCAGCGAATGGCACGACAACTGCAAGTCGTGCGAAAGTGACTTTCCATGACTCCCATAATGGAGAAGTGAGGGAGGTCAATGTGTCAGTGGATCCCCACCGTCTGAATCTTGGTAGGCGTGCCACTTTGTGTGAAACACTCCTGGGAATAATCCCTGGAACGTTTTCTGGTGAAGATTTGGAACAGTCTCCAGAAGATGATAGGATAATGGTGGCTGGGTTTATTCCGGATGGTGAAGCCATTAGGCACAGGAGCATTAAAATTGGTGAGTGTAGTTGTTTTATTTCTTTCCAAAGGCCTAATTTTTTACTAGATCTTGTAAAAGTTACGCATGGGGATCGTCATCCTTCACTGTTTCAGAAGTCAAGCGTCCCCATCTTCTTGTCTTCCACCAGATTCTCTCTTTCTGCTAATCCTGTTCTGTTCTCCTTACATACTCCACTACATGCTCTTTCTACAGATAGTTTGATCTTCCCTGTGCCTGTTTCCTGCTTCTTGTGCACATATGCTATTATTTTCAGTGTATTTCTTTCTATACTCTCACTACAGTGCTAGTAAATTGGCAAATACTTCCATATGCTCTCTGACCCTGTTGTACCTAAGTCATTCCTCCAATAACTTTTAATCCCCCAATCATGTTGCCCATTTCTCATGTTTCATTATGAAGCTCATAATGAATGGGTATGGAGTTGGTATGAAGTTACCAACTGTGTAGGACTATACATTGGTGCTCAAAATTAAAGGATAATTGTCCCAAAAAAGAATCATGTCACAACACATATACATTCTTATCAGCATCAATATGATTGATTTGGTGTGCTTGATGACTTCCTTGAAGCTACTGACCACTAGGGGCTTAGGCAAGATTTCTTTTCAGGTGAGGCTCAAGCTTCTTTTTTCAAAAAAAGAAAATTTTGGAAAATTGTTGCCTGCAGCATACCTGTCACTGTCTATGTCAATTGTGATTACTGTATTCATAAAATACCATGTTTGTCAAAATGTTACTAAACATAATAAACTCGCATAGCAGAATATTTATTTTCCTGCTGTTTTTCACAGTGCGTGTGTAAATTGTGTTAAAATTTGCAAGAAACACTAAAATAAATTGGAAAATACCACATTTATATAATTTTACAACTTATTGAGCTTGAGAAAAATACATTTGGCCAATGATTAATTGTCTTTTGACTTAAAGTCTCTACATGTAAAGTATATAATAAAAGATTTGCATGTAGTTTTAGTTACATTTCTTGCTATTACATGAAAGTAATGTGGAGCAGTGTAAAAGTAAAGAAACATGTCATTGTGGCACATGAGGGCTCCCAACAGTCACACTAGGTACTTTTAACCCCCCCCCCCCTTTCTCCCCAGTTTGCCGGCAGTCTATTTCATTGGATGCTGGTAGACCCCCAGAGTCACTTTATGCAGTAGCATGTTCGGGAAATTTGGTGCAGGATGTGCAAAAATCTATTCACGCTGCTCTGATAAGGAAATATTTCCTTCGAGAGAACAATAGCAGATCTACACTAATAGCAACATGTACAGAATAAAAGTATAGCACTGCACGAATTCAAGGTTATTATAAGTATGAATTTTTTTTCATCATTACTCATAGATACCAATATTTAAATAAAATCTAACACCGTTAAAAACATTTCACCTATTTTGTAATTGACATTTTGAACCAGTTGTTAAAGGAATTAATTAATATTTAGTTTATAAATGTAGCAAATTAATTTCTTTATAATTATACTATTTAATTGTTAATAATTGACATATTTCATGACTAGGGCCCGGGACTTTATGTTATAACATATTTTTTATATATCATGGGATCGAATTCCGGAGTGAGATCTCGACGTGTCTGGTGATAATAAACTGAAATTAGCAAATTTGATAGGACATAATTTGCAATATTTTACGTTTTTTTTTATTTTTACAACATATTTATTCCCATTTCAGGCAAGATGACATATTTAGCTATCTATAATTTCCTAGTTTTCCTACATACAAATAATTATTTAACATGTATCCGGATCTTTATTATCCACTTATTTTGAGACTCGAAACTGAAAACATCCATGACACCTCTGTGCAGGCACGCCCGCAGGATTTTTTCTTGGAGGAAGGAAAGCAACCCCTTGCCCCCCTCCGGGCATCCATGCATCAGCATTATTGTCTGAGCTTGCATGATGTGAACAAACTTTGCCCTTCATTGTTGTACACATTCACGAGAATCGACAGCGAGAAACGAAACAAATTTAAACTGTTGTATGACCTTCTTTTTTCCATTTTACAACAATTAAAAAACTGACAACTCGGCAGACTTTGATTTTACCTGGATGTTTGTGTTTGTCGATAAGAAGTAAGAACAATGCTTTGAACGAGTGTTGGTTAACACAGCAGCTTCTCTTTCATGCCAAGTGAATATGGTTTGACGAGGCAATCTCAAATCAGTGGTCGATTGAAAGGTGCAATAGTATCAGAACGATGCCTCCTGTAAAGGAATCAGATTCGGTCAAATTGAGAGGTTACGTTAAAGAATTTGGTAGTGATGTTTTCTCGACAGATGACAAGATTTTGTTTTGCAAGCTATGTGATATTTCTGTTGGATATTCAAAGAGGTCTTCAGTGTTGCAGCATCTTGACACGGCGAAGCACATAAGAAACTTGCAAAGGAAGAAAACGAACGTAGCTCAGGCATTGCTTCCACATGCGGTGTCAGTCCAGGGCAGTCAGCAGTCTTCTTTCACCCAGGAACTGTGCAAAGCATTCATCACATCTGGTATTCCTCTGTGGAAGTTGGAAGAACCAACACTTTGTAAGTTTCTTCAGAAGTACTGCGACAGGGAAATTCCTCATAAATCCACGCTAAGGAAGGCCTACATAGATAATATATACAGTGACACTACGTGTCATCCGGAACAAAGTTAAAAAAAAAAACGTGTGGCTATCAGTGGGCAAATTGACAGACTGTTGCGGGCGTTACATGGCAAATCTTGTGGTGGTGTTTTAGAAATGGAACAGGCAGGAGAAATATTCCTTGTGCACGTTGATCAGCTGGAGAAGGTAAACCATTCAACAATCGCTAGTTTCATTGAGAACTCAATGCAGATACTATTTCCTGAAAGTATTCCGTGCGATAGGATTCTGTTACTTGTAACCGATGCAGCTAGGTATATGTTGAAGGCAGGAAAAGCCTTATGGGTTCTATATCTGGAAAAGGTCCACATAACCTGCCTGGCACACGGACTTCATAGATATGCAAAGAAATTCGATTAAGGGATCCCAACGTAGATCGATTTGTGTCAAACATGAAAAAAATCTTCTTGAAGTGCCCATCACGATGCCCAGCGCTAAAGGAAGCTGCACCAGATATTCCTTCGCCACCACAGCCGGTGGTGACGCGGTGGGGAACATGACTCTCAACAGTTCAATATTACTGCACCAATCTTAACATTCTTTCCGAAGTAGTTACTGGTTTTGAAAATGAAGGTGCCACATCTGTTAGTGTTGTTCAGCAATTACTTCAAAATACAGAACTGACAGACGATATTGCTTACATTTCTGCAAATTTCGTGTTCCTCATGTCGTGCATTGAGCAATTGGAGAGAAATGGTGTAAGTGTGCATAACTCACTTCAAATTATAGAAGACGTAAAAATAAAATTGTCAATAGTGAGGGGGCAAACAGCAGATTTGGTTAGAGAGAAATTCAGAACCATCTTGAACAACAATCCTGGATTCAGCACTCACCACCATCGCTGGTGTCGTGAGCGGTGACGGAAGATCACCTGTGGAAAGTGTTGAGGAAGATTTGACACCTGCAGATGTAGTATTTTTTAGGTTTGCTCGAGTTACATCATGCTCGGTGGAACATACATTCTCATGCTACAAAGTGCTGCTGGTAGATAAGAGGCAAAGTTTCACGGTAGAGAACCTGAAGAGAATTTTCGTTTCTCACTGCAATGCTTGAGGTTAGTAAAATTAAAAATTTGTGAACTTTCTTCGTTTATATGCCTACGTATGATAATTTTTTAAAAATATTTTCTCTGTGTGTGAGGCATGTTTTAACAAAGATTTTGTATGCAGATTGAATACAGTATATTTTTCTGAAAACTTTACCTTTTCTTGTATATAAATTCGAAAAATACACTTCCAACAAATAGGTAAAATGTGGCAGAATAGTAAATGCAACTGAGGATAATTGCGCAATAAGCACCACGATTTTTCCAATGTTTCTCCATGCATTCTGCATGAAAGAGATTCTAATTTCATTTAATACATCATCCAAACTTTGTTGATATTGCATGGAAAACCCAGAATTGAATTGTAAATGGAAAAGAAAGAAAGTTCTGCTTTCCATATATTTGGGATTCACTTGTTTTTTTTTTCATTTTTCTGACATATTTTTCAATTTTTAACACACATTTTTAATTTTTTCTGACATATTTACATACATATTTTACACTTTTATAGGACCTAAAGTCCCGGGCCCTGTATGTATGTATGTGTGTGTGTGTGTGTGTTTGTGTACACATATACAGTGTTTCGGGCTTGGCCACCCCCCTCAAAAAAATCCTGGGTACGGGCCTGGTCTGAGATGTTGCAGATGTGGCTCTCTATTGCTTTTTAGCGAAAACAACTTGCTATTTGTGAAATTTTCAAGTAAATAAGCAGCAGTGATCGGAACGCTACATTTTAAAAGTAGCTTCGCTACAGCTACAGCTACTCTTCCAAAATGTAGCTTCGCTACAGCTACAGCTACATTTACCAAAAAGTAGCTCGCTACGCTACTCCTGTTCGCTACTCGCTACTTCTGCATAAAAAATTAAAACAACAATATGGGTATTAAAAAAATCCCCTACTACTGGTAAATAGATTCTGTTATTTATTATCATGATTCCAGTCATTCGATAATTTTGATAGCAATGTTACTTCAGTTACTTATTTTTACAATAGTTTTTGAGAATACCATACCTATGCAAGTGGCATATCAACTGAAATTTTAATATATGAATATTGCAATTAGGGTGTTACCCAAATTAATTATTACAACTATACACAAATAAAATTTGGTAGGATTACGTATTTATGTTCACATCAACATATTTTTCTTGAGAATAAATATTTCATTTTTCATAGACTGATATGAAGTCAGCATTTTGAATGAAAAGTACCTGGAGCCCTTTGACTACAAAAGAGCCCCAGGTTCGATACCCAGCAGAGGCACATAGTGGTTAGGATCCAGTCTCGGTCAGATAATTATCTATGCATAAAATGGACTCAAAACAAAAACTAGGAAAGACGCCAAGATCTCATCCTCCTCCTCCATTCCCCACACTGCTCATCATACATCATTCTTCCTCGTTCTCACAATTAGCCGAAAGTGGCAGAAAGCGACTATAGATAAGAGAATAATTAAAATAAACCATTCATCCTCATTGTCATGATTGAGAGAAGTGGAAGAATAGATGAGGAGGTAAACAGAAGAGGACAAATGAATGGTGGTGGACTATATCAAAGCGTTCGAAGAATAATATGGAATAGGGATATACCTATGAAATTAAAGAAGATGGTAATATGTAACATACTATGTGCCAATAATTACGTATGGAGCAGAGACTTGGACAATGACATAGAGAGACAAAGAAAAGATGGAGGCAGTGGAGATTAAATTTCTAAGGAGTCTTTTGAGGAAGACTAGAATGGATAGAATAATAAATGAGAAGATCCGACAGACGATGGGTGTACTAGTGAAGATTCAGGACAGAATAGATCAGGCACAGATGAGATGGTTCGGACACATGAAGAGGATGGATGCAGAAAGACTACCAGTAAGAGCTTACAATGCACAAGGAGTGGGATAAGGCCAAGGTGTTGGTGGAAAGAGCAGATAGTGGAGAGTGTTAGGAGACAAGATTGGAACACCTTGGAAAGAGAGGAGTTGTGAAAGACCAGGAAAAAATGGAGAGGCTTGACTTCTATGCCGACCCAGCCAGAGGCAGGAAACAGCGAAGGATGATGATGTCATGATTAGCAAAAGTTACAGAAAAGTGACGGAAAAGTAGGAGAAATACATAAATTTGAAAACTATGTATATTAACTAAAGAAAATTGTCGTATCTGCAGGAAAGTCAATAACTCGTACATACTTCTTGCAATATGATAAAATTATTGAGGAAACTGTCGTATAAACCTGAGTGTTCTAAACGTATTGTAATTTTAAAATTTGTGAACAAATACTATCGCGAAAATAATTGTAATTCCAGAAACTCGATCATTCTTGCAACAATAATTTCTTGCTGGTGAGATCCTATATTCTGACGATGGTCAATGCTGTTAACGTACTGAGCCATTTATTGCTGGCACTATTCCCTTGTCAGTGCAGTGGATATTCCATTGCTCGTTTTTGCGCTGCAAGTTGTGTCTTACACAGCAATTAATGACATTTTGGTGTCTCTTACACCATGAATATCCACAGAATTTGTTCCGGGGGTGACGCAAACGAGGCAAAATAGCGATGCAGCTAAAAAAACGTAGCTGTTAGCAGGAATATATTCATATATGTCAGTTAGTTATCTGGATATCTGAATTCTTCAGATACTAATTAAAGAAATTACGCAGATATCTATAATCTACAATCTATACAATCTGTATCTCCATGTAATAGACTGTCTTTATAAACCTTCTGCAAAATTAAGGGTTATTGTCGATTTTTTCTGACGCTGTTGCCACATTCAAAATTCACCTCAAAATGCCGAGAAAAAATGTAGCTGTAGCGAAATTTTCGCTACAACTACAGGAATTTTGTAGCTTCGCTACCGCTACAACTACAATTTTCAAAATGTAGCGTCGCTACAGCTACAGCTACAAATTTTGTAGCTAGCTACAGTAGCGACGCTACAAGTAGCTCACTACTTCTGACCACTGATAAGCAGTTATATTAGTTTTGCTTTTGAGTTCCTGTGTATAAGGTATAAAGGACAACTGTTATGCAGAGTTGGGGAATTTACTCACAAAGTTAAGTTACTATACTTTGGTTACAAATGTAATGCAATACTGTTATCGTACAGGATATTATACAGTTTGTCCATTGTGTGCACCACTTCATACAATTCTGTCAGATAGTAAAATCGCAGATAGTGGGAGAAGTGAAAAATCTTGTATGATTTAGCTATGGGAAGGAGTGTGTTATTTTGTTGTACATTATAGCAGATGAGAAATTTCAGCCGAACCATGTATACATATGGTACATCTTACCTACTGATGGCCTCAAGCATGCATGCACAGGTGAAGTTATCCAGAATTTATATTATGTAGGTATAAGACTGTTTTGGTGAGTGTAAATTAAACACAAAAAAGACCATAAATTGGGCCTTTTTTTAAAAAAATTAGGCGTCAGTTCTAAAATCTTTGGAAGAGGTTGGTGGTGACAGGTGGCATGTGGATTTCACATCAAAGTTACAATTGACTCCACCACAAATTGAACACACACGAGTAGTTATTTCTCTTGTAGTCTATGGTTGTTACAAGCAAAGTAACACAGTTTTTTTATGTTTTTATGCTTGTAACAGCCTTAGACTACAAGAAAAATAATTCTACAATGTAAGCAATGCCTACATAAAGGAAAAAAAAAAAGAAACCTGAGTAGCTATTTATCTCCTCTCTTTAGAAAACTTATTTAGTATGCATCAGTATTCATGCATAGAGAAAAATAGCATGTTACTTGTGTTATGCCAGTCCCCAATTCTGCTATTGCACATGGTAAACAAATGACGACTGTTTAATAAGAATTCATCCTGAACCCTGCACATGAAATTAAACTACATGATTTTTTTTAAAAAAAAGAAGTGGTGGTAAAAGAATGTTTGTATGTAAGGCAATGAGTGAATGTTTGTGTACACATGCAGATCTTGATTGTAAATTGTTTAATTACATCCCTAACCCCAGGGGCAGCCGCTCATAAGGACGATACGGACGCCGCACTGCCGTGTGTAACCACAAGTGAACAAACATTACATTAACATTTATATATTAGCTTTTACATTGTCTGAATTGCAATTGTTCCACTGCTTATAGATCGTTGGTTAGTCGGTTCAGTATTCATTCTTCCGCGACAATTGCGAACTTTGCACGCCACCGTGCGGGGGAATACGGAACTTCGAGAGAAATGTGGCGGGGAGCCGTCCTCCCACTTTACAAGACGTATAAGAGTAGAGCAATAAATTATGCAATTTCCAATGAGGATAGAAAATATCGGTAACTGAAAAATTACAAACTCTTGCTTATTTTTGTTTTTTACCGTCGGTTTCTGCTACTTTTCGGTAATCACGACAATGAGAATGAGTGATGATTAGCCACGGAAGTCGGCTATAGATTCTTTTTACTCCTAAAATTATCGCATATGTACATTGTATTTTTTCTGAATTTAGTGGAAACTACATTTGGATTACAATAATGTGGAGTACATCATGTAGATTTAATTACATGTTTTGATCAGCACGTTTGAAAAAAATCATCCTGATAATGTGACAAAGTTGCCCAATTTCTTTTCAAGGCGGATGTTAAATAAATTAGAAACTCGTCAATTAAACTCACCAAAAGCCGCTACAGGAACCTGTGAACTACAAATATCCGAAAATTTGGCAAAATTGTGTGGCAACCCCGAAGCAATAAAATGACCTAATGGGAAGACGATAGTTTTGACACTTGTTGTTTCTTCATTTTCCATGGAAAAGTGAAGCTTTTTCGGTAGTTATGTGCTGTAATTGTGCATTTGTCGCGATGAACAATGTGGAGAAATTGTTGGTGCGAAGTTTTTCTACCAGAAGTCTGAAGTCTGGATGAAAAAATAAACATAAAAAACCTAGGCCGAATTTGAATCTATAACACGTGTCCAAGAGGAGAGGTAGTGAGTTCACTCCCAAATTTCGCGTTGAAGGACAGAAGGATGAATTTCAGTTACAAGCATGTCGGAAGATTTCTGGTAAGTTTGAAGTTTTTACTATAGAATTTCTGGTAACGCAGATATCACCTTTCCAGTGAGATATTTATTTTGGTGTCCTATTTCACATATCAATTAGTCATGTTGGACAGGAAACTTTTTCTGTGTAACTTTTTGCTAGAAACTTTCACGATCAATGCACGTAAATATTCGTCATTGTGCTTATCAAGTTATGTAAAAATTAATATCCCTTCTTCTGAATTTTCCCCTCTTTTAATTTAAAAAAATGCTACGACTAAATCTATTAGAATTATATTTCTTCTTCCATCTTCTTCGCATTACTGTTAAATAATTATTAATTTATTATAATATGTGCAAATGTGCAAAACATGATATTCGGTAAACACGAACATATTAATTTCTTATCACGTTGGCTGTTCATAATTTAAACTTACATTACTAGTAGACAGAGGCGTGGCGTGCATGTAGCCGCTGTTACCGCAGGTAACACCAAAATATAAAGAATTGAAGAACCCGTCTTAAAATATTATTACGTACATAAACTGGTAATATTGTCGTAAAGTAAACATTGCAGACTGACATTTTTTCTGGCACCGGCAAAAGCGAAGAGGAGGACTGATCCGGTACCCTCCACAGGCAACTTGAAGAAAGGACCCTGAGCCCACAAAGGAAGACTTCGCGTAGCGGCAAAGACTGTTATGGCGGGAGGAGAAGGCGGGCTGTTTAGCCGGCGCAGTTGCCGGTGATCCTTACCGGAAACATACCAGTGTTGCCATATTCAATTGACAGAAAAGAGCTAAGTCGCCTAATCGGGTCTATCTTACTCTGAAGGTGTCCAGTCACACTGGGGAACGATGGCGCAGTGGTAGCGTCGCCGCCTTATAATCAAGGGATTCCGGGTTCGATACCCGGTGAAGGCACAAGTGGTTCGGATCCAACTTTAAACTGTCCCGATTAGCATTACTGTTCATGAAGTGGACTTAAATCGCCAAATCAAAATTTAAAAAAAATCAAATCACACTGGGGCAAAAGCAAACTACCAAGTGATATTTTGTATTTACACTAAATATCAGCGATTATGAAAGTCCTCTTTGTCCTTCTTCGACATCATGGGCGAGAAGGAGAGGAGAGGGATGGGTATGGTCAAGGGGTCCGCTGTCCTTCTAAAAATGTCAACCTAAAATTCTATATTTCACACATATAATATTATTTCGGTTACAGGAATTTGTGATAATTGTTGATAATACTGATTGAGATTGACATACGTTGTCGCAGGAATGAATTAATTTCGGATTGAAGCAATGTTTTTGAGGTGGTAGAACTGTTTTTGGGTGAAAACAATACAAGCATAATTTCCCGATTGTTATCTTAGCACGCTCTGAAGTGTCAGGTGTCGTAGATTCGAATCCTCAGCAAGAAATGGTTATTTCAATGTTCGTTGTTATTATTTTACTTACATAATTGTAAAAATTAATAATTACATACACAAAGAAATAATAATTTTATTTCAATAATTCACCATGCATCCTCATCGTCACGATTATCCTATAAAGCGAAAGTCTTAAAGGTAGCAAAGGACGTAAAATATACGAAATAGTAGTGGTGTCAGAAATGAGATTTCAGTGGATTTAGCGAAACATGGGAGTGGGAGTAGTTAGGAAACAGATGAAGACTACATCTACTCTACATACGTCTTATTTGAAACGAAAAGTTTCGGGATTTGGGCAAATCTGGTTTCAAAAGAACTAAGATGGCAACATTAGTAGAACTGGACTTCTTGCAGGTTCCGAAGCAAATATTGGGGAAGGGCCGATGCTGAGAGGGGAGGGGGCAAGGAGGGTGCTTCACGTGTTACAAAAGTAAACAACGGTTTGTGGGAGAGACTGTGCAGTGGGAGTTTTGTGACTGGTGTCTTTCGTCTTTATGTTGTTTTCGGGCTATTGTCAATTAATTTATGAAGCTTGCTCCGAGTTCCGAGGTGGCGGGTTCATCCTATCTGGACAGTGTGTGTAATCGTGCGATAGAAGATATTTTGAAGCAATCTTTCGGTTCGTTATTTTGCAGAAAAAATCGAAATTGTGGCGAAAGGGAGGCGAAAGCCTATTTTGAACGATTTAAAAACCAAGTCGTCTGCTGGATATGACCGACATTTCAATGTTTCGTGGTATAACAACTATCCGTGGTTATGTGGATGTGTGCAGTTGTCGAAACTCTTTTGTTGGCCATGTACTTTATTTTCGGGTGAAAAAAAAAACGTGTCGAATTCAGATGTGGATAACATGGACCATGACCATGACGCACCCAAAAATTCAAATTCAAATGAAAAACTTCTCTTTATGACAGCATCATAGAAGTTTTTTGATTTGATTTGATTGATTTTGCTTCGCTTGTGCCACTTTTGGCTAATTTGCGAAGATGGGGATGAGTGATGATATGATTAAATTGATGAATAGACATCACAAACGCCCATGCCCAAGCTAGGTTTCGAACTCGGGATCCCAGCATCATATAACTATTTTCAAAGTAGGATTGATCTGCTCTATAAGTAGCCTTCGATGTTTCTGTAAGTATCAAATTACGTATTATTGTGTCAACAACCAATGTTTGCGATTTCACTTTATTCCTTATGTCAACATTTTTTTTCCTGATTAATAACTTTACCAAAATCTAGTATTGAATTGCACACGTACCAGATTAATATTATATGAACTACTTGGAAGACATGGGTGGGGGGGGTGCACAGGGGCGGCGCCAGAAATTTTCGACCGGGTGGGCAGAAGCTCCTTATTGATAGATTAGGGTGGGCAGTATAAATGTAAGACCATATATAGTATATACGTATGTGTATGTAAGACGTATGTATCATCTCTCTATTACACTACCGATTTTCCTCTTACTTCTTTTCCCTTTCCTTGTTTTCCTCTTTATTCTTTTCTAAGCCATTTTCGCATCTTGTTCCATTTCCTTTCGCTTTGTCTCTGAAGGACACAATTATTTCAAGGAAGTGTTTACCCATGCGCAGCCATACATTCTAATCACATTCTTTCATGCATGTTTTAATACAGTGAAATAAATGTGAATTAGGTTTAAGTTTGTGTTGCAAATACAACGCACATACTTGATTTTATGTATTCGGCGACAATGATAGAAAGTGCGACGGTAGATAATCGTGAAGTTTCTCGTAATTTAAATGCATGTTCCTGAGCATAGTATTTTCATCGTATGCGTTTTTCACTGAAAGAGTTTTCTTACTCCTTAGGGGTCACTTTTCTTAGCTTACAAGGTTTGTACAACCGAGAAATCTATCTGAATGTTTGTAGTAGCGACGATTGGGTGCCAACATTTGAGGGGCAAGGACAATATACTTTTTCTTGGTAGAAAAGGCTTAGCATAAAGAGGCCATAGTGCGGGGGCAAAAAGTGGCAAAATGTGGCGGGGGGAACTGCATCCCCCACTTCCCGCCCCTCCTAATCGCCGCCACTGAATGTTTGGATTAAAATGAACGTCTTATTGGGAATTATTTAAAACACACACGGAAATCAAATTCTTTGTTCATTGTCCATGAAGTATTCCTAGGCTAATGAAAGGCTATTTTGACAGAATATCACTCACAAACAAGTAAGATCGAAAAATCTGTTCAGAATTGAAGAGATTATTCGCTAAGTTGCTATTCATTTTCTGAACTGTCATGTTACTAATGCGGGAGAAGCAATACACGTATGGTTTGTTACATGAACATATTTTTTGAGGTAACAAAATTATTTAGGACACAAGGAATTCATCGAAGTTGATCACCGTGCCAGTAATAATTCATCTATTTTTCATAATGATTTGGGTTGCATGGCGTGACAATTTCGAACACACTAGAATGTCAACCTCTATCCTGTGCAGCACACTCTGGAAACTTGATTCTTTCAGGCAACGAGTTCCTGGCGCTTGGAACCACTGTCAAAGTAATAATTTATGAGGGTTTGTATTTTGAGTGTCAGCTTGTGTTTGTTTTCGCCCCTTCGTAACTTTAAATCTAATCACCATTGAACCTTATCGTCGTCATTATCAAAATTAGCAGAAAAATTACTTTAACCTTTAAACAGCCAATGGGTCATATATGACCCATAGAAAGTATAGGCGAAAACAGCCAATGGGTCATATATGACTCATGGTGCCGATTACAACATTCACGTGCTTTTAGGACCTTCATACTTGTATGTGAGGTTGTAAACGCTGACAGATGTTGAGATAAGACATTGAAATGTCATGTGGAAGAAAACAAACCCCCTCCTCCTTTCTCTAATATGCAAATTAGCTATTTTTAGCCAAAATGCAAATTGTACATATTGCGTCATATTTCAGCCTGTGTGAGAACTAGGGACTTGAAACAAGTTCCACTTTGTTGCAAGAGGTCTACTATTTGAAAACAATGCAAAAGTTTGCGCCCTTTTCCCAAAATAATGGGAGAAGAGGGGGCGAACGCCAGTTTTTTTCATTGAAATTTGGGGACTTGGCCCCTCCGAACCTCGTTTTTCTCACTTGGGCTTTCTGAATTGTACACGGTCGCGTACTCTGATGTTTTTGCTTTCAAACAAAATTTATCCGAAGTAGATTGCTCAAATAGTCTCCGAGATATACTAATTTATTCTGTAATATGGAAATTAGCCATTTTTGCCAAAATGCAGGATTGTACATATTGCGTCATATTTCAGCCTGTATGACTAGAGACTTGAAAGAAGTTAAGTTCCCTTTTTTGCAGAAAGTCTATTCTTTGAAAACAATGCAAAAGTTTGCGCCCATTTTCCCAAATAACGGGAGAAGAGGGAGTAAACAGCAGATTTTTTGCATTGAAATTTGGGGACTTGGCCCCTCCCAACCCCGTTTTTCTCACTTGGGCTTTCTGAATTGTGCACGGTCGCGTGCTCCGATGATTTTGTTTTCAAACAAAAGTTATCCGAAGTAGATTGCTCAAATAGTCTCAGAGATATAACGTTTTTATGAAATAAGTGTAAAAATTTAAAAATCGCGTGCAAAGGCCGCGGCGAGAGAGGGGTTACTTTCGAAAACCGGCTTGGCTGTGTAAAGGTTAAATATAACAAATCAACCACAACTTACTCTTCCAAAAATGGAGTTGTATTAGTTCGTACCTCTTAGAAAGTTGAGATGGTAGTTTCAATTGCACAGCGTTTCATTAGTGGATCAAGGCAGCTAATTCCGTGAACAATGATGTTGTTTTCCGAAAGTCTCAAATATTTGTCTCAGGCAATCACCCTCCTAAAATGGACGCATCTTCTGTGGTTATAAAATGCCACGTTTGGTGCGAGTAACGCTGTCGCATTATAATGAAGAGGTCCTGTGTTCGACTCCCCCTCCTCTGGTGGAAGCACAATGCACACTGGTTCCACGTTAAACTGTAGGTTTAGTCCCGATTAGCCTATCTGAGCATAAAAGTGGATTTAAAAACAAACTAATAAAATAGTCTTCTGGATACTTCGTGACATAACTTTTTTTTCTTTACTTCAGCTGCATCTACAGATTCTGTTAACATTTTCGGCTGATTCATGTGGCAAAATTTATGTATGGAACGAGGATTTCTAAATAGGATAAGCCACTCATTAGCAATTGAATAATTCTGTAGCTTTTTCCATACATAACTAGTTTATTAAAATTTATTCACTGCAGTATTGTAGTGATTATTGTGAATCCTTCTTATTAGTAGAATGAATATAAAGTTGATATTTCACATACCATATTGATATTTGAAGATAACAAGTATATAAAAATTGTAATAAAATAAAAAAAGGCACACTTCTGGAATTTTAATGCCGAGCTAATTAAAAAGTCAAAATAATGTATTGTGTTGCCGGAGGAAGTAACGCTAAGATGATGATTTTATTTGTTTATTTAGATATTATTTTAACCATACCCAGGCCGGGATTTATATAAATATGTGGAGTCCCGGAGCTGCAGTTCGCAAGTTCAATCTAAATTCTGATCTAATCTTGATCATACCCTGCATAATTTTGAGCCTCCTAAGCTACTAACTGCTTTTATTCATGGAAGTATTAATTTGATCAGAGTTTTTGTTTCAATAGCTCTAGTATTTACTTTCACTTTCTAATGACAAAATTGGCTTTTTATGGGTTGATAATATGTGAATATTTCAAGCATAGATAATATTTACAAGTAAAATATACATATTATGAACACCAGAATACAGTTATTTATCGAATTATTCATATATCTCCAAGTATATGTACTTATTGAATTTGATTGGGTGGGCAATCGGGTGGGCACAGAAATTTTTTGGTGGGCGCTTGCCCACCCGTGCCCACCCCTGGCGCCGTCCCTGGGGGTGCATGAGGTGGGGAGGCGCCCAAGTCACCCTTAAATGTCCTACTGATAACCGGTAACACTTTTAAAAATCCACGCCACGCCACTGCTAGTAGAATAAATTTGTGAGCTATCGCCCCTCCACTTTGGTTCACCATGAGCCGCCACTGCCTAACCCCTTGTGCCGGACCCCGTGGCCGAGTGGTTAGCACATCGCGCTGCAACGCTAGAGGTCCCAGGTTCGAATCATGCTCGGGCTTGATTGTTTGTAAATGTCCATTCATCAATTTCATCATTTCATCACTCATCCCCATCTTCGCAAATTAGCCAAGAGGCACAAAACGCGAAGTAAAATAACCTAAATCAATCAATCAACCTAACCCCTTATGTGTGGAATATTCTGAGCAAGTCACTACTGGAAAATGGAGGTTTCTAAGCATAATTAAGTTTTAATACTCCCTTCTTGTTCTTCGTCTTCATCATTTTCCAATTCAGATTCACTTTCACTGCTTTCCAAGGTCAACAACAAATTCAACTTGTTTCCCGATGGGGTTGCCTTGTAATCAAGGGGGTCCTAGGTTTGATACCCGGTGGAGGCACATTTCACAGTGGTTCGGATTCCACTTTAAGCCATAGGCCCACTCCCAATTAGCCTGTGTACGATTAAAGTGAACTTAAAACTTCAAACAAGTGCAACTCAATGTTTGCATCATGCAAATTTTATTTTTGAACCATATTTCGGTTTTGTATCATGCACAAAGTACAGCACACAAGAGCAGACAACTTTTCTTATGTCTTATATTTTCTTTATTCTCTTCTTTTTCATCATCTCCTCTTCTGCTACTCTTTTGATTTTTACTACAGTTAGCATAATCTCACCTAATGTGATTTTCAGTGGCGTGGCGTGACATTTTCAAAAGTGTTACCGGCCATCAGACGTTATCATCTCCTCCCCCCCAAAAAAAAAAAACATGCCTTTGATCTGCTTTTTTGTTTTCAATCCGCTCAGTGATTTATTTAGCCACAGTCACTCCTAGAAAGAACTACCACTCATGAGAGAGTTACCGTGAAAATCCAGTGAATAGTAGTTGAGCCTTGTCAACCATCTCTGTTTCTTTGCAAAGAGGTGGAAAGGAACCACACACATTTGGAAAGGGGAAAGGAACCACACATTCGGGTTAGTTTGACATTTCTGCGTTGAACAGATGACATAATTCCTCTCCTCCAGTGGTGAGAGGAAGTCCAGATGTACGTACTACTGTTGCGAACTTAGTTTTTTGGAGCAAGGTTTGTCCACTTCACGAATCACATCAAGTACTTATCTTTTCGTCTATTACTAAACGGTCTCAGTTGTAGATAAATCCAGCTTTGGCTTTGCAGTCTAGCTCTTGTTGCTTCAGAGAAATAGTATTCCCGTTTTAGGCGGGATTTAGCTCTTTTCTAGAAATCCAATGTGACAACAGTTGCTGATCCGGTAGGATGCAGCGGCAACATGGTCCCTAAACAGGTATATGAATAACCCCTTAGCCTACTAGCCTCCAAGTCTTTTCCCGCTGTTCCCTTGCGTTGGCAGGCACCCTTTCATCTTGTTGCCTCTTGAGGGTAGCGGAACGGCCTGTTTCTTCACTTTTGTCGGCTGCAGAAAAAATGTCCTCTGCAATATACACTCAACTGCAATGCTGTCGGTTAATGTATTTAACAATGTTGTAATTTTATTGAGAAAAAAATCTTCTTTAATTTCTTTACATTTTGCTGTTACCTGCGGTAACACCGGTTACATGCACGCCACGCGTCTGGTGATTGTTATGTTCTCAACGTCTGGGTATATATATGCCACCCCCAGTCAAATCTAGTCAAAGCAAAAAGGAAGCATATATGTATGCCTTCTGCACTGCAATAGCACATATGGAATGTGTGTGTGTGTATGTATATATATATATATATATATATATATATATATATAAGTAAGGAGGGCCAAAAGGGCTAAGTAAAAATCAAAGAAGGTAAAAGGAAACACTCACCGGACAGTGGAAAAATTCAAAATTTTCGCTAACTTCATAGCATCATCGATCCTCAACTTTATGTGGAAAGGCTACGCCACTAGTTCCAACATTCTAGCATTCCATGTTGTTCTTGAAAACAGCATTTATAAGTTTCTAGTTATCATTCATTGTCCCTTTGTAGGGTACATTTTCATTCAGTCTGGTGTAATTAAGAAAATTCGTGGAATATGTGTCATTTTAATCAGAAAACTATTAATATTGAAAAATTACTCATGCTACATTTACCCATCATTAAGGTTAATCATGAATGATGAATTGATTAAATAGATGCCTTACTCAGGATTGATTGAAATATACAGCCTCTCAAGAAGTATTGCTACAGTTACACACACTTTTGGTGAAAATGAAATGTGTAAGTATGCATTGAAAGACATAAATCCCAAGAAAATAGATCCTGCTAAAAGTGTACCACATATTGTGGATTCACTATGGAATCACATGATTCTAATGCCTAAATACATTCAAATTTAATTTTTACCAGGATATCATTATTAACTAAGCATACAATTGGAACAAATTACAAGGTGCGTTCAATAAATAACCGGAAAAGTAGTATAAAGAATCTAAAATACGACCGTGATTGTTATATGTTTGTTATTTTGTGAAGGCATCTGTAAGCTATTCATAGCTGGGCCTGGCATGCCTGCCTCCCGCACAGAATGCTGGGAAACAGTTACAAAAGATGGTGGCACCCTTACAGGAGTGCTCCAAGCTGGAGCAGCAAAGTGTCATGAGATTTTTGTTGAGTGAAGGCATGAAACCGATAGAAATTCATCGCCGCAGGACAGTTTAGTACAGTGACAACTGTATGAGTCGATCACAAGTGTACGAGTGGGCTGAGAAGTTCAAACAGGGCATAACCAGTGTTGAAGATTTTCCGCTTCCAGGTCGCTCTGTCACTGCAGTCACGGAAAGCAGCATTGCTCAAGTGGAGGGCTTGATACAGGACAACCGGCATATTACTGTCAGTGAAATTGCTTCCCAGATGGAAATAAGTGTAGGATCAGCCCACCATATCGGTCATGACATACTGAGGTTCAGGAAAGTGTGTGCGAAGTTGGTTCCGAAATGTTTGACACCGGAAATGAAGGAGATACGTGTTGATGTGTGCAGGTAGCTTTTGTGCCATTATGAAGCTGACAGTGAGGCATTTCTTCATTGTATTGTCACTGGAGATGAACCAGAACATAAGAAGACAACAATGATATGGCGACATCCTTCGTCTCTCAGACCAAAGAAGGTGTGTGCTCAAGAGAGTGCTGGAAAGGTCATGTTAGCTTTGTTTTGGGACCACTAGGGGCCAATTCTTGAACATTACATGCCCAGAGGTCATGTTGTAAATCGTACAACCTACTCCAACCTTTTGCGCGAAAAACTAAAACCAGCCATTCTGCTGAGACAACGTGGTCTGGTGTCCACTGGTGTGCTTTTGCTCCATGACAATGCAAGACGACACACTGCCAATGTCACATTGTCTACCATCGAGATCCTAAAGTTTGACTGCTTACCCCACCGTCCATATTAGCCCGGTCTCGCACTTCCAATTTCCACACCTTTGGCTCACTGAAAAATGGCCAAAGAGATTGAGGTTCCAGAATGACAAAGAAGTCCAGTAAGCGGTGCATGAGTAGTTATGCACGCATCCAAAAGATTTTTTCCTGTGGAATCAGTGCCCTTATCAAGCGCTGGCATAGGTGCTTTGAACTGGGGGGGGGGGGATATGTTGAAACATAGTACTGTAGCTCTGCTTGTAATAAATATTTGTTACAACATATTTCCAGTTATGAAAAACTAAATATGCTGACCAAGGCAGTAATTTATTTTATTAAAAACATAAACTAAACATAACGTTTCAACCTTCTAGCAAGGTCTTCTTCAGACTCTGTGTCAAGTACAAAAGTAACAAGATACAAAAACAGGGCATTATATATACACAAACATTACTCCCTCCAGACTATTAGAAAGTTGTTCTGGAAGTTTCTAGCAGGTGGCTTTCCCTTGTCAACTGTACTTCCACCTAAAAGAAGTACTTCAGTTCCCCATTCCAGTTCATTGTGTCTTCTTCACCTTTTTTCTCTATTTCCTTGGCCTCCTTCCATTTTCTCACTAGCATTCTCTTCTCCCTTCCTATCTGCTTAGCCTCATCCCACTCTATGTCATGTCCTGTTTCTCTCGTGTGTTTAAATATCGCATTTCTCTCTCTCTTAAGTTGTACATCATCCCTATGTTGAAACAACATACGACTTAAGAGAGAGAGAAATGCGATATTTAAACACAAGAGAGAAACAGGACATGACATAGAGTGGGATGAGGCTAAACAGATAGGAAGGGAGAAGAGAATGCTAGTGAGAAAATGGAAGGAGGCCAAGGAAATAGAGATGAAAGGTGAAGAAGACACAATGAACTGGAATGGGGGACTGAAGTTAAAGAAAGAATGGAAGTAGGTGTTAGAAAGAGTGGAAAGGACAAGAGAGAAAGAGGAGAGGAGAAGGAAGAGAAATGAAGGAAAAAGAGAGAACCACATTCTATATGGAAGTAAATATGTTTAGCCTTTTAGGTGAAAGTACAGTTGACAAGGGAAAGCCACCTGCTAGAAAGTTCCAGAACAAATTTCTAATAGTCTGGAGGGAGTAATGTTTGTGTATATATAATGCCCTGTTTTTGTATCTTGTTACTTTTGTACTTGATACAGAGTCTGAAGAAGACCTTGCTAGAAGGTTGAAACGTTACGTTTAGTTTACGTTTTTAATAAAATAAATTACTGCCTTGGTCAGCATATTTAGTTTTTCATAATCATGGAAACAAGGCTTAATTTTGTTATAATATTTCCAGTTATGCAAGGTAATCAAAAAAGTTCTTGCCGTTTTTGACGTCCCATTAATCATGCGCTCACAGAAAGGAAATGAAATGACGCACGTGCCTGCCAAGCGATCAGGAGTTAGTCTGACCATTGACTGTCAGTAATACAGGCACGTTTCGCACACACAGCAGTCATAGCTCGTCCAGTGTCGAAGGGAAATGGAGGTATTGAAGCAGCTTGTTCGCGTGTGTTTTTTGTATGACTTTAAAGTGGGCCTGTCAGCTGCCGCATTTGCCAGGCATTTGGAGAGAATGCCGTGAACGAACGCAATGCTAGGCATTGGTTCCAGGAATTCCGTTCGGGAGATGTGAGCCTTTTGGATGAACCTCGCAGCGGACGACTACATGTGTTGGATGACGAGGCTCTGAAAGCAGCCATCGAGGAGGACAGTGGTCTAAAGTGTGATGAACTTGCAGAAAGGTTCCATGTTTCCACTGAAACAGTCAGACCGCACCTGCATGGGATAGGGAAGTCATACAAGTTAAGCAAGTGGGTACCCCACACATTGTTGGCAGCCAACAAGGAACAACCGAGTGACAGCCTGTTGGTGGAATTGTCAGCAAGCTCCTTCCACCTGGTCAGACCATCACTGCTGACCTCTACTCTCAGCAATTGCAAAGGGTCCATTGCGGCAGAAGGAGCCGGCATTGGTGAATCGCAAGGGTGTGCTGTTCCTGCACGACAATGCCAAGCTACATGTGGCAAAGAGGACCCGGGAGATCCTTCAGCAACTTGGCTGGGAGACACTGTGCCATCCACCATATTCACCGGACCTTGCCCAACAGATTACCACCTGTTTCATTCCCTAGACAACCACCTCCGTGGGAGATCCTTCGCAAATGAGTTAGACCTGTGGAACGCACTCAAAGTCTTCTTTGCATCCAAGCCCGCCGAGTTTTATCACCAGGGTATTGTGCAGCTGCAGGAACGTTGGCAAAAGGTGTTGGATGCTGATGGAGATTACTTCGAAACCTAAAGGTACGTACCGTCCACTGTATTGCTCTTTGTTCATCACTGCTCTAGAACGGCAAGAACTTTTTTGGTTACCTTGTATATTGAATGAGCCTTGTATATTATATCCCATGCATAATCCTACTGGGCAAAATTTAAATGCATTCAAAATTAAAATCTCTTAGCGATGAGAATCTCATGTCCTCGTGTGCAGAATATTCATCTACTTTTATCGGTAAAAGGTTTACATAACATAAAATCCAACAGTCCGTAATTTAAATCTTATATTCACATGAAATAAATTTACCAGGACTCTAATGTGTAGCGACAATAAATCAGCAACTTAATTACTACTGCACAAATTAGAAATCGGTCACTCGGCTTCCATTCCATCATTTTTCACAGCCCTTCTACCCCCTCCCCTTGAGATGGATCTTAGGGTGCTTTCTCTCACACTTCTCAAATTTCTTCTCGGAATGACCTTCAGCTGGTCAACGTTAGCCAGAACTCTCTTCCCTTCATCCTCCTTTTCCAAAACAACATTATTTGGAGTAGTGAATTTCTGAATTCTGAAGCTCCCTTTGAATTTCGGGAAAAAGCACGCAGTTTGCTTATTAAAAGCAGACGAAATCTTATGCTCTTGAAACAATACTCGATCTCTGACACGAAGATTAACCCTTCTTCTGCCCTTATTGTAGGTCTTCGACTCTTTTTGCCTCGTCGTTTCTTCTTTTTCTCTTGCAAATTCGCGCCCGTTCTTTCCTTTAACTGTATGACGTAATCCATCTGTCTCTCCGGCGTGACGTCTTCCCCGGTTCCATCTTCCTTCTGAAGCTCCATTTTCCGAGTGTCATGCGGCGTGTACAAATCACGTCCAAAGATCAAGAATGACGGCTTCAATCCAGTCATCGAATTTGTTGCATTATTAATGGCAAAACTTATCGCGTCCAAGTTTTCAGCCCACGATGAGTGTTTCCTGCAGAACTTACCAAACGCTTGCGTGATTATCTTAATCGCTGCTTCTGATTTGTTTCCCTTCGGTCTATATGGCGTAATATAGACAGGCTTGCAATTCACAGAACGCAACGTTTGTGAATACAGTTTGCTTCGAAATACACTCTGGTTGTCACCGACAACTATTTCGGAAAACCTGACTGAAAACAGTACTTCAAAAATGCTTGCGAGATCGTCCTCACTGTTGTAGTTCTAAGTGGTGTCAAACTAATGTGCCTTGAGAACTCATCTTGAATGACTAAACAGTACTTGTATCCCTCTTCGTACTTGTAGGTAGTGGTCCAAAAATGCCCAGAAACACTTTGTATCCAGGCGCAGTAGCTTTCCTCGAGTTCATAATGCCCATCTTTCTGCTGTTGTCAGGATTATACTGAAGACAAGTTATACAACTTTTGCAATAGTTACTGACATCCTTGACTACTCCGTCCCAAGTGTAAATTCTCTAGGATCTTAAACAATGTCATTCCATGTCCTAAGTGCGCAGATAATAAACCATCATGCGAACATTTAAGTACTTCACTCTTCAACTTCTCTGGTACCCACAGCTTCAATCTTGAGCTGAACGGTGGACAAAGTCCAGTGTTTTCGTCAACGAAACGGTAAAGTAGTTCATCATCGTCGAGACAGGAATGTTGCAGATAAAAGTAAATTTTTCTCTTCTCTCGAGCATCCTTTATCTCAACTTCTTCTCCATTTAAACATCCAATTAATTTCGACAAGTAAGGATCACTCTGTTGTTCTCCTTTCCACATTTCTTTATCGTTAAGATCTACGGGGGCGAAGTTTCTGTCTGTCCGTCCGTCTGTCTTCCGTTTACAGTGTTGCCAGCTGCATCCGTAAACATCGCTTTCGTTTTCCTTTTCTGCTTCCGGTCAAATTTCTGACACACTTTGCCTTCGACTTTAGGAATCTCATGGTGTTCCATTATTGTCCCATCCGGCATCTCTAATCTGAAATATCCTTCAGGCTTGATATCCTCTATCGGATAATTCTCTTCTGCATCGGAAGATCCAATGTAATTCTCCCTTTCAGAGAATCCCACTTCGATCCTCGACAAGTAGTCAACAGGTGTGTTATTTCTACCGGCAATGTATTTTACTTTAACTGGAAACCTGGTCACCCTGTTTATCATTCTGTTCATGTGGTTCGGAATCTGAGAAGATTTCAAGATATCCACAAGCGCAGAATGGTCAGTGTAAGCTATCACTTCCGGTGCTTGCAGAAAGTAATATTAAAATTTTTCCAGGCCTATGGTCAACGCAAATAATTATTTCGCTGTGACAGAATAAGAACGCTGAGTGTCAGACAGCTTCTTACTCCCAAATGCAACAGTCTGCAATTTCTTCGTTTTGTCGTCCTCCTGAGCGACGGTGTAACCAAGTGCAATGTCAGAGCAGTCCACAAACAAGTGAAACGGTTTCGAAACGTCAGGAATCTTGAGATCAGGACTATTTACAATTGCATCTTTCAACTTCTGCAACTGTCTTCTTGTTCTTTTCCTATTTCCTTGTAACAAGTCAGTGATCGGTTTGGATATCTTTGCTTGGTCCTTCATGAAATCTGACAGACAATTTAAGAAATCTACTAGTCTCCTAACTTGCTTTATATTTCTCGGCCGCTGCAATTGCTTTGCTTGTTTCCTCTTACTTTCCGCACAAGATATCGTATTTTCTGAAATTGTAAACCCAAGAAAATTAATTTTCTTCCTGAAGAGACGTGACTTTTGATAACTAATCGTTAGTTCTTTGTCTTTCATCTTTCCCAGCATAGAATCCAAAACCCTCAGTTGTCCTTCCTCGGTAGCGTTTGCAATCACTACGTCATCATAATAACATATTGCACCAGTTTGATAATGCTCTCCTAATGCCTTCTGCATCAGTTCCGCAAGATGAAAAGATCGCGACAGCCATAAAATAACCTTTTATATCTAAACGTTCCCATTTCTGTCAAGAAACCTGCATATTTTCTTCTATCTTCAGAAATCTGAATATTTGCAAATGCAAATGAAATATCCAGAACTGTAAATATGGTTCCCCCAGAAAGCTTACATATTGTCGAACCTAATATCAGGTATTTCCCTACGTCTAACCTCCAATCTCTTATTCAAGACTTTGCAATCGATGATAACTTTACATGTGTCATCTCTCTTCACATGAAGGATAGGCGGCGAAAGGTACTCTGTGTCGCCTGTTTCAATGATCCCGTCTTCAAGCATCGCTCAATCGTCTGATTCATTAATTTCCTCTTTTGCTCAGAAAGTTGCCTAGGTTTCGCTCGGAACGGCTTCTCGTTATTCACATCCAAACGAACCTCGTAATCCTTTGCTAATCCCGGGTTATCTTGAAAAACATCAATATGCCTTCTCTATGGACATCTCTATTGTTTATAACTGGAGGCACTAGGCTGCCCGGCGCACCGTAATTACTTCAAAATAACATCCCGTACAAACTACCCTTTTACCTGTAAACTGGACACCAAGGCACTAGTTTGCCCGGCAATCCAATCTCTTACAGCATACGTTGCGGGAGATCTGTCCTCCGGTCCTAGCTGACCGAAGCTAAAACAGCCTCTCCCTTCCAAGTCTCAGTTCCAACAGCCGACCTCCCCCACTCTCATCTGGGAGTTTCATATGTTTGGTTGGCGTCTGTTGCCAACGGCCTTTCTTTCAAAATGTTTAATCTTTAACTGCTAAACTGCCGCCTTTTCCTTGAACGTTCGAAACACGAAGAAAGAACAGAGCTCCATGGTTTTTATACATGGAATATATACAAACCTAAAAATGCATAATAAATCGAGATACACTTATCACATATACATATTTTTATACACGTAATTACCTAATGAATTAACATACTAATATTTCAAAATAAGGAAAAAAAAAGACTGTTGCTCTGACACGGGACCAGGGCAATAGATTTGAAAGCCAAAAAGCAGTATGCTGACCATGTGTCATCCAATGAAAAAGCTACTTTGCAGTATCCTTGCCCTCAGAAGCTGTTGTACCATGGAGTTTAGTTTACCCGGTAATTACTTATTGCATTATCAGTGCATGGGGGCATTAGATGGATAATCACTACCTGGAGACATTCAAGGTAGTAAAGGTTAAGCTCTGGATGGAAGATGGAAAGCAGTAGTTGTCGATTCCGAGGTTGAGGTTGTAGATGTTTCAACTGGGTAAAAGTCACTGCAAATGATGTACGTAAGGGTGTAAATTAGCAGTATCCTTTGAGGTGGAAGGTGAAGTTTCTTGCTACTCTTTGAATCGGTAAGTTTGATGAGATGATTATGATATAGCAGGTTTTGAGATCCTCGTGTACAGGGAGGCGACATCATTGGATGGTGTCTAGAAGGGAATGCGGTAGGTTGTGTTTTTTTGGGAGACGTATTTGGTTCACAGAAGTACGAAGATATACTGTAACTTCACGAGGGGTTAGAGGTGTAAGCCCATGAAGGTAGGAATTCAGTAGATGAGACATACATGAATACAATTGGTCAGCCATAACTCCTGAAAGGACTTCCACCTTCTGTGTGCTGATATTGTTAGAGTTTAAAATGTGTATGTGTTCTCAGTATGACAGCCAACTGTGATATGCCAGCTATAGTAACCAGAAACTGAAGTTAGATAAGTTACTCAATTAAGTAATATGTTACGGCTGCTTTGTCGTACAATAAGGACATTCAGCTGTTTTCACAGCATCACCCCTGTTCTCTGTAGTGCAAGTAAAGTACTTACTTGTAATTGTATATGTTAACGACAGAAGTACCGAAAAAGTAATGCTTTACTAATGCAAGCAAAACAAACATCGTGTGAAAACCATAAAGTTACAATCCTCTGCGAGAAAGTTCCAATTACTACAGTTTCATTTCTAGTAAATAAATTAACTTTTTATGCGGCTCTTTCACCGTAAAGGTACATGCCATTGATTGGCGGTACACAGTAATGGACCTTACTGTTATTGTATTCCTTGTGCTCTTGTTACTTCCTGACATATTTTTTATTTTTTTTATTGTTGAGTTGTTGAGTTGATATATTTTTAGTATACGCGAAAGGACTACATTCAAATGATGTATAATGCACGAGATTCTGAACTAACAATTTGACATTACAAATAAACACGTTTATCTGTGGTAATAGCTGTCCACCAAATCTCCTTTTTGGTTGGTAGAGGAAGCAACGAATGGATGGAAGTTTCAGATCGATGATATTTTTTTCTAACCCTGGTTAGTATTTACAAAGAGGACAGTCACAAAAGCCTGAGTGATTGAGACACTGATGTATGAGCCCTCACTTAAGGCAGCATAGGGGTTAATGTGATGCTCTTGTAGTCATGCATTGTGGCTATCCAATCACCAATCGTCAAAGTTAACTAAGGGATACAAACGTACGACACAGAGTAACTTAATAAACAAAGAGCTTTTAGGGATTCGTGGATGAAATGGGAAAAGCTAATGGCATTTCTGCAAAAATATAACTAGAGGCGGAAAAACGTACCTATAGAATAACATAAGAGATTCAAAATTCATGAGCGGTTAGATTCGTTTGATCTGAATGGAAGGCAAAGCTCATTTGGGAATCATATTTTTATTTCATCTTTGTGCAACGCGCATAGCAATTAAATTCAAAGCGGATACGCGAAATTCCCCCCCCCCCCCATGAAGCACGTGAGAAACAGCATGTGCTCAAAGATTGCAATCCCTCTCTCTTTCCCGCGCTCTCAGCAAGTGTAAATTTAACACTTTGCTCTTTTTTTCGTAGGAGAGGGAAGAGGGACGAACGTGTGATATCACCTGATGCGACGCTTATTCGTAATAATCCCCGTGGAAGGGGATGAAAAAGAAACGGCATAAATGCGAAATCGTGAGCAACGTACGTGACGTTTTGGTTATTCGACAAGGCACAATTTTTCCATTTCATTACAATGCCTTCAGCGGTAAAAAATGGAAGTACGTTGATTTTCATCGGAATAACTCATCAAAGAGATTTTCCAGGGAAATGACTTTGTGTGCGAGCACACCCACCCAGTCCCCTCTTTTTTTTCATTAAAAAGAAAAACTATCCCGCTAGACCACAGCCATCTCTTTCTCGTTCTTTTCCAAAGGCATGCTCTCTCTCTCTCTCCTCTTTTTTTTCTAAAAAATTGGAAGAGACCACAACAAAAATGTTCCTGAAAAGAAACTCATAACCAAACTCTCTTTGAAATTTATAATGCCGCATAACCTTATGTAAAACGCATCGATCCTCAGGATTTTAAAGAAGATGTATCAATATTCGCAAGACCCCATTGTGTTCTGGATATTGGAACTTAAGGGACGACCTTCCATGGTTGTCGAGAACGAACAGTGTTGCCTGAATTCAGAATTGCTATATTCTGTTGTTTTCCGCTCGGTTGTAGGTATGTACCGTTGTGGTAAAGTGGTTGTGATGAATTTCAAAATCTTTTCATTCTTTGTCACCCAATATCGGTCGGTACTCGTGTTATTCTACTTATTGCATTGGAATACGATTGGTGTATAGATAGATTGAGAAATACATTGAGAAGTATTTTCATTTCTGAAAACCGACGAAAAATATTGTAACGTGTTAAGATTTTTTTTCATTTCTGAAAACCGATTAAAATGTCTCTCTCTAATTTTTTTTCAAGTTCTGAAAATCGATGAAAAATATTGTAACGCTTTAAGAATTTTTTTAAGTTCTGAAAACCGGTGGAAAATATTTTAAAGCTTTAAGAATTTTTCCCAGTTCTGAATACCTACGAAAAATATTGTAACGCTTTAAGATTTTTTTTCATTTCTGACAACCGATGAAAAATATTGTAACTCTTTAATTTTTTTCCAGTTCTGAAAATCGATATAAAAATATTGTAACGCTTTAAGAACTTTTTTCAGTTCTGAAAACCGATGCAAAATATTTTAAAGCTTTAAGAATTTTTCCCAGTTCTGAAAACCGACGAAAAATATTGTAACGCTTTAGTAAAAATATAAAATAAAATTACAATCCAGATGAATAGTTTTAGTCATCATTTAATTTTCCCGCTTTTCATCTTAAAAACCCAAATTTTCCTACTTTTTGGCCCATAAAACTGAATATGAGGCCTGTGCTTTTGTCCACAGATAGGTTCCTTTTACGTCAGACATGGTGGTAACGGCAGTTCACATGCCTGCAGAGATATAGCGAAATATATCGAATATATACGTCAATAGACATGTGCTAGATCTACTAGAATTTGTTCTGTCTTAATACTATATGTGAATAAGCCATGTAAAGTACGGAGTATAATCAGATCAAGGTTTTTGTTAATTAAATTCATTCAAATTTCATTACATCTCGAGATTTAATGATGGAGGTGATCGCCTAGTCTATAGTACTTCCAGACGATGCTTGCGTGGAGTGTTGACAACTGTCTGTCAATGGCGTCTAAAGGGAGTGATGTTTTTTTAATTTTTTTTAGTAGTAGTAGTAGTATCGTATAATTTTCCGCATTTTCCAGGATTTGACGCTCTTTTTATAGAAATGCCGGGCCAAAGGCATGGGGGTGCGTTCGTGCTAGGCAATGAGGTCTCTGTAGATAAATGCGGAATAATTTTGAAAGATTTCTATCACCATGTGCAAAGCATAATCCTCACTTTATCTGGAGTGTTAGAGAGTACTCCAGGAGTTTATTCAGAATTTTCCGCCTTGATTTGTGTAAGTTCGTATTTAGGAGGGTGTAAATTCAGAACCAAAATAAATTTGGCGTTTGTGAAAAAAATTAGGGGATGTTGAGGATATTTGGGTGTGTGTGTGTGGATAATTCACTGGGGGTATTCTCAAGGAAGATTTTTGGGAGTCTATACCAAAGACTGTAGCTCTTTGCTTTTGAATTGTTGTTTGGGGATAGCTTTCGATACGCACTGCCTGTCGCTCTGTTGCAGAGTGAAGCAAGGATACTCCTTAAACATCATAGACCGGGTCATCACAACTGAATGGCCTTTTGGACATTAGTTTTCTCACGAAAATCGATGCAAAATTAGCCCATTCTCTCTTCCTGATTACATTAACAATACATTTTCTTTTTCATAGCTGAACCATGCATGAAAAATCCATGTGCGCTTGTAATCAAGACCTTCAGATGCCATATTTTTGCTGAACGTTCATGGGACGTGGTGATGCTGATTGACAACATACACTGGATTGGCGTTTTTACTCGATACAAACTCGCCAAGATAATTGTGGAGAAAGACAGAAATATAGCTAATAGAAAACGAGACCGAAATATCCAAAACTGCATTAATACTGTTTCTGTCAATGGACAGTTGTTCTAAAAAAAGTACGCGTATTTGTAGTTTGTTAAAAGATTGATTTGATTATTGCTATTGTCGCTTTTCTGCCACTTTTGGCTATTCGCGACGATGAGGATAAGTGATGATATGATGAAACGTCGTCGCCTTGTAATCAAGGGGTGCCGGGTTCGATATCCGGTGGAGGCACATGGAACAGTAGTTTGAATCCAACTTTTAACTGTAGGTTCAGACCTGATTAGCCTTTCTGGCCACAGAATGGACTTAAAACAACAATTCAATCAATCAGTCAGTCAATGAAATTGATGAAGGGGCACTCACAAAGAACACCCATGCCGGGATTCGAACACGGGATCTCTGCCTTCGTAGCGCGCTGTGCTTACCACTCCGCCACGGGTTTGTCAAAATAGAAATGAGTCCTTAGTGACAGACAAACAGAATGCATATCCAAACATGCTAGATTGCATACCCTATAAGGATATACTTCCTACAGAGCAAATGGTGATTGAAAATGTAAGATCAAATTCCTGTATCTGAAGTGTAGCAACCTTTTTGTTTTTTTATTTGCCCAGTTTGTAGATTGAAACTACGTCGAATCGTCCGTCGGCATTAGGGATTGTACCGAGACAAGACAGAACTTGGCAGAGTCTCGTCTCTGTTTGCAAATGCCTGTCTCGGAGTTTCGAAACAACACATAAAAACAAAAGAATGACGAGATTGAGACTTTTCTCGTTGGTCGGCAGACTGTGTCAACAAAGCAGACAGACCCCTGAAAGATTGCGTCGAAACACGAGATTTATTAATAATTTCCCTGCCGCCTGTTCGGACTGCTTGCACTGAAGTATTGCCGGCATGAGAAACGCTGAGATTCTCTGATGTCTGTGCGTTAGGGTGACTTGCGAGATGGGGAGAACCTGGGAAACATATGAGTGAAGGGTGGGGGGCTAAAAGAGCACCGAAATAGCCGTGGCAATTGCGAAGAGGGATAGCTCGCGGAGATTTCGGGCGCATTGCAGAAGAATATTGGATGGGGCTGTAGAATGCCTCTAGCCCTTCCTTCTCTGACATCCCGCAGAGGTGACCTCTCGTATGCGTGTGGGTTTATGTTGATGGGTCCTCTGTGAGCGACACAAAAGTACGAGGGAATGGGGCGTTATGTGAGTGGAAATTTGGTACCGTAGGGTTGGTTCCCCCGCCCAGCTTCCCAAGTCGACATCATCTCGGTCTCATCATGTCTGTTACAAAGGGAAGAGTCCGCGTCGTTTTGGGCTTGGGGATGTTTACGGGGTCGAAGGGAAGTGGAGTTATGATGTTAAAACTTAAATTAAGCGCACGGTACTTTGGGAGGCACAAACGACACCGGATTAACTTGGAATTGCTCATGTATGGTCAATACAAGGGCTGTTAGTTATTGTTTTGAGGGGTATAAAAAAAAACTGTTCAAATTTGATTGATGTGATTTAATTTACTTTACATTTCTGCTACTTTTGGCTAATCGCGAAGATGATGAATGGTGACAAGATGAAATAGATGAAGGGACAATCATAAACACAAGGACAGCACACAACACGAGGCCCACGAAGGATTATACTGGTCGTGAGTCCAGACACCAGAGCCTCGCCAGCGTGCAAAATGCAGTCCAGGGTGCTACGTAGAAGGGAGGGTGGCATTTGGGTGTCTTCGCAAAGGGTCAACCCTTACACCAGTGTTTGAATTAGATACAATTCTTCATCAAAACAAAGATTTATCCAAAATTTTCCATCTTGGGGATGTAAGTTCGTATTTAGGGGAAGGGGATGTAAGATTAAATTTAGAGCCAAAATGACCATAAATTTGTCCTTTGTGAACAATTTTATGGAGATGTTAAGAAAATTTTGAGGGGGTTGTGGATAAATCACTGCTTCAAAATGACGCACATGGATGAAAGTGGTATCTGCAAAAACCCACAAATGGCCATCAGGGACATTGCCAACGTGAATGAAGACCTTGAAACATCCATTCTGTAGAATGGAAAGCAGAGAATCCAGCCAGTCAGTTTTGTCATCGTCAAGAGTTCGAAACTGTCGTCATCGAACGGAATAAGTGATAGTTTGTTGGTGCGATATCTGGAAAATATGGCCTGTGCACCAAAGATTCACAACCAACAAAGGTACGGATCGTAGCCGCATCTGGTCTTTCGTTATCACGCAAGAGAAGTACATCGTTGCGGTTCACGAGTTTAGTTGGCTAAACTGTGGCATTCGTGGTTTGGGCAACTTTTATGCCCCGATAGTATGCGCAAACAGAGAACACAAACTTTACACTTTTTCCCAACTAGACGACGATGATGGATAATACGATAGGAAAGTTGATGCCTGTAATATTCCCATATCACTGGCGGCACCAGAGGGGCTACTTGGGATGGACGTGCCCACGGTCTCCCAGTCCCCCCTTCCCCTCCCTCCAGGAAACGAGAAAGACTAGATAAATAAATGTTTTTAAGCTCAAATATGCATTTTGCATGGTATTTATGTCTATACTAAATACGACCTCCTGTCCCAACCATCACGGCGCCTAAAAAATACAGTAGTAGTTATTTGATGTACTAATTTCTCTTTGGCCCTAAAATGAAATGGTCTCTTTTTGCAAATCCAGTCGAAGATATAAGACTTAATAGTTGTGTGTATACACTGAATAATAAGTGTTGGTTTACACAATAGATTGATAACTTTTTTATTATCACAGTATAACACTTGATGCATTATTATTATTACAGTAGCACTAAGTGCTGGTGTTGCGCGTAGGGGCACCGACATTACTTCACACCCGAATAAGCCATTAACACAAACGCTCATTTGAAAAAATTTATAGCAACATCATGCTATTATGCTTACAACCTCCATTCGAATAATAAATCAATCAAATCAAACAGGCCATTTGCGTTTGTATGTATGTGGTTGAATTCGTTTCAAGTTTTAATAATGTAGTATAGTCTGAACACAACCCTAATCATGAACTTTTATTACATAAATGTATTATTATTTTCAACAGGTGACTGGTTACGCAGCATAGATGAACAGGAAGTTTCTTTTCGTACAATAGACTATCTGCTAAGCAGCATTACGTCATCTTGCAAGGTAAGATCCGTTTATTGTATTTATACCAGTTGAATAGCTGAATGGGCGTAGGGATGTGACGACCTCATCGCCCAGCGACTTGTTCACTGCAGTTAGTTAATCAACAGAGTGAAATGGTCAACATTTTGCTCTGTTGGGATTTACAGAGCTGTCCTGTCATGTCTCTATGAGCGTCCCACAATCGGCAGAAGTAGGGTATGGTTGGTGGACTACAATGTGATCCTCCCAGCTAGATCCGAAGGATCCACTGACCAACGACAGGTGCGGTCCTCCATTCATATTGGGGGTTAGGCGTAGAGCTGACTACTGTGAACTTTAAAAAAGACATGTCAAGAATCAGCAATATGAGGCCATGGATGTTCCCAAGGTAAAATATTCCGGAGGTAAAATAGTCTCCCATTCGGATCTTCGGGCGGGGACTACTTTGGGAGGTCCCTGGACTAAGGATAAGATCTACATTAGAATAAGGATATTAAATTAGGCACCTGGAATGTTCTGAGCCTTTACCGGCCTGGGGCATTTCAGTGTACGGTTCATGAGATAGTTAAGTATAAATTAGATGTAGTAGCTGTCCAGGAAGTTAGGTGGCCAGGAGAAGGGAATTGTAAAACTAAAAATTATACTTTTTTCTATGGTGGTACTGAAAATCATAATTTTGGAACAGGCTTCTTCATAAATAATAGAATTATCTCAGCCCTGAAAACAGTAGAATTTTTTAATGAAAGGATATCATATGCAGTTTTACAGTGTAGGTGGTGTAAAATTATTTTAATAAACATACATGCACCAACAGAAGATAAAGATGATAATACTAAAGATGATTTTTATGCAGAATTAGAACAGGTCTTTGATAAATTTTCTCAGTATGATATGAAAATTCTGTTAGGTGACTGTAATGCAGAGATTGGCAAAGAAGAGACTTTTAACCCACGATTGGTAAAGAAAGTCTTCATGAATTAAGCAATGATAATGTTTAAGATTGATTTCTTTTGCAACCTCAAAGAATTTAATTGTGAAAAGTACCACATTTAAACATAAAGATATCCATAAATACGAGGGGCGATCAGGTTGCTCTGACCCTAACATAGAAAGAGCGGCAATAGGGTTTCAATTTATATTTTATTTTTCAACATATTCCCCTGCAACTCCAATGCACTTTTCCCATCGGTGCTCCAACGCTTGGATACCTTGCAAAAATAATTCTTCCAACTGGTCCTCCAACCATGAGTCCACAGCCCTTATCACCTCAGAATCATCAGAAAATTTTTGCCCACGAATGTCATTCTTCAAATGTTTGAACAAATGGAAATCACTGGGGGCCAAATCTGGGGAATAGAGTGGGCGGGGCAACAATTCGAACGATGCATCTGCAATAGCGGCCCTCGCAATGCATGAGGTGTGGACAGGTGCATTGTCCTGGTGAAGGAGCACACCGCGAGTCAACATCCCACGCCTCTTTTCTTGATGGAATCACGTAATTTCTTGATTAGATCACTGTAGTATGTGCCAGTGATGGTTTGGCCTCTTTGTAGATAGTCCACAAGACGGACACCCTTGCAGTTCTAGAAAATTGAGGCCATCACCTTCTTGGCTGACGTTTGCACCTTGAACTTCTTCGTTGGTGGAGAAAGTGTGTGTTTCCACTCCATGCTTTGTGATTTTGTTTCTGGGTTGAAGTGATGGACCCATGTTTCAACCATAGTTACAAATCGGGCAAGAAAATCGTCTATATCAGCACGAAACTTGTCAAGAAGTTCTTGACTGATGAGCACTCGGGTACGCTTCTGATCTGGGGTGAGGTTTCGAGGGACCCATCTTGCAGCAATTTTTTTCATTTGCAATTCCTGGGTAATTATGTTTTGCACAGTGCCATATGACAGGCCACACATCTCAGCAACATAACGGATAGTGATTTGACGATCCTTCAGCACGATATCGTGGATTTGTTAATGTTTTCGGTTGTCATGACAGTTTTTGGTGCTCCACCTGCATGTTCATCCTCACACGACTCTCTCCCACAATTAAACTCACGACACCATTTCTTCACCATACTGTATGAAGGAGCAGTGTCCCCTAGTGTATCCACCAAGTCCTCATGAATTTTGGATACCGTTCACTTCTTCTTCACAAAATATTTGATCACCGCTCTCACCGCAGTTTTCTCCATTCTGGCACATTGACACAACTTCAGTCAGTTATACTCCTGTAAAAAGAAAACTGTACGCTACTCAGACTTGCAATTCAGAATGAAAGCATGCAAAGGATCACTAAACAATAACAAAATAAAAAAATCAATCATAACGTCATTCCTTCCATGTTAAGGTCGGAGCAACCTGATCGCCCCTCGTATATCTGGTCTTCTCCAGATGGTAAAACTCATAATAAAATAGATCATATTCTCATTGATAAGAGAAGGCATACTACAGAGCATTCCCTGACATTCGCTACGAGACTCGGCGGCAAGTTGCCCGGCATCAGCGCTTATCTTTTTCCGGTGAACGGGTCAGCGACAGTCGCTAGAGTCAGCTATTAAAATTACAGTTTTCATATTGTGTACTAACCTTGACTACAGAAGGTGTTAAAAATGATGTCCCTCTGCTGAAACACATTCCTGGCATCTCCGAAGGAAATTGGCATTTTCACGTGCAAGTTCGTCTAATGTAATTCTTCCGATTTTTCGTGCAATACTCTCTTTTAACTCACGGATGGTTTGCAGATTGTCTTCGTATACTTTATTTCCCCATTTTCTTTACACTTTTATTCAGAACTCACCTGTTACTCTGTGGAACGGGAACACCAGGAAATTTCGTTGCAAAACGTCGTCGCACTTCTCCACAATTCCTCTTTCCGAAGTAACACTCGACAAGATAAATCCTTTGTTGTAATGTAAACTTTTGTGGTACCATGTGAAGCCACAATCTTCAACGCACGGACACGACACAACACAACTTCCGAGAGAGGATTATACTGTCGTGAGTCTGCAACGTCAACAGAAAGGGAGAGAGAGCGAAGGCAGGGAGCGAAAAAAACAGACTAGCGAGCGACTGCCGCGGACCCAACAATCGCTGATGCCGGGCCGTTTGCCGCCGAGTCTCGTAGCGAATGTCAGGGAATGCTCTGTAGTATAATTGACGTTCGTTCACATAGACCAGTGACCATTATTTATTAATTGCTAAATTAAAAGAAAGACTCGCAGTGATAAATCATAAGCAACAAAATCTAAAAGTTATAAAATTTAATACAGGAAAATTTGCTGATGAAAGAATTAAGAAAGATTACCAAATTAAATTGTCAAATAGATTTGATGTTTTTGCAGGATTTAAATTATGTTGAAAATATAAATGAAACAGACGTAAATTAGAATTGGGAGCACATACGTAATGCAATAGAATCAGCAGCTAAGGAAAGTATAGGATACCATAAACCAAGAAAAAGTAAGCCATTAATGAATGTCATAATCTAATAGAAATAAGAAATCAGGCTAGACTTAGGTGGTTAATTAACTCTGATGTTACAAATCTAAGCAATTATAATAGAATAAAGCCAGAAGTTAACCGCACTTTTAGAAGTAAAAAGAGAGATTACTTGGAAAGCAAAATTAACGAAATTGAAACAAACAGCAAAAACAAAAATATCAGAGATTTATATAAAGGTGTAAATGTAAATGCTCCTCTTCAGTCTGGCTTTCGAAGTAACCACAGCACTTGCACGGCTCTTGTCAACGTAACCGATGACATGAGGCTAGCCATGGACAATAAACAACTTACGATTCTGGTACTTCTAGACTTTACAAAAGCTTTTCAGACAATTGATCATGAAATTCTACTCGCTAAATTATCATCGATTTTCAATTTTTCCGACTCCGCGGTTAATTGGTTCTGCTCCTATCTACAAGAACGTCGACAATGTGTCGTTGACCTATATGGAAAATCGTCGTGGAAAAACATTCCATGTGGTGTCCCTCAAGGCACTGTACTCGGCCCCCTCTTATTTGCTCTGTATATAAACGACCTCCCGACGGTGCTTAACGGCTGTAAATACCATATCTATGCCGACGATTTTCAGTTATATTTCTCTTTCCCCCCGCAAGAAATACTGCATGCAATAGAAATTGTGAACAATGACCTTAAACAAATAAGTACTTGGTCTGCACACCATGGCTTACATCTAAACCCGACTAAAACCCAGTGTATTCTTGTAGGTTCCCCTAGAATTTTGAGCAAAATAGATAAATCTAGCCTCCCTAGACTCAACATAAATGACATTCATCTGCCCTTCTCCACTACTGTTAAGAATCTGGGTGTGATACTCAACCAACATCTCACCTGGGCAGAGCAAGTTAACTCTGTATCTAGAAGAGCTTTCGGTGCATTGCATTCACTCTATCGGCTCAAAAACTTCCTCCCTGAACGCATAAAAATTAAACTGGTCCAGTCTCTTGTATTTCCCATTGTTGACTATTGCGACATTGCTTTCTTGGATGTCAATCACGAGCAAGCTAAACGACTGCAGCGAATTCAAAATGCCTGCATTCGTTTCGTTTTCGACCTAAAATATTCAGACCATTTGACATCGTACTTTGCGAAGGTCGAGTGGCTTAAATTAAGCGATAAACGTAATTTTCATAAGTTAATTTTACTGTACAAAATCCTTCAAATAAAAGACCCGCAATATCTCTATAACCGATTTCAACATCTTTCCGACTTTCACAGCCACAACACCAGATCGCGCGAAAGGTCTCTGCTGTCCATTCCACTCCACAAATCCAACTTTTATGCAAATTCTTTTACTGTTACCTCAGCAGGCCTTTGGAACAAGTTGCCACCTGAAATTCATGTCTCTTCCTCAATTGTGACGTTCAAAAAATTGTTAAAGTTACACATATTATACAATGAAAATTAAATGTTTGATTTCCCTATTAATATGGCGGGTGCAGAGAATGATAGAAGGACGTAAGGCACTAAAATGAATTAGAGTAATAGTTAAGATGAATTATCATCAAAGTATACCGTATTGGACTGTGTTTTAAGTATGTGTAATATTGGACTGTGCTTAAGTAAGTGTAGTGTTATGTATTTGCTTGTACGTGTGTAAGGGCAAAGATATGTATGTGTGTGTGTGAGTGTGTGTGTCCGTATCTATAGGTTAGATTACCTTTCTTATATGTAATTTCTCTTTGTATTTTTTATTTCTCTGTAATTTTTTATATATATTTTTTTCTTCCTTTTTTTCAAAATTTTAATTATTTCATATTCAATTTTTTTGTAAACATGGTCAAGTGGAAGAAAAGGCTCCACAGCCTTAACTTCGCCATGTAAAAGAAGACGAAATAAATAAATAAATAAATAAATAAATAAATTTAGAAAGGGGTGACAACCTAAAGTAAACTTGATAAAAGATGAAGACGGTGATTTTTTGGCTGACCCAAGTGATATTTTAAATAGATGGAAGAGCTACTTTAATGACCTTTTAAATGTTCATATAGGAGATAAATCAGAAGTAAATTAAGTACACACAGCAGAACCTTTAGTTCCAGAACCTAACTTGCTTGAAGTTAAAGATGCTATTAAAAGGCTAAAGAATAACAAAGCACCTGGCATTGATTTGATACCAGCTGAGTTAATTAAATATGGTGGAAATTCATTAATATGTCAAATTCATAAATTAATTTGTTTAATATGCAATAAAGAAGAAATCCCTCAACAGTGGAAAGAATCCATAATTGTTCTTGTGTTTAAAAAAGGTGATAAAATGAACTGCAATAATTACCGTGGAATTTCTCTACTCTCAACAACATATAAAATATTATCTAACATTCTCTTAACAATACTAACCCCATATTCTAATGAAATTATAGGTGATTGTCAATGTGGATTTAAACGTAACAGATCAACTACAGATCAAATTTTTCACATCAGACATACACTTGAGAAAAAGTGGGAATATAATCAAAATGTCCATCGGCTATTCTTTGATTTAAAAAAAAACATATGATTCGGTCAAAAGAGATAAATTATATAATATATTAGTCGAGTTTGGAATACCTAAGAATCTTGTTAATATGAAAAACGTATACACCAGTGAAACAGAAAGTAAAATTCGTGTGGGTATTAATGTGTGTGACAAATTTACAATTCATATAGAAACAAGGAGATACATTATCTCCATTGCTCTTTAATTTTGCCTTAGAATATGCTGTAAGGAAGGTAAAAGAAACTAACGAAGGACTAAAATTAAACAGTGTGACTCAGTTGTTAGCATATGCAGATGATGTAGACTTATTACGGGATGATATAAATACAATTAAGAATAATGCTAAAATATTTTTCAAAGCTGCTAAAGAGATAGGTTTGGAAGTTAGCAAAGAGGAAACTAAATATATGCTTAAAGGCCGAAACCGAGTGTTAGGTAATAATCAAAATCTAATTATTGATAACAACTCATTTGAACCAGTTTCCAAATTCAAATACTTAGGAGTAATATTAACAAATGAAAATGATATTAAAGAGGAAATAAAAAGCAGGCTTAATTCAGGAAATGCATGTTACATTTCTATTCATTAACTTTTGTCTTCTCGTTTAATATCTAAGAAACTAAAAGTTAAAATATACAAAAGAGTAATTTTGCCTGGGTGTGAAACTTGGTCCCTTACATTGAAAGAAGAACATAAATTGAGAGTATTTGAAAATAAGATCGTTAGGAAAATATTTGGACTTAAAATGAATGAGGAGACAGGTGAGTGGAGAAGGTTACATAATTTAGAACTACATAAGTTGTATTCATGTCCAGATATTATTAGAATGATTATATCAAGAAGACTTAGGTGGGCAGGCCATGTGGCACGAATAGGAGAGAAAGAGGAGTTTATAGGAATCTTGTTGGGAAACCTGATGGTAAGAGACCTGTAGGAAGGCCAAGACGAAGATGGAGGGACAACGTTGAGATGGATGGATCTAAAGGAAATCGGTAGGGATGGAAAATAGTATATAGATCTTGCTCAGGATAAGGACAGATGGAAGGCCTGTGTTGCTGCAGCCATGAACCTTCGGGTTTAAGAAGGTTAAGAAAGTTAGTTAGTTGAATAGCTGATATCAGAAATTTCGTGAAGTATGGAAGGACAATGCGTGACTTACACCCGTATTTTTATGTTTCTGAATACATATTTAATATTTCCTGCATGATAAATCATATTTTGACTTCCTTACCTTAACTATTGCATGAAATGAAGCCGTGCATGTACTGACATTCTTGCCAGTCGCCTACATTATATTGTGATAATTTTATTGTAGTTTTTTCTTATGTAAATTTTCTTGTATCAGCATTTTTGATGGGAAAAGTAGGACCATAATAGGAATTTTCTGCAAGTATCATATTGGTTTTCTTCCTATGTAGATTAATCGCGACGATGAAGATGAATGATAATGCTATGAAATTGATGAAGGGACACACACAAACCAATATCTGTGTCCAGGCCAGGAATTGTAGCCGGAACTTTCGAGATAGTGAATCGCAATCCTCCACCGACGTGGCAATATTTTATTGTTTTGTTGTGAAAGTTGTTTTTACCATTTTCGAGGTTTCAGTAGTAATCGAATTGTTATATATCAGTTACAGTAATTGAATGGAAGCGTAGTGGCTTTACTTGCTTTCCCGCAGATGTGTCAGGGATGGCCTATCAATGCATCTAAATCTCTCTCATGTAGTATACCCTGGACTGCATTCTTGCAAACTAACGAGGTACTGGCGCCTGCCCCTTGAGTTGTATCCTGTCCATGTGTGTTTATCCTCAACTTCATATTTTCACCTCACATCCTCAAATAACCAAAAGTGAAGAAAAACAAGTCAATCAATCAAGTAGGTATATTATCTGCACAGCCCTAGTGAAAAATCGTCGAGTGATGTACTTAAGGGAGTCTACCAGACTGAATATCGTATCACATGTGTAACGAAAACAGCTTCACGAATATCGCAAGAATCTCTCCTTAATTTCAATGTATCATGTCTCTATAACTGTTATATCAAGTTGTCAAAAGAGTTAAATTGTTGTTGCCTTTTCAGTATTTGACCAAATTGGAAAATTATCTTCTACTTTTCAAAGATAATTCTCCTTCCCAATGGGCACCCGGAGTAGAAGCCCCCCTCCCCATCTCAAATTCTGGCCTGTATAGAGGATATCAAGGCTAACCGTGAATATATGTTGCGCAGTTGCATACATATAGGATAATATTACCATTTTCTGATGGTTCCTCGCGTCGAAACAAGACACACACAGAGAGAGAGAGAGAGAGAGAGAGAGAGAGAGAGACAGAGACAGAGAGACAGAGATGTAGACGTTATTAGTAAAAGTGGATTGATCACTATGCGAACATTATCAGAGTGGCTGCTCTGGGAAAAGCCAGAATTATATGAATGATTTTCAGGAAAAAATCTCCCAAATTTAAAGGTGTTGTACACGATTCTTTCCTTCCACCTTTGTGGGGGAGGGAATATTTATTGCTGAAATGTTGTCAAATCACAACTATTGACATTAAATTTATCATCATTCTTATGCTGCTAGGTTTCTGAATAATAAGTAAGTGGCAGCTGGATAAAATGTGTATCTCTATGTCTCACCTATGGAATCCCGAATCTGATTCCGAACCCAGAATCTCAAATTCTGGATTCCCTATCAGAGTCTCGAATTCAGACTACGTTATCCGAAATCACAATGTGGAATTCTGGATCCGATATTAGTGTCTCAAATTCAAAATCTCGAATCTTGAATCCGAAATGAAAATCTCGAATCCTGTATCCGAAGTCGGAATCTCTAAGCCTGTATTCAAAATGAGAATCTGGAATCCTGTATCCAAAATAAAAATCTGGAATCATGCATCCGAAATGAAAATGTAGAACCCTGTATCCAAATGAAAATCTCGAATCCTGTATCCAAAATCAGAAACTCGAATCCTAAATCAGAAATCAGTCTCGAATTCTGATTCTCATATTAGAGTGTTAATTCCTGTATCTGAAATCAGAATGCCGAATCTCGTATCCGAAATCAGAATCTCTAAAACTATATATTCAAAATGAAAATCTGGAATCCTATATTCAAAATGAAAATCTGGAATTCTGTATCCGAAATGAAAATCTGGAATCCTGTATCCGAAATGAAAATCTGGATCCTGTATCCGGAATGAAAATCTGGAATCCTTTATCCGAAATTCAAATGTTGAATCCTGTATCCAAAATGAAAATCTCGAATCATGTTTCCGAAATCAGAACCTCGAATCCTAAATAAGAAATCAGCCCCAAATCTTGATTCTCATATTAGTCTCGAATCCTGTATCTGAAATCAGAATACCGAATCTCGTATCCGAAATCAGAATGTCTCAGCCTATATTCAAAATGAAAATCTGGAATCCTGTATCCGAAGTGCAAATGTTGAATCCTGTATCCAAAATGAAAATCTGGAATCGTGTAGACTATCCAACATGAAAATCTCGAATCCTGTATCCGAAATCAGATCCCCGAATCCTGAATCAGAAATTTTTCTCAAATCCTGATTCTCATATTAGTCTCGAATCCTGTATCTGAAATCAGAATACCGAATCTTGTATCCGAAATCAGACTAAGCCTATATTCAAAATGAAATTCTGGAATCCTGTATTCAAAATGAAAATCTGGAATCCTGTATTCAAAATGAAAATCTGGAATCCTGTATCCAAAGTTAAAATCTGGAATCCTGTATCCGAAATGAAAATCTGGAATCCGATTCCGAAATGCAAGTGTAGAATCCTGTATTCAAAATGAAAATCTAGAATCCTGTATCCGAAATTAGAATCTCGAATTCTGAATCAGAAATCAGAATCTCGAATTCTGAATCAGAAATCAGAATCTCGAGTTCTGATTTCGATATCAGAATCTCGAGTTCTGATTTCGATATCAGTGTCTCAAGTCCTGTATCCGAAATCAGAATACCGAATCCTGTACCTATCCGAAATTAGAATCTCGAATTCTAGTGGGCCTCCCACATGGCGCAGTGGTAGCGTCATTGCCTTGTAATCGAGAGGTCCCGGGTTCGATACCCGGTGGAGGCACAAGTTGTTCGGATCCCACTTTAAACTGTAGGTCCAGTCCCGATTAGTCTTACTGTGCATAAAGTGAACTTAAAACACCAAATCACAAATCACAATCGAATTCTAGACCCGTAATTAGAATGTCGAATCCTGTATCCGACATCAGAATATTTTATTTCCGAATCTCTTTATTATATGAATTTCCAAATATTGAGGTCCGCCTATCCCCATTCTTTACCCCGGTCTCAAATATAAATGTTCCTTGGCTACTTCATCTTTCCGCCATGTACTTCCAAATAATTCAAAGCCAGCAACGCCCGTGTCTAGCGCTGTAACGTCTTGTCTTGGAATCACGTAAACTTTATTGCGACCATTGTGCCTCGGCAGCGGTGCATGCACGAAGACATGGAAAGCCGTGTTCCGTGCATACCAAACTATTTCTTTCGGCCTGAAATGGAAGGAAGCAGCACGCCAGCGGTTAGTTCACGTCTCTGGGCGCAATTTTGTACTGTCTCATTTTTATCTTTTTCTTCTTCTTCCTCTCTTCCGCCGGGAAAGAAATTCGTATCATACATATCGCATGTATCAGGATTCGTCTCCCTGCGTTATATCGCCGAAGGAACTTGACCTCCCGGCACATCAGGAAAATCCTCATGAAAAATTCTGAGCGGCTTCCCACCTACCGAATGCCAGTGTTTCCAAATGCGCTAACTTTTACCTGAATTTGGCAATTTCAGGAATGAACAACTTCAGGCAGCCCTAATAAGAAAGTAATATTATTTAATTTTATTATGTATCAATTTCTAGCCCTATCATATTGCTCCTTAGGATTATTTTCGCTGTTAGAGTATTCACGTGAATCTGCGTGTGGTTTGCTTTCGTTCTTGTCTAGATATTATCAATAGTTTAATAAACTTAAGTAATTACGAAACTATTATTTTTTTTCATAGCAACCGAATTGCGCACACTTTAGATCCAGAATTGCGCACAAATCTCACTGACCTGTTTTGCGCACAGATTTTGATCCAACGTTGCCACTTTGATAGCTTTAAAGTCTGTGCGCAAAACGGTTTTTTTCTTTAAACAAGAAGAGAGAGAGAAATTAGAAATAAAATAGTAAATCTCTTAAGGATTAAATAAAAAATATAATTTGACCAGTAAATGTACCAAGTCAAGATACAATTTTCATACCAATTTACATAATACAGTAAGTCACTATTGACACCATCAAGCTTTTAACGATTTTTTGGTTGTAATTTTAACTATACAGTTTTCAGAAATTTAATACGTCCTGTCTCCAACTTTTAAGTTTCTGATACTGCTCCACTATGAAGTTATGTCTTTTCAATTCGTCCTTCCTTTGTGCACTGACTTCTCCTTTCGCAATTGATCGTAATTTTAATTTTGTTTCTGGCTGTATCTGTAGAACGGATGAAATCACCTAATGAAGACTGGAGACGGCGAGTAGAACTGTTATTGTAGTGTTTGTGAAATGCTTCCGCCCCATTCGTCGTCCGAGGAACTGCTGAGGGTTCTGAAGCCCATATTCTCGGTGGAAACCTAAGTGAAACGAAGCAAACAATTATTATGATATTCTAAATATTATTATTATTATTAATAGTAATAATAAAAAATATTTTTTGACACGTATTGTTTATAATTTTATTACACGTCCCTAAAATCCCTTCTTAGGTAGTTTCAAGTTGGAATTTCATTTTGAAACAACAAATTTTGCACAACAAGATTTCAACGTACACCTGAAAAACACCAGAGAAAAGTTTATTGAGGATATCCTGCTTGAGTATCACTTCATAGCAATCGAATAGTCAAAGCCTAAATTTAAGGTTACATTAATGATATGAACAATTGGTTAATTACAACTAACAACATGTACATAGCTTTGAATCCATGTGCACGTTTCCGAAGAAAAATCTTGATCAATAATACAGTAAAATAATAACAGAATTATTATATGCTCTTGTTCGTCGTCAAATAAGTAATTAATAAACCATTCTTATTCTCTAGAAATCGACGATACTTAAATCAGTCCTTAATCAGACAAGCAACTCCCTTTTCAGTAACACTTAATCGGAAATCCGCCATTCTTCAGCGTCAGAAAGCAATCACAACACAACCAAGACCAGATACAAACACTTCTGTCAATCGAAGCCCGTGACCTTCGGTATAAATACGGAGATACACCGACCATTACATTCTAGTCCACCAATCAGGTTCATCCTCTATGCCTATCTAATGCTACCCTTCCAGCAAAAACACGTGTAAGTCCACACACACACACAAACTAACACAACAGAAGTGAGAACGGCTTGAGAACATTTTACATCTCACAACATCGCATCATTTTTTTGTGCGCAATCCTGTACATTGCCACAGCTTGTCAACGGCTTATCACATACCACTGATAAAACCGGAAAAGTGTGCGCAATACCGCTGTAGCCCTTTTTTTTCTCGTTGTATCCTTTAGTCTTAACTATATGTCTAATGTACCCCCACCATAGGTTTTCTCCTAATAGTGGGTTTTGGGGAATTTTTTGGGCTACGTTATTGGTGGGGCGTTTTTAATATGTTAGAGACGTGTATCTGCAATTGACAAAAAGGGCATTCGGGCTGTATGAGGAAAGATGGTAAACAAATAAACATTACAATCCTAGGTTTATTATTTTATTTGGTATTCCTACGTTTACAATATTTATGATTGTTAGTAAAAAAAAATGTGAATGTGTATGCTAAGAAGTACATAAAAAAACAATTTTCACGTATTTTTTCGAGAGTTATTGAAAAAAAAAAGTAAAGAACAAAAGTTTGTAAGCAAACTGCCAACCACAATTTGGAGTTTTTATTGTAAATCTCCAGAGTTTGTAGTGAGAAGGATGTGCCTGCGTAGCCTGACACGGTTTCTTGATGTCTGGTTGTGCACTTGAAACTTTCAAGCGGAGATTCGACTCCAAATTTGGTCTATTTTGGTACTTGTTTTTTAGGTACACCATGGATGAAAAACCACTCTCGGAGCTGTATTGCGTACCCCCTTCAAGTAGTTCGTGTACCCCTGGGGGTACGCTTACCACAGTTTGAGAACCACTGGTCTAGGCAACAGCGAAATCAAACAGCATGAAGATTTACGTGAATGCTGCAGAAGGAATTCTAAGAACATGAAATTTTTCGTATCTTGAAATATCATAGCAATTTTAAGAAAGGAGAGGAAAATTCGAAAGAAAAGCTGCCCTAACGTTAGCCAAAGGTTCAACCTAGCCTTAAGAAGTACTGAACATCCATGCGTTACGAATGTTTTTCGGAAACAGTCAAAGATCAGCCGCCGAACTTATTGGCTGGAGGCACAGAGGAATTAACCCTCTCCGAGGTGAAGTCGTAATGACGCCACTGGTAACTCTGTGTGCACATAGAATATTCGGACGGAAACAAGGACATGTTTAGAAAGAGGTACAAAAGTGTAGCGCTGGGAGTGCTTTGACGCTCCTCTGTGCTTCGTCCTAGATTGGCGTGCACAGAGTTTGAATATATCGAAAATATATCCACCACGAGGGTGTCTCCGCAGTGGAACATCCGGGAGGTGATTTCGGGGGGAGAAGTGTTTGCGTCACTGACTCCTGCCCGTGCTTCTCGTAGAGCCTCCCGCGGCGGAGAGCCTCCGAAGGCAAGATCCGTTGCCTAGACGACGTTCACGCAGCTTCCCTAATCGCATTTCCCGCCTGAGCGAGCAACGAAAGGTGTGTCGCCGTTACCCGATCTAAACGGGTTACCGAGAACCTCGCGAAACCCAACTCTTGCACGATTTTTTCCATCCCTGCCTTATAAATATTTTTTTTATTTTTGTGCATCATATATATATATATATATATATAAAATGATTTTTTTGCTGGATCAGCTCCTCGCCTCGTCGATTGAATCAAACACCCCCCAGCTCGAATGTCGTTTGCTGCATCGATGAGGTATAAATATATTTTCCGCGTCCGTGACTTTTTCTCGATTTCGCTTGGGAGGTTTTTTTGCTACCGCTTGGTTTTTCGCTGCTCGCTTCCTTTTTCTGGAGCTTAGACGTTCAACTTGGAAACTTTGCGAGAACAAAGAATGGATGATACTCAACTTGACGTCATCACGGAGTGCACCTTGGAACGAAACAGTTGAATACGAATGAAGTCCGGCAAGCAGATTCGCGGATGTTAGTAGAGCGTATAAGAAGCCTTCTTACAGCGAGAAAATGTTCGATATTTTATACGTACGTGATATCCTCATGTGATCGTGATAATCATACCTTGAATCACTTCGGCATACGCACAATGTTTACCCGGCATGTTTTCATCCATTGCGCTTTTCCTTGCGCAAACAATCATGGAAAAGGGTGAGAATTTTGCATTTTTTCCCCCTTTTGAAATGTTTGGTTGACTCATTCACTATCTCTCCAAAATATCGATGAATCACGTGAGATCTAGTAGCAGACAATCTGCTTACGAAAAAGATATGTTACATCGAGCTATTATTTGGGGAGTCTATCAGCACACCAAATTTGTAGCTTTAGTAATTGCGGATGTATCTTTTCGTTTTTCGGTTGTCTTGCGTTCTACCGCTGTCGTCTGCTTCAGAAGGCAGGAAGGGTCACGTGAACCAATCACGTAGCCCTCTGCTCCATACGCGGGCGTAAGAGAGAGCATTTGGGCGCGTGCTTTAGAGATCCAAGCTTTCCCTCCAGAAAGGCAGCAAGGAATATAGGATCCTGTACGCCGAACCTGCTCGGCATACGGCCAGGAAAGGCATTTAAAAAAAATGCTAGAACGAGTGTTGTTAGTGGAGCGTTGCAAGCGGATCGCGAGAAATAGCTATTATAATGCCATGAAGGTCAGACATATATGAAATTAGTCAAGATTTACTTTATATTTACAGCATTTACGCATTTTTTAAATATTAAATCTGGGAACGCCGGGCGTACTATAACGCTACGCCACTGCTGCTACTACTAGAATAATATGTGCTCCAAAAAGAGCGGCGCATTTCCTCGTACGCCTCTCGCAAAGCAAAAAGTTGGTACCAATAGACATGCGATCATCGGAGTCGTCATTTTGAAAATTTCACGCTGTATCTTCTACTCCCACCCCATAAGAATGGGTACGAGGGCTTCCCCGATGGCGTTGTCACCTTGTAATCAAGCGGTCCCGGGTTCGATACTCGGTGAATGCACATAGTGGTTCGGATCTAACTTTAAACTACAGGGCCAGTCCAGGTTAGTACATTCAAAACGCACGTGTCTGTGTTCACTCACCTCTGCTCCTCTGCATTCGCCGCTCCTAAGCCGTTGGGCTTCTTCCGCGTCGACACCCGGTCTATGAGCGAAGGCAAATAACTTTAATTGCATCGCAGCGATGCGATCGAAACGTTGACCTTTAATTTAGTTAACGAACTCTGGACTGCGGCTCCCCTGCAGCCTCGATTATAACTAGAGTCTAAGGTGTCTCGCGACAAAGATCTACCTTGTACTTTACCAGAATGGGTGGGGCCGGCGGCTATTAAAGGGAAAAGGCATTCTTTCGGCGCTGGGCAGTGGTGGTTATTAGTACAGAAGGAGCAAGAGCAGGCTGTACTCAGTGAGCGAGGTAGACTCACTTCGAGGGAGTTCCTCTTTCGGTTGTTTTACGTCTCTTTTCTACCTCTTTGGTTAATCGTGACGATGAAAGGATGAAGAGACAAACGCAATGATACATTCATGTCTTGACCAGGATTCGAACCTGGATCCTCTGACTTCGAAGCTCATTACCAGGGCTCGAATTTTGATAACCTAAAAATATCTGAAAAATGATCTATACAATGTCCTAAAAATATCAATAAAAGACCTAAAAATGATGTCAGGATATGACAGTTAGTATGGCACAGTTCTTACTTCTGTAACGTTGGAACTGACATTACAAGGTGTACTATGCGAAATTTTAGGTATAAAAATCTTATCTTATTCAGAATTATTCCAGTAGATGAAATTCTTGTTTTAATTGTTACGACATCAAAGCACTAACTTTTAAGTGTCAATATTCCTGGCTAAAAATGAGTGAGTGTAATGCAATTACATTACGTATTTTTGCAATTACGCAAACTAAAAGAAGACCAGAAAAGGATATAAAACGCGAAAATTGACCAAAAAATGACTTAAAACTTGAAAAATTACCTGAAATTTAAAAAATAGAAAATATGACGAAAAAATGCACAATAGAATTCACATTTCTATAACCACAGGTTCGCATTCACAATTTAAGTACTAAAAGTGTTGTATAGTACATACGGGAAAAAAAGATGACGTCATCGAAATCGGGGCCTGACTAGTCCGCCACGGAGGTCAGCTCGACTGCTATAGTGGAACCACAAGAAAAAAAGCCTGCGCAGACCCGCGCTTCGTGTGCACCGTAGGAGGGAGGGGGAGAGTGGACAATGCTTCCTTATGGCCCGAGTTGAACGGAAGAAGGGAAAGCTGCGCGTGGACTTTTCCTACAAGGTTTCTTCCCTTGTGGTTGCTCTATAGGTTTTTTATAACTATGAACAGAGCCGTGACGGAGGAAGGGGCGGGGGAGTCGCCTCGGGCGCCTAACGAGCAAGAAAGTAGACGACTTGCATAGAATCGATTTTGTAGACTCGTTCTCGCCTTGAGAAGTCTGGTCTCAGTCTTGATTTGATTTTTGTTATTTAGCTTCACTTTTTTGCTTCTTTTAGCTAATCGCAACGATGAGGATGCGTGATAATGATGAAATTGATAAAGGGACACTCGCAACGAACACTCATGCCCTTGCCTGGATTCGAAGCAGGACCTCTGACGTCGTAGCGTTCTTGTTCTTATCTATATTGAGACTGTTTTGTCTCAATAGCATCCCTAAGGCTAATCCAGTAACAAAACCGGAAAAAGATGAGTGGTGATGTAGACAGCAACAAGGGTGTCTGAAGAAGTGAACAGATGTAATATAACCCCAAGTACCATGCAATAATGCATTTGAGCTATAGAAATACCATTTATTTTTAGTTATACTTACTTGCTGGGAGGATACTGGTTGATAGGGTAACGTAAGATTTGCTTGGATGTGTATCAATGTGCAGTCAGGGACCATTGGTTGATTTTCTCAGTTCATACCCTTTGACAGCGGAACCTCTTCACACGTGGACAAAAATCCTACTTCGCTTGCCGCTGGATAAATTGCTGTTGCCGAGGTGACAGCGTTTGCCAATGGCGTGACACGTAGCTACGGAAATTACATTAGGAGAGAGTTTTTCCCCGCAACAAACTGCCACCAACGTCGCGGCACCCTTTGTGCTAGTCTATTTCTTGGCAATTTCCCGTGTCATACAAAAAAAAACCTGAAAGGTTAAGCTCCCTACTAAAGAAATGAAAGAGAAAATGATTTGACACGGGAATGAACATTTTTGACGTGCGCCCAGTATTTTGAAAAAAATTGTGGTCTCTTGTTTGTGACTGGCTTCTCCTTGTCCTGTAGAATTTATTTAGTTTTTTAAAAAAAGAAAGAAAGAAAAGAGTGGTGCAAGGGGTAGCCTTGGCAACCTCCATGGTTGCCTGGGAGTTTCCCAAACGTTCTACTTTCAGACAGCCTTGTCCGAGACTGCAAAATGTCTTGGAATTCCACAATAATAAACATAAAACAATTGAATCTCAAAAAACTTAGGCGACGAAAATGATTAGTTGAAGTTTTTTTTTTTTAATTATAGGAAGCAGTTTTCAATTTGATTTTGTCGTTAATGTGTAGAACACTTTCCACAACGAATTGTAAAAAGTGATGTTTTGACAAACAGTGGGTATTAATACAAATGAGTATAGTGCTTGGTAAGAAGTTCAATAGAATTATTTAAATTCGTCAAAACTTGGACGTGATTTTATTTAATAATGGCCGAAAAAATATCTTACTCTAACACACATGTAGTTAATGCTATCGAATCTCCTTTTTTTTCTTGTGTTTTATAGAAGTAGTGTATTTTTGTTTAAGAAAAGAACGTGTCAATACTTGTGAACAAATTGCGAATATTAAGATAGAGCAGGATGTCGGCCATACTAAGCGTGATTGTCGATACCTAAGTTTGTAGACCTATAATGATTTTAAAAATCGCATACAATTCATCAAGCCTTTCGGAAGAGAGTTTCCAAGGAGGAAAGATATTTTTTTATGGGATGAGAATTTGTAAATTCTTCCCGTATGGACAATTTTCAAAATCAAAAGCACTCATTGAAATGCAGATTTTAAGAAATGATTTTTCTATTTATGACACTTAGCTTTATTGGGATGGGCTCTTGGGTAGGTGGAAGAATTTTTGAGTGGGCGGCTGACGCCGACTCTCTTTTGCAAGTCCACAGATACAGTCGATATCACGATATTAAAAAAAAAATCATTATTGGATTGCCCATGAGATCCCAAGTTGTTGGAGAGCAAGAATGTTTGTCAACTGTGAGAAATGAAATCTTCAATTATAGTATGATGAAATCCCAAGACCGGGAAATGGGTCTAAACATATTCTGTTGCGTATTTACTCACGAGATACCTCTCTTCATTCGTGGGGTGCATAAATATTACTGGATAAATTGTTCACCATCATGTTTACTCTGTGTTTTGTGTAATGTGAGGTTCAAGGATATAATCTCTGCACCAGCATTTGTATTCCTTGAACATCACATTGTACAAAACAGGGAATGAACATGCTGGTGAACAATTTGCCCAGTTTATGCTTCCCACTGTACACTGTAAAAAGTTGACTGAAGAAGTAATGGTCTAAGACCGACAATTTCTGTTGCCATCCAACTAACGTAACTGCTATGACTTTTTGAACTATTAATGGTCACATTATAGTTCTAATTAACGTAATATGAATGATTCAAGTTTTTTTAAAAAAATATATTTCTAATCGTCTATCTTTATTCATGGTAAAATGTAAATATAAATTGACAGGCAGACTATTAAATTTTAACGGTAGAATATTGAAAATTTTACGGCAACTTCTAGCATTGTACAATTACCGGAAATAAAAATATCAATCCTAAATCCTGAAATGCTCGCTTCCCTGCAATGATTTATGCGTGTTGCCTAACTCTACGGCGGTGGTAGAAGTTGCCATTGAAAATTTGCTATGAAAATCCACTTATCGCCGTAAATTTAGGCAACACACACAACACATTCAGGGAAGCGAGCATTTCAGGATCTAGGTGTCCCATTTTTATTGCCGGTGACTGTACGTACATGTAGTTGTGGGTCGCTGCTTGGCGCAGTATATAAATGGAATTGGTGATGGTTACTCATGTGTGTTTACATTTTCTCTGCAGGTGAAACTAACCTTACAACGCGTAGCAGCGTGCGATATTACAGCTCATTCAGCAAACCAACCGAAGGTAAGCGAATCTTGTTTTATGTTTACCGAACATCATCTCTTGTGTTGGTGCTCTTACGTACGGAGAGGAGCAATAACGGAATGCTGTTTATTCAGGCGTAGAAGCATAAATAATAATTTATCCTCTGTATCATTAGTTACTAACATTGCATTGAAATTGTTTAATCAGCATTTCATATTCATTTCCTTTCATCAAGCTCTTTTGAGTCAAAGATACAATTTTTTAAAAAATGTTTTTTAATTCAGAGGACGTTTGTTAAATGTTTTTGTAAGATAAGTTATAGTATGGAAACCTTTGATCGCAAGTAGGGATGGATATTCTGATATCCGAATTGTCTGGATATCCGAATGTGTGCATTATCCGAACAGTTTTATCGTTTATCCGTTTTACAGGCTATCGACATATTATTTTATTCATTTTCGTATTTGACTGTACGGATTTTCTACAAATCCTTCGTCAAATCTGCTCAATCCAGATATTCGGATTATCCAGATGTCCGTACTATCCGGATATTCGGATATTTTAATTATCCAGATTATCCGTTGCATCCGAAACGGATAATTTGATGGCCACCTCTAATCACGAGTGCATCAGTTAAGCTCGTACAGGACTAACAAGTATAAGTAGTGTGTTTGGTACTATTATTGGCGCGAGAAATGATGAACTCCCCTCAGGCAGATTTGCCTACACTTAAAACTAGCTCAACATGCCCATATGAGCTTTTTGCTCAAGTGTGGTACTCCGTCTAATCCAAGATTTTTGTAAAAATGCCCTCAGGAATTTCCTGTGAAATGATGAGCCCCCTGAGATTGATTTGACTACACTTGCAAAAGGGACTTCTGTCAGATTGTTGTCCATAAGCTTGTTAAAAATATGCCCCTCTTGATATTTTTTTGCCCACACCTAAAACTAAGCCAAGATACACCCACACCCACACACACCCACACCCACCCACACCCCCCACCCCCCCCACACACACACACAAACACACACACCCACACCCACCCACGTTGACCTTGACCTTGAGATGACCTTGACCTTGACCACACCCACCTACATACACACCCACACCCACCCACACCCACCCACATACACACCCACACCCACCCACACACACCCACACCCACCCACACATATTTACTTCCGGCCCACTTGTGGCCTATTTTCTGGTTTATTTATATTGCATCATGTTTTGCAACAAATTATTACCTAATATTATGCAATAAATTATTAGACATGTGTTGTTTTCTGATTGGTTGGTTATGACATAATGTGATGATGTGTTATATTCTGATTGGCTTATTGTTTCAGATGTTTTCAATGCGGTCTGTGCTTAGGCTATATAAAGCGATTTTGCTTTGCATATCAGCCAGTATTGTGAGAGTTGTTGAAGAGTAAGGGTGTGTTGTTGCAGTGCTACTCATATTTTTAAACACAAAAATATTGCAGATTTGTATAAATTGAATTACAAATCTATTTGATTTAATATACAGAATTTTTGACAACCTGTCATAGGTTTATTAAGTATAGAGTTTTGATTTGAACCAAGAAATTTTATATAAATACCAAAGCCAAAAATATTAACACACATACACACACACACACACACACACAAACACACACACACACACACACACAAATCACACTACTGAACCCAACTGATATTTTTTATTAAGTATAAAGTTTTGATTTGGACCCCAGGAAATCTTATATAATAAATAACAACAAAAATGCCAAATCAAAAATATTGTAATCAATGCAATAAGAATATAACCAGCCCCAATTGGGCCAGGCATCAAAGGAATTGTAATCCAAACAAATGCAGAACTCCCACAAAAATATGCCCTAAATGCCATAGAAAATATAATCTGGAATATTTCACATATAAACATAAAGGTACTTGTTCTGCACAGTCATCAACATTGCCCCCACAACCATCTACATCTGGTCTGAAAAGGAAGCATGAAGCACCTGTTAATGCTGGACCGGCAAAGCAGCCACGCTATGCACCTATCCATAGCAGTTTTAATGGCCAACTTAGGGATCACCGGTTTGTATCAGAGCCAAAATGTGACATTAAGAATTTTTTGAACAGTATAAATTCTGATGTGCAGGCAATTCTAAATGCACAAAATGGTTCTTATAAGCTGTCCCTCAAATTGTTTACACAATATAAGAAGCCAAATGGCACAAAATTTACACAGCCCCACATAACAGAAACTGTACCGGTATATTCAAATGCAAATTCAGACAAAATAATAAGCAGTTTGATAGATCAATTGAATATTAAACACTCTGAATTTGCTGGAAAAGAGTCTGGATGGAGCCTATGCGGATCTCCACACAAGATCTATGTTAATATTTCTGAATTCAACCCATTACAAGGATCTACATATTTGCCTTTACCTGCCAATATTAAAAACAAAAGAGCCGTGGTTAACATAGAAAATAATGATGAGAAATGCTTTTTGTGGTGTATTTTAGCTGCTTTGCTTCCAGTTTTAAGGGATCCTGAGAGAATAAGTTATTATATACAGCATGAACATGATTTTGATGAGGCAATGGAGGGTTTAGAATATCCAATGTCTGTTCAGAATATTGATAAATTTGAAAAAAAAGGCCAGGGATATTAATGGTAAACAATTATCTATTAATGTATTTATTTGTTCTACTGGCCGTGACAATTGCTTGATAGCACCTCTCAGAATCAGTACATTTGATGATGATTCTGCTGTTCCGATTGATCTGCTCTTAATTGAAGGGGATGATACACACCATTATACTCTGATACATAATCTTGAAGCTTTAGTCAGAACACAACTAGACAAATCTAAGACAATATTCAAGTTGTGTAGAAGATGTTTAACTGTATTTGATGGTAGAAAAATGGTGAATGGGGTTCCGGAAAAAAAATGCAGAAATTGCCAAAAACAAGTTAATTGAGCATCTGAAATACTGTGGCAACCATAAACCTGTTCATATGGTGATGCCTAATCCAAGTGAAAATGCCAAATTCAAAAAATTTGAAGCCTTGTTGGAACACCCAGCATATATAGTCTGTGATTTTGAATCAAATCTCAAACCTCTTGCATTCTGTAGCCCAGATCCTGATGAATCTTCAAGTACATCATACCAGTTACATGAACCTTCTAGTTTTTATTATGTTGTTGTACAGGATGGTGTTGTTAGTAAAAATGATTTATACATGGGAGCAGATGCCATCAAAGAATTTGCACAAAGAATAGAAAATGAGTGCCGTTGCATAGCATCTAATGTCTTATTAAAATCAAAACCCATGTTGCCTTTAACAGAGGAACAGATTGAAGATTTCAACAATGCAGAAAAATGCCCGGTATGCGATTCTGAATTTTCAGATACAAATATCAAGGTGAAACACCATTCTCATACAGATGGTAAATTCTTAATGGCCCTGTGTAATAGCTGTAATATTAAGATCCAGAGACCAAAATTTGTCCCCATATTTTGCCATGGTGCATCCAATTATGATTTTCATCATCTGATCAGGTACGAGGGGTTTGACAAGCAGAATTTAAATATTTTAGCTGAAAATAATGAGAAATATATTGCCATTAGCAAAATAATTAAAGTTAATGGTGTTCCTATTCACTTAAGATTTCTTGATTCATACAGAATTCTGTCTGCTAGCCTGGCTACACTGGCCACTCAATTATCTGATGATCAATTCAAAATCACATGTGCTTTGTTTCCAAATCAGGAGCTGAAATTAATTAGGCGGAAGGGTGTATATCCATATGATTTATGTTACAGATTTTTCTAAATTTGATGAGTGTTCTCTGCCACCACAACAAGAGTTTTACAGCAAAATCAGAGGATCTGGTATCACTGATGAAGATTATCACCATGCCCAGTTGATGTGGAACAATTTAAAATGCCAGACATTTGGTGATTATCACAAGGCTTATTTAAAACTTGATGTCACTCTCTTAGCTGATATACTTCAGGCATTTAGAAAATCTTCCATGCAAAATTATAAGCTGGATCCAATGTATTTTTACAGTGCTCCGGGCCTAGCATGGTCTGCAATGTTTTTAAACACTAAAATGCAATTGGATCTAATCCAGGATCAAGATATGTATCTGTTTATGGAACAATGTATAAGAGGGGGCATGGTGCAATGTTCTCAGAGATATGCCAGAGCAAATAAATATATTCCTGATTATGATCCAGCACTGCCATCAAATTATATACTGTATGTAGATGCCAACAGCCTCTATGGTTATGCTATGATGGATAAATTGCCATATGCAGGGCTTGAGTGGGTTGAAGATTTTAATATTGAAGATCTTCAGGATTTTGATGACAGTAACTACGGCCTGTTCTTAGAGGTTGATCTGACAATTCCTGATGATTTACACAACACATTTTCTGATCTGCCCCCAATTCCCGAGGTTAAGTGTTCACCTGGCTCTAAACAGAAGAAATTGATGATGACTCTAGAGCCGAAACAGGATTATGTCATATATTACAAAAACCTCCAGTTCCTGATGAAACATGGTGTTCAAGTGACCAAAGTTGGAAAAGTTTTGAGGTTCAGGCACTCAAGATGGTTGAAGCCATATATTGATACAAACACAGAGCTTCGAACATCTGCAATGAGCCAATTTGATAAGACCTTGTTTAAATTGATGGTCAATCCTGTGTATGGCAAAACAATAGAAAATGTCAGAAAACATATTGATGTTAAAATAATTACTGACCCCAGCCGGAGCAAAAAATTGATTGCAAAGCCCAACTTCAATTACAGAAGAATTTATGATGAAAATATGGCACTTTTCAACATGAAAAAAAAAACAAAGATCAAGTTTGATAAGCCTATTTATGTAGGGGCTGTGATATTGGAATTGGCCAAATTACACATGTTAAAATTGTATTATGATGTGTTGAAGCCTTTTTATAAGGATCGTGTAAAACTGATGTACATGGACACAGATAGTTTTGTTCTTGATATTCAAACAGAAGATGTTTATCAAGATATAGCACAGCCTGAATTGTTTAAATATTTTGATACCACTGAACATTCAAAAATTAAACCCCACAACAAAAAGGTGCCTGGCAAGTTAAAAGGTGAGACACTTGGTGATGTTATTGTGGCATTTGCTGGGTTAAGGGCCAAGATGTACAGTTTTGAAACATGTATTGGCGCTATTGCAAAAAAGGCCAAGGGCATTGGCAGAGTGACTGTGGACAAAGAGCTTGAATTTGAAGATTACAAAAATTGCCTCAAATTATGTAGCACAATCAGAACATCAGAATCCAGAATTCAGAGTGTGGATCACTTGTTGACTACAAATATTGTAAGAAAAGTGGCTCTGGATCCACATGATGATAAGAGATGCATTTTATCATGTGCCATACATACTTTACCATGGGGTCATTGTGATTTGAAAAATGGCAATCAATGCCCAATTACAGAGCATGATTTGAAATAAATAAACATGCCTATGAACTTATTTGGGTTCAAAAAACAGGCTATTATGGACCTGCCAACACCACAACCCTCTTCTGATATGATATCTAAACTAAGTGCTTTGTTAATTATTCATCTGAACAGCATACTTACAGATGTTGATGATGAAACAGGTAAAACATTGTACATATTTAACAATAATTTAAATCATTACCAATTACCTGTATGTGGTCAATTGCAATTTATTACAACCCCTGAGGGTAATGTCAAGATTTCAGTAGGGAGAAATATTTATAGAATTAAGCACTCAAACATGATTTCTGGCACTGTATATACTGTTTCTGCTGGTGACTGCTTATATATTGAGGTCCCGGGATCATATGACAAGCTTATACCTTTTTTTATAGAATTAAGAATCAGATATTCAATAATAAATAACCACTAAAACAAAATGCCTAATGATATATTTGGCCATACAAGGCATGAAGATCACAGTGATGAGATTCTGATGCTTGATGTCAGAGTCAAGAAATTAAAAAGTGATTTACAAGCTTTACAAACCACACTCAATGCCAGTCTTCAACTAGAAATTACAAATTTACAATCACAATGCATGGAACGTCTTCTTAAAATTGATTCTGAACTCAAATTGCTGCTTCAAAAATATACTGATTTGGCCACATTGGATAATTTTCAAAGTTTAGAAGAGACTGTAGCAGCTCTTCAAGCCAAATTTAAGACCCAGGCCACCAACTCTGAGCAATTGAAACAGCAATTGGAAGAGCAGATAAATAATGTCCAGACACAGCTCCAAACAATTGTCAAAAGCATAAAATCACAAGAAGATTTTGATCTAGTGATTTCCACTCTAAAGGAACAGATTCAATCACTCCAGATACCTAATCTGGACCCCTTGAACAATGCCATAGCCGAGGTTAAATAAAAAATTGAGACACTTGAAAATTTTATGAACAACTTTCCATCTTCTGATGCTTTGAGTGCAATAACTCGGAGTGTTGCCAACATTAAGTTGCAACTTGAAACATATGAAGATTTTGGAAAAATTCAAAGTACTATAACCCATCTTGAGGGTACAATAGCAGCAGTGCAAAGTGATTTGACAAATGTACAAGAATCCCGCCTGCCTGGTATTGTAGACACACTTGTCAGTGTCCAGCAACAGATCACAAAGCTTGAAAACCTCAACACTGAATCTGAGCTATCTCATTTTCATCACTTGATCGATGATATCCAAACAAAACTTGAAATTTTACAACAATCAACACCCACTCTGGCAGATATAGCCCTGCTCCAAAATGCTATGCAAAATGTGGCTGATGCTTCTGAATTAAATAATGTGAAATTGGCACTTGAATCTTTGCAAAATACTGTAACAAATCTGCCTACATCACAGGAACTTAAAAATATTAAGAGAGCTGTGAATCGCATATTGAAATCAGAAGATATCAAGAATATCCAGACAGAGATCAAACAACTTACTCAGACAGTGGCCACTCTTCCAACTAATCAACATATTAATGAACTGCATGCCCTGTTTGAGGATATCAGAAGACAGGTCCATGATCTTACTGCTCAAAATTCAAAATTGGCAATTGTTGAAAATTTACAGCAAGTTGTGGCTAATATCAAGCAACAGCTAGGGACCATGGAATCCAATCAAGCAAATGCTCTGTCTGTTTTGCCACCCAGCTTCAAGAGATTGTGCAACAATACAAGAAACTTGTTGAGGACATAAAAATCAAGCCAGGCCATGATGATGTTGTTAGGACCATCAATGAGCACCTTGAATCTGTAACAAGCAGATTGCTTACAGCAGAAAAAGAAATAACAGGCATAATCTAGAATCCTAAACATACAGTAATTCTTGAATTGTACAGCATCCCCAACAAAGAATATGATTCACCATTTACACCAGGTGGCAAAATATATATGCTGTCCCCTGCACAATTTTATTACCAATTTTTTGTTGCGGGCACACTGAGACCAATCAAGATCAAATATTGGCTTCAACCACAGGCACACCACTACCCTACCTTATCAATAAGAAATGCTGACAACAAACCAAAAATCACCAGTGTAGAGTTAGAGGATTTTACAGATCCCAATACATTAGAAACATCTTATGCTGAAGATGATGGCTCTCTGGAATTTCATATACAAATAGGAGACAAATTATATTTAGAAAATCCTGTAGTATCAGCTGCTGAACACCCCATAGTTGCAATATTCTTGTTTTCATATTATGTCTAGACAAATTATTGTTGATGAATTACACAGACAAGCCAGACATAATTATAAGAGACAGCCAGTAGTCACAAAAGGCATAGATGATTTATGGCAGAGCGACTTGATTGAGATGGCAAGTGGACAGCTGAAAAACTTAGACAAAATCAACAAGGGCTACAAGTATCTACTCACTGTAATAAACACATTTTCAAAATTTGCCTGGGCTGTGCCACTCAAATCCAAGACTGGAAAATGTGTTACAGAAGCCTTCAGGACAATCATCAATCAGAGTGGAAGATCACCGCGCTATTTGCAAACAGATAATGGCAAAGAATTTTATAATTCTGTGTTCCAACAATTTATTAAAAGCCAGTCAATACAACATTATTCGAGTTACAGTGATCTCAAGGCCTCAATTGTAGAGAGATTCAACAAAACCCTAAAAAATCTTATGTATAACAATTTACACTTCAAGGTAATTATAAATGGCTTAATATTCTTCCAGAACTTCTACATAAATATAACAACTCGGTTCGTTCCACAATCAACATGAAACCCTCTGAAGTAACTTCATCTGATGAGCAAAAATTGATCAGGACTGTTTATTATCCTAGATACCAGCCAACAACAAGAAAAGCCAAATACAAGGTGGGTGATCAAGTAAGAATCAGCAAATATAAGCACTTATTCAAAAGCGGCTTTACAAGAAACTGGAGCACTGAATTATTTACAGTGGTTCAAGTTAAACCTGGGACCCTTAACACATATATAATAAAAGACCACCGAGGAGAAATTCTCAAAGGCCGGTTCTATGAAGAAGAACTCAACAAAACTAAACAGCCTGACACATATCTCATAGAAAAAATCATCCGCAGAAAAGGCAACAAGTTATTTGTCAAATGGCTAGGACTTCCAGAACACAGCTGGATCGATGCAGACAAAGTGATAATATGAGCACCTGGGATGTTATAGAAAGGCTGCCAGAACCTGAACAGCAGATTAAGAGAAATGGCAAGTTGCTGCCTGAAAATATTAGATGTCTTATTGTTGGGCCATCGGCTTGTGGTAAAACTACACTAATGATTGATATTTTTTTATTGGCACCCAACTGGTTAGACTGGAAAAATAGGCACTTGTATGTCTTCTCTAAGAGCTTGGGACAATTAAAATATCAGCAGCTGATGAAGCTATATGATGGATTGGATATAGCCACTTTTGAACCAGATGTTAAGCCACTCCATGAATGTCTTGATAACTCTGTTGTTGTGTTTGATGACATTATACTGGATAATCAAAACAAGGTTAGAAATTTTTTTACACAGGGGCGACACAAAAACATTGATTGTTTCTACCTGGCACAGAATTTTTCTAAAATTCCGAAGCAGCTGATCCGAGACAACAGCAATTTTATATGTGTGTTTCATCAAGATCATACCAACCTCAAACACATACATGATGAATATGTAGGTGGGGACTTGAGCTACAATGATTTTTCCAAGTTTTGCAGTAGGTGCTGGAACCAGGACAGTTATGGGTTTGTCACAATTGATATGACAAGAAAGCCCAATAGTGGCAAATACAGAAATAAAATCAACAATTTTCTAGACATTGAAACATATATAAATAACCATGAAAAGGCCAATCATTGATGATCTTAAATTAAGAGATTATCTTGTAAAAAGATTTAAGGGATGGAAATCACAGAACCGAGGAATTTATGAACAACACATACAAACAGAACAGCCTATTATTGATGCTATTAGTGAATTAGGTAAAAATATCAAAACTGTTACAGAGCAAAATCAAAATTTGATCACAGAGCTTGTACCTGTAGCTGCTAGGAACATATTAGATTATCCAATCACCCCACTTTCTAGTATTCATACACCTAGTCCTGTTGCTCCTCGAAGAATTGAAGCTACTCTGGATCCTATTGAATTGGGTTTTCTTGCTCAAAAATATTTAAGCACACCTAAAGACAACAAAGATGAGGTCTTTGGCCTATATGCTGACACAGAGCGTGATGGTAGCATCATACATAGAATTGGCAATTTCAGAGTAACATTTATGGGAGATGATATAATTGTATATTCAGAATCTCATCTTGGAGAAAAAGGTGGTTTTGTTAAATATCCTGGCACACCTGGGTTGTGGGAACTGATGACTAGGAAGAGACCTGGCAGCTATACAGATCAAGATTATGAGCACTACAAAGAAATATTAATAAAATCAGATGCTCTATACCAGAACAATGATCCCACACAAAAAGAGTCAAGTCTAGCAGTGGAGCAAAATATAACAACTTAATCAAGCCCATATGGTCACAGATCAAGACTGGCAGTGGAATCAAACAATACAACACCCTGCCTAAAGAATTTGTCTGGGTTGATGATGTCAGGAAACTTGTAGATAGGTTATTGGTGATAGTTGGGGACGAAAATGCTGGCAACCACAATTTTTACAATGAAAAGGTTGGAATTATGGACATGATAAGCACCAAATTGTCTAATTTTATAGTGAATGACACTAAGGGCATTGGATATCTTATAAAAATTATTAATACTCTACCACCTAAATTTTGGAATATTTCTGAGGGCCGGGGGTTGGTTAATGACATTATAAACAAGCTGCCATTTGAACTACATATTCCAGGCTATCAGTATTGTGGTCCAGGCACAAAATTGGACCATAGATTAAACAGAGGGGACCCTGGTGTTCGTCCCCTAGATGCTGCTTGTAGAGACCATGACATAGCATACAACACACTTTTTGATCTAGACAAGAGACATGTTGCAGACAAGAAATTAGAAGAGGCTGCATTTGGTAGATTTGTAAGCAAAGATGCTTCTTTAAGTGAAAAAATAGCAGCATTGGGGACCACCATAGCTATGAACACCAAACAAAAACTGGGGTGGGGGCTGTGAATATGTATATAATAAACCTACAATGAAGGCCAAGGGTGTTTTGTATCAAATACCTTATGCAGGTCTTAAATCTCTTAAAACTATTGATAGTCTTTTAACCAAAAAGCAGCGCAAGAAAAAAAGCTCTTGTCTTGCCAAGGGCCATGGTATGAAATTGTTGCTTAGTACCCCCCAATTAAAAAAATTACAGCAATCCAGGAAAAAATCACATGTGGGGGGTTTCATATTTACTATCCCGGCCATCTTAGCAGCACTTGGGGCTGTGGGGAGCTTGGCTGGGGGATCAGCTGCCATAGCAAAAACAGTAATAGATGCCATGAAGAATAAGGCAGAATTAGATGAATTGAAGCGCCATAATCTGGCCATAGAGAAACAAGGCCAAGGTGTTAAGAGAGCCATGAATAAGTTTAAAAAAAACAAGAGCCGCTTACAAACCAAGATATTGAAGCTTTAATCAAGCCACTGGGCATCAAAAATTTTAGAGGTGTGTACATGTCTGATTCTTTACCAGAACAACCACTCAACAAAGAGTGTGGCATTGTTAATTTGGATAAGTACAAAAATCAGGACACTCACTGGATCTGTTATCTTAAATATTTAAAAAATGAGGCATTTGTGTTTGATTCATTTGGAGGTGTTCCACCTGAAAATTTAGTAAAATATCTAAAATCAACTAATCTTTATTACAATAATGCCCGTGTTCAAAATTTCAAAGATGTTAATTGTGGACATTTGTGTTTATCTGTTCTTAGATATATGTCTCAAATAAATAAACCATCAATTGAAAATTTTCAAAAGTCCCTGTGGTATTTAAAACATCATGGGGGTATTCCATCTCACCAGCCAAAATTCAATATTGAAACTCAAATTACATGATGATATAGTGTTTCCCAAAACAATAGCTCTCAGAGCATTTTATGGCATGTACTTGATCCCTAATATTACACACCACAACAACAAAATTGCAGTTGGTGATCAAAAAATTGTCATCACTCCAGGGCAGTATAATCTGTCCACTCTAAATGCTCAATTACCCAGAGGTATAGTATTAACTCAAAATTCTGTCACTCACAGAGTAGAGATTGTATCTGCTACAGAAACAGTGGATCTGGGTACTATAGGAGAGCTGTTAGGCTTTGAGAACAACACAAAACTTGAACCAGCCATCAAACACACTGCTATTAATATACCTAAATTCTTAGCCATAGAGACTCTGAATATTCACTGTAATGTGGCCGAGGGTATGATCACCAAATCAAATGGCATAGACACTCACAAACAAACTGGCATCATTGCAACATTCAAACCTAACTCTGAATTTATGGAGCCAATCATCTACACTCCATCCCCAACATTATATTTTCCTGTGTGCCATAATAGAATAGAAAACATTGAGTTGATGGGCACTAATGAAAAAGAAGAATTAGTTGATTTTGCTGGAGCCACAACAACTGCAATCATAGAGATTAATATTTAAATAAAAATACATACAAAAAAATGGAAAATATTGAGAGTTATGAGCTACAATCATTCCCCCCAAACAGGAGGACCTTTGCAAATTTAAATCAACCCAACACAGAGATTGAGTTTGATCTTGATGTAGGGGATGGCTTTATACACCCCCACAGAGCAGATCTATACATCAAATTTGATGTTGTAAAGCTCGATGGAACAGATTATCCGGGAAATTCAAATATAAGATTTTTAGACAATTTTGTGCCGCATCTGTTCTCTGAAATTGAGATCAGAAAGCATGGTGTTGTTATAAACAGAGTGGATTATCCCGGCATTACCTCCACAGCTTTGGCCACACTAAAATTATCCAAAACCGAGGCATCATACTACAAAATAGGTGGATTTGAGGCTGGTGATAAAATATTATCCAAAAGCCACACAGTGCTGTTTCCAATGCGCCTGTTGCCAGGATTCTTCTCAGATTACAAAGATATTATGTGGAAGGGTGGTTTAAGAATCACATTTAGAAGAGCTGCCAATGATAATAATGCTTTGATGAGGTACAGTACATTAAACTCTACAGGGGAAGCTCTGCCCAATACCTTACCTGATGAGGGCAAATGCATTATTCAGACTATGGAACTAAGAATCCCGGTTGTTGAATATGAATCCAGTTATGCTCTTAAATACAAAGCAGATATAATAAAAAATCCACAGATTCCTTTACAATTTTATACATATCAATATGTACAGAAGCCTGCCGCTGGTACTTATTATGAGTTTGATGCTACAAATTCATTCTCCAGTATACAATATGACATGCCGGATTTTGTGGTGGTACTGTTTCAGACTGGAAGACACAATAATCAGGAAAAAATTCAAGTAGATTTGATAACTGCAACATCAAGAACATATATCTTAAAAATGGCAGAAATGAGGTATTTCCTAGAGAAAATTATAATTTAGACATGACCAAGGATGATTTTCTTAAATTATATGAAGGATTTACGGCATACAAAAGGGTCACTACTGGCAATACTGACATGTATTACACACCAGATGAATTCAAAGCACAGAGACCCATGTTTGTCATCAACACTTCAAAAAGAAAACAAGTTGTGGTTAATGACAGGACAAACATTAAAATTATCTGTGAATTCAACGATACACTCCCTGATGACACCATATGTAGTGTTATTCTCATAGGTGAAAAATCATATGTTTATGATGTAAGAAATGAGAGAGTCACAGAACAATTCTAGAAGAATTACATTATCTTAATACTAGATATACAAGTTGAGGCTGGTGTCCAATTGAACTTAAACCAGAAGTAAATATGTGTGGGTGTGGGTGGGTGTGGGTGTGGGTGTTTCTTGGCTTAGTTTTAGGTGTGGGCAAAAAAAATATCAAGAGGGGCATATTTTTAACAAGCTTATGGACAACAATCTGACAGAAGTGCCTTTTGCAAGTGTAGTCAAATCAATCTCAGGGGGCTCATCATTTCACAGGAAATTCCTGAGGGCATTTTTACAAAAATCTTGGATTAGACGGAGTACCACACTTGAGCAAAAAGCTCATATGGGCATGTTGAGCTAGTTTTAAGTGTAGGCAAATCTGCCTGAGGGGGGTTCATCATTTCTCGCGCCAATAATAGTACCAAACACACTACTAGTATAGAAGTTGTAGAGCTGCTTAAATTGATCTCTCTTGTTGCCTTACTCTTTCTGGTATTGTCCGGCGTTATCCGATGAGGGAGGCATCACATCGTAAGCACATCACGTGGTTCCTTTGTCTCCAATACTCTGTTCCTTTATGGCTGATAGTAAGTCAGTACTTCACATTCAATTTGGTTCAGGAAGGAAACCACTTCATGCACTCTACACACAGAAAAGTAAGCGCATTAATTAAAGCGAGAAAAGGTACAAAAAAATGAACTAAGAAACATCTGTTTTCATATTATTAATAAAGAGCATTCCGTGACATTCGCTACGAGACTCGGCGGCAAGCGGCCTGGCGTCAGCTATTGTCTTTCCCGGTGAACGGGGTCCGCGACAGTCGCACGCTACAGTGTGTTTTTTTCACTCTCCCTGCCTTCGCTCTCTTCCCCTTTCTGTTGATGTTGCAGACTGACACCAGTATAATCCTCCCTCGCAAGTTGTGTTGTGGCGTGTCCGTGTGTTGAAGATTGTGGCTTAATATGACACCACAAAAGTTTACATTACAACAAAGGATTTATCTTGTCGAGTGTTACTTCGAAAAGAGGAATTGTGGAGAAGTGCGACGACGTTTTGCAACGAAATTTCCTGGTGTTCCCTTTCCACATAGGACCACTATATTTAACTTCGTAAAAAAGTTTAGAGTTACAGGGTCAGTTCTGAATAAAAGTGGAAAGAAAAACCCGCGTGTACTTACTGAGGAAAAACTCGATGAGATAGGACAAAGGTTAGAACAGTCTCCTCGGAAATCTATCCGCCGTCTCTCACAAGAAACGGGTGTTTCAAAAACCACAGCATTTAGAGCCGCTAAAATTCTTAAATTTAAGCCCTACAGAGTGACAATAGTGCATGAATTACAACCTAGAGGTAATGCGAGTCGTGTGAATTTTTGTAACTGAGTTTAAAGAGAGTATTGTACGAGAAAACGGAAGAATTACTGTAGACGAACTTGCACGAGTAAATGCGAATTTCCTTCAGAGATGCAATGGAATGTATTGCAGCAGAGGGACATCATTTTCAACAACTTCTGTAGTCAAGGTTAGTACACAATATGAAAACTGTAATTTTAATAGCCGACTCTACCGACTGTCGCGGACGCCGTTCACCGGGAAAGACAAGCGCTGTCGCCGGGCCGCTTGCCGCCGAGTCTCGTAGCGAATAACATGGAATGCTCTGTTAAAACTAGAATAAATTGTTCACAAATGAGATTTTTCCGGTCTTTAAGTGGAATAACCTTACGAGAGAAAATTAGAAGTGAAGAAATCCGAAATGAATGGAAGGTCCAAGCAATGGTGGAAAGAAATCATAAATACAAGTTAAAGTGGAATCAACATCTTCTGAGGATGGCGTTTGTCTCGAAAATCATTCAATTACAGGCCAAAAGGAAAAATAAATTTTCAAAGACCATATCGCCAATGGAAGGATCAATTTTTGTAGTTGCAGAACGGGCTTTGGTTACCCAGCCTTCAAGAGGAAGGAAAGGTATATAAAATACTCGATGTATTTTATGAGTCGATAAATAAGAATGAGGGAGAGAGAGAGAGAGTGTGTCAAGGAGAGAGAGAGAGTTAGAAGAGAGAGGGAGCTCTCTCTCCTCTCTTCCTTTCTCTCTCTTTCTTTCTGGGAAAGAAAGAAAGAAGTTCCTTTTACTTCTCTCTTTCTCTCTAAGGATAGAGAAAAAGATAGAAAGAAGAAAGTCTCTTCTCTCTTCGTTATTTCTCCTCTTTCTCAGTATCTTTTCTTCTTCCTTCTCTTTCTCAGTCTTTTCTTCTTCCTCCTCTTTCTCAGTCTCTTTTCTTCTTCCTCCTGTTTCTCTTTCCTTCTCTTTTCTTTCCTTCTTTTCTTCCTTGCTCTTTTTTTCAGATAGAGAGAGAGAGAGAGGGAAAGGAAAGATCAAGAGAAAGAGAAAAAAAGAGAGAGAGAGAGAGAGAGTGAAGGAAAGAAAGAATGTCTTTCTTTTTCTCTTTCTTTCTTCCCTTGAGAGAAGGAAAGAAAGAAGGAGAGGAGCAAAGAGAGAATGAAAGAAAGAAAGAAGAAAAAAGGAAGAAAAAGAAGAGGTTCTTTCGTTCCTTCTCTCTTTGTTTCTTTAGAAAGAAAGAGGGAAGAAGGAATGAAGGAAAGAGAGAAAGAAAGAAAGAGGAAGAATGAAAGAGGGAGAGAGCTCTCTCTCTCGCTTTCTGTCTCTCTCTGAACGGAGGGAGGGGCTCTCTCTTTTCTCTCTCTCTCTCTCTCTCTCTCTCTCACAGAAGAGAGAGAAGCGAGAGAGAGAGAGAGAGAGTCACTCTAGAAATTCTATAGACTTTCTTCCAATCAAAATTAAATTATTTTATATCCTTACAATAAAATTGTCCATCCTGGTATATTTATGATAGTATAAATATCTTTGAAAGGGCAAGCATGAGCCCTCTTAAACATTTTGCCCGCTTCTTTAGTTAATTTTCAAACTTTCTGAATGATTTCACTCTTATTTCTAACTTCGTACACACCCAAATCAAAAGTTCTAGCAACGGCCGTGTAATCATTATTTATCTTCATCGTCGCGATTGGCCTTTGAAGTAGAAGACTAACGTTATAATTAAAAATTACGCGTAATTAAAAAATATTTTTTCATTGCATGTCGTTCTTCGAATCGCCACTACTTCTCCAAAATACATTTTGAAAGAACGGTTCCGTAACTGTGATCTTACTAGAAGAATAGAAAAACGTTATCAAATTCTCTCAAGTTCATTTGTGTTAATGGTGGTCCTTTTTTCAACGCCATATTATTTCAAGATGGCGTGCTAATCTCCAAATGCAATTCCTGAGCAGTTTTCGATTGGGAACTTGCATTGTGTGGGTTGTAATTAAAGTCAAATAAGACCTAATTTTCGTAATCGGATTAAGGAAGGGCGCTTTATACGTAGAGTGGTTTTAGGAAGTTTATTAAGTTGGCAGGAAATTGGAGAGAACCGGGGCTTATATAAGAAGTGGATGAGTTGCATGCCTAATTAATAATTACGCGGACTAGCAGGTGCGCTGGGTTACTGCACCCTCTTAAATAGGCCCCGATCGTAACTTGCGAGTTCCGTTGTGGCTGATCAGAGAAAATTCATCTCCTGAATGCAAAAGCATTCCGCTCCTGGCATTCTCTCTCTCTCTTTCTGTCTGGCTGTCTGACACCAAAGCCGTATCTAGCTTATTTTGCATACATCTTCCAGAAGGAAGATGAAAAATTATGGCTGAGCTGATGCCGATGTATCGGTATCGGAAAGTATGGGTTGTAATTCATCTACCGATAAAAGTCGATACTTTTCCGGTATTATGGGGTGTAAGGGGTGACCTTCCACATAGTACACCCAAATGTCAACCTCACTTCCACGTTAGTACACCCTGGACTGAAGACTAACGAGGCTCTGGCGACTGGCCCCATGGCCAGTATAATTTTGTTTGTATTGTCCTGTTCTTTTGTCCTTATGTGTGCTGAGTGCCCCTTTACAGCCTCAGCTTTTAACGAAAGTCAGAACATTTTAACATTTTATGATTTTAATTCTGCAACGTTAGAGTTGTTATTTGTAACGATAAGGGGCTGGACCCCGTATAATGTGACGGGTGCAAAATAGCGTTAGTGCTGACGCACCCAAAATTTTAAATTCAAATTCAAATTTTCCGGTATTATGGTCTTTCATGGGGTCCGAAAAAATGCCGCGCAAGAATTTCGCGGAAACAAATTATCCTGGAAATTATGCAAAATCCAAAGTTTATTTTTATTTTCCACCGATTTTTGTGTAAAAACATTGAATTTTCTGATAACATGATATGTAATTTAATATTCTGATGTAATTGTTGAATATTTTAAAGCAAAAATCTTGGCAAATTGATGCCTATAATTAGAGTACAACACTTACCCACTAATATTAATCAAAGTTTTGAAGAAATATATAATTATTACAATTTTGTATTACACAGCTGTGAACCTGTTACGCGTAGTTGCATACATTCAATATAAAATTAAGTTTTTCCAGCATAGAAACAGAAATGCCTTAGTAAGGAAATCAGTTTGGCTTAATCATCCCTACATGCTGTGAAAGTTCGTGCAGCGACACGCCACAGAGCGCTGCACGCTAACCAGTTTCGTTTACTAAGCCCGGCTAGCCGCCGGGCCGAGTTTTCCTTCTCCTCCCGCTTGCCGAGTCAGCGAGTAAGAACTGCCCGCCTGGGTTTTGAAGCTTCAAACATCGAAAGCCCACGGGTAACTGGCAGGCCTTGCACGGTCCCAAAGGCTCACCTTGCTGAACTCTCTTTCCGACTCCAGATACGTGAGTCATGCAGTCACTGTTGCCAAGTTTTAGATTCTAAATTGTTCTAGGAGCACGTGAAATATTCATCACGTGTAATCAATTTGAAATTGCAGGGGCGCGTCAAGTATCTGAGCGCTCCTCGCTTGATCACTTGATCGCTGAGCGAACTTGAACCTTGCTCTCCACAGGTTTCAGCCACAGAATATAGCGATTTTGTGTTTCGATCTCGTGAGGCAAAGGAAAGAAGAGGAAAACTGCATGAGGATGGAGTGGCGAGCCGCTTGTAGCGGGCAATCAATTAGGAAATATTTATGATGAACGGCTTGATGTAAGTGTTGTTTATTCTAAGATAATAAATACTAAATGTACACCGTAGTTTTGTAAAGTTGTGCAAGGGTGTGAAAATGAAAATTTCGACAGTTTTGTTCACCTCAACTATTCTATTTCCATAATTAACAGCTTTTCAAACACCGAAATCGTGTCCACTCGACGCAGCCACATTCATCACAGATTATTCAAAGGCACTGATATTTTGATCAATGAGCAAAGAGCGTCAAGTAAATGACCTGTCCGCTCAACGAGCGAAAATCTTGCTCAGCGAGCGTCGCTCAGATACTTGACGGGCCCTAGATATTTATTCCGTGGCGCAGTGGTTTATCACAACGCGCTACGACGTCAGGGGTCCAGGGTTCAAATCCCGGCCTGGGCATGGATGTTTGTGAGTGTCCACTCATCAATTTCATCATGTCATCTCTCATCCCCATCTTCGCAAATTAGCCAAGAGTGGCACAAGAAGCGAAGAAAAATAAAGCAAATCAATCAATCAATTATTCCATGGTAGATAACATTTGTATTACTCACACCAGTATAACGGAGTACGAAGTAAGTTACGCAAAAGTGCCATGGTAAATACATTTTTGGAACATTGTGTGGCTGGTGGTGGTTCTACATTAAACTATTTTACGAAGAACTTTGGAAACTTTTTCTACAGATTTTCTCTCTGGTACAATTTTGCTAATATCCGAATGATTGCTCAAGATATACCCTCTCCTTTTTAAAAATTTATACTATTTGTGACTTGCTTAGTGTTATTACCCCCTGATAGGTTATTTTATTTTAGTAAATTTAATAGCAAAGGGAATTTTATCCTCAATTTAGGTGCGATGTAGCACTTATTCAACCATTACATTCTGTCCCCCCTAGACACCATTAGCAATTATCTAGATTTAGGAAGGAAGTAATCTCAGAGCACAGAATAATTTACCACTCATCAGTGTATCCCCTTCTGTAGGCCCCTCTTTCCCCTCTGTCGAGGGTTACAGGTTTATAGCGAAATTCAATTAAGGTTTTTCAGAAACATACTCACATCGAATTTGGCCGCAACAATTTGTTTTATTCCGTTAACACATGCATTTAGCAGCCCTCTTCTGCAACGGACAAGAACATCAAGGTGATCGAAATATTATATATACGAGGGTTGGGGCAAAAGTCATTGCAACTGGTTTTTTTCTTGCAGATATGTGAGCGCAGCACAAAGTGCTATGTGTCGCGTGGAAGCCATGCAGGCATAGTGTGTATGCACAACAACAGATGGCTCTGTGATTGCAGGAAGTAGCACAGAGAGCGCTCTGAAATCAGTTGTGTGGCGAGCGTCGTGCGAGATGGACAAAACCCGTGTTGAGCAGCGCTCGTACATCAAACTAGCCGTTCGCCGAGGGTTGAATGCGAGAGATTGTCACAGTGAATTGGTGGACGCCGTTGGGGATAATGCTCTCCCATACCGAACAGTAGCATGGTGGGTACGAAAGTTTCATCAAGGACGTGTGTCAACCAGTGATCAGCAACGCTCGGGACGGCCTGTCAGTGTGCGGACCGACGTGGCACGTGCCGTCATCGAGCAGCTCCTGGAGGAAGACAGACGATGGACGCTACTGGAGTTAGAGAGGGCAAGTGGCTACGAGAAACGCACCATCCACAGGATATTGCGGACAGAGCTGCAACTGCGCAAAATCGCATCGCGGTGGGTACCACATGCACTGACGGAAATTCAACGGTGGATGCGATATGCAACATGCTCCGACCACCTAGCACGCTTGCAACTGGACGGCGACCACTTCCTGTCACGAATAATCGCCATCGATGAATTTTGGGCCAGGGCATACGAACCAGAACTCAAACGTCGGTCCGCGGAGTGGCGACATGCCGGATCACCAAGGCCGAAGAAGTTCCGTCAGAATCCTTCCGCCGTGAAATTGATGGTGATCGTCGCGTATGACGTCAGGGGTGTCATTGTGTGCCACTTCGTTCCACATGGCAGAACAGTGACAGCAGAGTACTACAAAAACTTCCTCGTGCGACAGGTACGACGTGGCGTTCGGGACAAACGCCCGGACCTTCTGGAGAGTTCAATCATCCTGCACGACAACGCTAGACCACATAAAGCAGAGTGTGTACGGCGGCAACTGCACCGCTGGGGATGGGAAGAATTGGACCACCCGCCGTACTCTCCTGACATTTCGCCCTGTGACTTTCATGTCATACCCAAGGTTAAGGATCCACTACGTGGAAGGCGGTTTGCGACACGAGACGACATTGCCAATGCTGTGCAACAACAGATGACCCAATTCACACATGGTGCGGCCAATGGTGACGCAGATGGTATTCCGAGTCTCCCACATCGTTGGTAGCATGTGGTGCACATGGCAAGTGACTACTTTGAGGGCCTTTAACCCCAGTTTTGTTCTGTCAACTGTAGAACAGGTATGTATTTGTCTTGCACGATCAAACCAGTATTGTCCTGTACAGTATCGTAATAAATATGTGAGGCACAATGTTCGCGTGTTTTAACTGTCCCCACATGTAGTTCCCCCCTCGTCCTTTCATCTGTATATGTCGCATTTCCCAACCGGGCTGTTATCTGAAAGAAAAAAAATAGTTGCAATGACTTTTGCCCCAACCCTCGTATATATATATATATATATATATATATATATATATATATATATATATACACACACAATATTTCGAGTTACTAGTTAGTTTTATTTTCGATTTCGCTGTTATGCGTGTAACTTTAAACAGCATGTAGAGGACATCAAGGTGCACACATTTTTCTAATAATGTTTGACTAGTAGCTGCAAGCCCTCAAAAACGGACTTTTTAAACCGCGTACGAATACAACCACAGCACATTTTCACTGTTGCCATTGTCATTGATTTTTTGTGTCGGAAATCCCTAAAAGCGATACTGCTGTGTGGGTACATTATATTCCTAGCAGAGACGTCGACAGGGTGAGGTCTCAGTTTTAAACCCTTTATAAGTCATGTTTGTGTAAGCATCATGTTAAGTTGTGTAAGTATGTTGCATATTCTGTTTCATGTTTATGCAATAAAGTAGATCTTTTGATAAGTTTTGCCAGAGTTATTCAAATTTCAGAGGCCGGCCTTTGCGTTGATTGTTTTCACACTTAGCGTACTACAAATTTTGTCGTTTCCAACCGAAAATAAACGTGACAGTGGCAACCGTGTATATGGTAACCGTAACCGGGGCATGGCTGCATTGCATATATACAGGATAAAAATTGCGAAGCTTTAGAAAGAGAAGTTGTTCGTTTGATCTTCTCTAGACGCTTTTGAAGTTTGTTGGTTTGGTACGGCGGCACCGGGTGTACTTACGCATACATACTCAGGAATTTGTAAACATATATATTGCAATTTTTTATTGTGCATATAAATCCACTGTCTGCTGATAATATGGGAGATTGTTCTGTTAGGATTTATAAGCGTATTTCTCATATCTCCCTCCATAGGTTACAGAATTTCTATTCTCTAACTGTAGAGAAACACACAATCGTCTTCGAGAAAAGACGTTACCTTATTATTGCTGTGAGGTTTCTCCATGCCGATATGTCTCCTGGCAACTTGTTGTCCTGGCAACCGCACGTACCATAATGCACCGGTCTTTCTCTCCCCAACAATGGGAAATGCTGAGTTTTAAAAACGATTCGTGAACCGTCAATAAAAAGGAAATTCTCGATGAGATGCTAAGGAGGTTCTTGCCATTCAACCATCGCAGCTGCTCAGCCTCTTTGTAAGGAGAAAATATTCAAAAGACGTCATTCTTTCAGTTTCTCTTGTCATACTTTTCGCTGTGCTCTTTCTATTCAATCTCGTTCTCCGATATTTCAAACTTTTGACCTCGCACTTGAGTTGTTTTTCCCTGCTCGGTCCCAGGCTTCTCAATGTTAGTATTTTATTCTCCTTTTGAAGATTGTTGTTCAACTTGTCAAGGTGCTTTATAAAAGGCGCGTCCAACTTTTGTGTGCTGGAGAGAGGAATTTAATCTAAGCCCTTGAAAGGCATGTGACCATTCTTTGTAGTGATTCTACTTTTGCAACTGTGTTTTATTATTTGTGAGACATTTCTCCTTGAGATACTCCTTGTATTATCCCCTTGACTTGCTTTACATAGTAGAGCTTTAAGGCCAGGAGGAACAGTTTCAGTAGAAAGACCTTAGCATTACGCTTATGGGAGTATTATTTTACTTTTTCTCCTGGTAATATTAAACTCCCTATGGCATAGAAAAAGACACGAACGTAAAGAGGACATGTTGAATATTTTATTTGTCGTAAAAATCGAAAACTCCTATTTGATTAGCCGTAACTTGAAGTTGAAGTGGTTGCTGTTTTTCTTTCTTCAAAAGGAATGCATGAGATTCTGAAAATACTTATTCATCCAATATTTCAAACATCGTATCTAGCTTAATACTCAACTTGAGAGACCGCTTCTACTTGCAACATGGGAGAGAAATTCATACTCTTTTATAGTCGGGTTTATTTTTTAGTAGCATTGCCCATTCCGACCTGGTTCGAAACAAACTGTTACTCTTCACCTTTAGACCTGAAGGAATTTTTTCTTCCATTCATCCAAGCGTACGTACAGTCACCCGCAATAAAAATAAATGGGACACCAGCATCCTGAAATAGGGTAACTTCGGTGATTAACGCCACCAATTGGTCATTTCGTTCTAGAACTCATACATTTTTATTGTTAGGAACATGAAACTTACATGTATAGGAGAATGAACTTTCCTCTATTGTGTAATAATAAAATATTGATTGCACTGTTATAATGAAAGCAATAAAATTCTAAATTCTGTGTTAATGCAAAATGGCGTTATTTCCAGACCTGTCGGGTAATAACGCCATGTTCATAATTACAAGTAAAACATTCACATTATCCTAATTACAAGTAAAACATTCACATTATCTTTACTAAACTGTACTAGGAAAAATAATTACTGTAGTAAGTTATTAGAAAAAAAAGTCTTTTTTTGTCTTTTCGCGATACCCAGTCCCTCAAAGTTCTGCGAGGAACGTGCAGCACATGCTATCTTCTATCCCTTGTTTGATGGCCGCCATAGCTTGCCTCAAGTCATCCACTGACCATTTGGCCCGTATATTTCTACATTTCCTCGCCATCTGAAAGAGGAAATTAGCCGAGAATAAATATCTGTACGCCTCGAAAGTAACTGAGCAAGGATAAACCTATTTTCAAAATCAACATTTTCTCAAATTTGAGTTTAAATTGAGTGGCGTTATACCCCGACACGATGATGGCGTTATTTCCCGAAACAACAGACTGTAGTTTAACCAACTGTTCTAAACTTACGACACCGACCATGAAAACCGTACACACATCATTCACTTACGTAATAAACGTATTGTGTACGTACAGCATTGTTAACATTTAAAATCTAATCCTACAATAGAAAAACACTCACCTTTGTCGGCGCGATGAAAATGTGGACCCTTTTTCCTCGAAACTCCACTCAAACGTCTACACTGTTCAAAGTGTTTCTCTTAAATGAAGGCTCGACAATGGCAACTGTTCTTATCAGCAATGCTACCAGGCCCCATTGTTTATGGCACAATGGTGAGTCACACCTTAACTTTACATGCGTCCATGTTTTCAGAGTTGAAACTTTGAAATGGCGTTATTTCCCGCCTGGCGTTATTCACCGAAGTTATCCTATGTGCTTTCCTCCGTAGCGTTATGACTGTTGCCTATGTGGAAGGCGGTGGCCGAACTTACTATTAATGGTTTGCTTATTAAGCTCGCTCAGCGCCTATAGTTAGGAAACACACATAACACCATGCACAGAAGCGAATATTTCAGAATCTAGATGTCCCGTTTTTATTGCCGGTGACTGTACATAAAATTATAAGGGATAACAAACACATACTTACCCACGCACCCAGAAGTTGGGTCATATATTAATCATCTTGTTAGTACGGCTGAGATTTTCTTGACGTTTGTTAAGGGCGTTGTAGTTTCTGCAATAGAAAAATATGTAATGAAAACTAAAGTAGAGTGCTTCGTTACAGCATACGTATGCAGATTCGGCAATTTTTACGTGATTGAGCATATTTTAACTATATAGTCAGTCATGTTCGACATATTTTTGCTTATTCAAGGCATAAGGAACTTTCTTCCTATGCTTGGCTATTTGTGAATGAGATATCTCTCCATTTCCATTTTATTATTTGTATTAATATTGTTCTAAATGAAATGTTGTATGGCTTAATTGTAACCCTATTGAGATAATAAATAATAATAATGATGATGTCATCTCGGTGACCGAGTGCGCTGAGTAGTTGAGTCACGACCATACCACCGAAAGTTCCAGAATTTACATTAGAAATGAATTTCTCATTCACAGCGAACGCTGGGGTTTGAAGCTCCCTCGTTCCTCCCTCGAAATCCTAGTCTGTTAGGCGATATGTTGTTTTGAAAGGATTCAGGTTTGTGAACGGTGAACCATCGTATCAAATAATATTTTTCCTTTGCATGATTATTTTAACGACGACTGTGATAACTGATAGCACTATCCGTTGCAAATAATTCTGAAGGAATTAATTTGTTTCACAAATCATATTATAACAGTGGGCTAAAACAATTGTTTATTGTATTTTTATGTTTAATAAGTAGAATCTATACAAAGGACTATGATAATTACATGGTTAGTGGTGATATTACTCCAAATAAACAAATTAATGCTTGATAAGACCTTGTTTATTTGGATTTTTAACAAAAAATAGGAATATCTGTTACATTCCGAGTCATCCTTAATTATTGTAAGTGATGCAAGTCTAATTATTGTACTTTAAAGTGGTGCACGTTTATGATTAAAGTCGCTGTGGTCCAGTCGGTAGGGCGTCTGACTGCCACGCAAGAGACCGGGGTTCGATTCCCGAAGGGACGGATTTCAGATGGTAAATTTGGTAGCAATGTTCCTGTATTGAGCGGCTCTGGGTTCTTCCCGCCTCTAATGAATTGTAGTAAAGGCTGCTGGAGCGTGGTGCTGATCTCGTTACCTTCACAAACGGCCGAGATTGTGATATTGTGGGGCTCTATCTCGACACCCCCCCCCACCTCTTTATCTTTATTTACACATGTATGATATTTTGAGAAAATTGTTTTTTGTGCTCACATAAAGGCGTAATTTTTTTTTTTTTTATCAAGAATAATTTGCAAGGTACTTTCATGCACTGTTGTTCATAATAGGCTAATGGCCACTATTTAAGTTGCCTTGCTCAGATCCCACTGGAGCCCGTTCCAAGCAACAGATTTCACTTAAAGTTCGTATAGAGGCTGTGGAGACCATGGGGAAACGAATGCTGGTGAAAAAAGTAGTTCAAATTTTCACCAACAGGTGCAAATGTGGCGCTTAAAACTAAATTTACCCTACTCAGAGCCCTCTGGAGCTCGGTCGCAGGAACGGATTGCGGTGAAAGTTGATAAAGAGGATATAGAGTCCATGGGGAAGCGAATACTAATGGAAAAAGTAGTTCAAATGTTCACCACCAGATTGAAATGTAGCGCTGTAACAACAACCACTAATTTGAGTTTATGGCGGTACAGCAGTGTTCACTATGCGCCCTGTCAACGAGAACGACCCTTTGGAAGCATAAGACGGTGTAGTCAATGGGCGCACGAAGAATTTCCCTTGATGTTGCAGTGGATTTCAGCGCCACTTTTCAACCTGGTGGTGAAAATTTGAAATATTTTTCGTCAGCATTCGCAACTTTAATTGTGGCCCCCTGTATGTTTTGTTAACATTATCTTGAGCTTGTAGAAATGTTGAATCACCTATTTTTCCATGGTTTATATATATTTCAGATTGCTGAACAGTCCGAACTAGTGAAAACACTGGTGGGGTCAGGTTCGATGAGCGACGAACTGGCGGCGACTCTTAAGGAATTTCCAGTGGCCATTCTCTTCGTCACTCAGGAGGGAATGACCGAAGACGGCCCGGAGGACCAAGGGATCTTCTACAGGTATCCGGGCACCCGGGACAACCTTTTCTCATTGGCCAGGGGCACCTTCCTCACTCTACACCATTTGCTTCCGGAACTCACTGGATCTACACCCGTCAGGTGAGTCTGGAAATATACCACCCTTTCCTCAGCATATTTTCAGCATCGATCTTGACTGATTGATTGAATTGGGTTATTTTAACGAAGCTTATCTGCCACTTTTGACTAATTGGGACGATGCGTATGAGTGATGATACGATAAAATTGATGAAGGGACACTCACAAAGAACATCCATCCCCACGCCAGTGTCCTTTAAACCAAACCAATCAATCAATTTCCCAAATTACAGAACTTTAAGTCAGAATGTTGGACACAATCATTCACAGCAAACAATATATACTGCTAGGAGATATTATCAAATATTAATGTAAAATGGACACATTTTTTTTTATTTTTTAAATAATTACATAATTGATCACATCACTTTACCTCTTCAGTTAGAATACCTTCTGAAAAAACAAAAAAGAATGCAGTTGTGAAGCAAGGGAGGTGTAAACAGGTGCAATTGCCCCTTCGTCAGTTTCAAATTTTACATTCATATGTAGGACTCAGAAGTTTACCTGAAAATTCTCAAAAATAGCCCACATATATTTTTAAAAAATATGATGCTGAAAATGTAGGACATGACCAACGACAAGAGAATGTCTGAGAATGCCTGAGAGGCAATAATATACATCAAGTGATATTTCGATGTGTGAGGAATCAATATTGATGCAAATATAAAATTTACTGGAATTGTAAACATTGCAAATAATTTTAACGAGACATGAATTATCACAATAAACATTCTGACTGCTGCAGTCTTCGAGTTAACCAATTGATACCACCTCTATTACCCAGATAATGGTGGACCAAATAGAGCCCATTAAATACTACAGCCCCTGGCCAAATTATTAGACGCACCTCCAAATTTTATGCAAAATTTTAAGGATGCTATTATCTCGTCTAATTTTTTGTTATTCTCTATTTCTTTTATTTATATTTTATTACATGAAATATTACATTGATTACCTGTGAACCTTAACAAAAAACAACAATTACTTGATACATTAATAGTTACAAATATAATTTTTTAGTGTATCTTGAATATTAGCTATATAATATGTACATATGACTGGAAGTCAATTTTAATATTTGGTTGAGCCGCCTTTGGTCTTTATCAGTACTTGGATTCGTCTTGGCATACTATCAATGCATGCTTGTACTGTCTCTTTCATATGAAGATGGTGATTCACACAAGTGGAATTATTTTTTCAATTAGGCCAATTCTCGTCGTAATTGTTTGCTTTGCCACTTTTTTCACTAGGTACCAAACATTTTCAATTGGGTTCGTATCTGGAGCCAGGGCAAGAGAGGGACATTTTCACTCTATAGAAACTGTTTTATGGATTTTGCAGTATGGCATGAGGCTCCATCCTGCATGAATACGAACTGTTCTCCATTTGGGAACCATTTTCTTACTTGAGGTAGCAACTTTCTTCTAAGCACTTCCCTATACTGTTCTTGCCTCATTGTTCCTTGTACCAAATACAGACGTCCTGTACCTTTGCTACTAATGACTGACCAAATCATAACTTTTATCGGATGTTTGACAGTCTGCACAACACAATCAGGATTGTATTTTTCACCTGGACGTCTTCTCACAAACTGAGATTTATTCCCCAAGATTTCAAACGTGCACTCATCACTAAAGCAAACAGATCTCCAAAAGTTCAAATCTTTTTCTTTGTGACCTTTTGCCCAACGAAAACGTTTACGAATCATTGCAGGGGTTAATTTTGGCTTCTAAGCAGGTCTGAGTGCCTTCAGGTTCATATCAGAGAGCCTACGCCTTACTGTTCTTTCAGATGCACGAACACCACTCTTTTCAAGTTTATCTTTAAGTTCCTTTGTACTCGCAAATCTATTCGCGAGGCAAATGTTCTTCAAACAATGTAAGGATTTTGGAGTAAAAATTGTTTTACGTCCACATCTGTCCTTCCTTTGTGGCTCACACTGTCCACCATATTCAATTTTCTTCTTTATTCGCCTCACCGATGCTTCAGACACATCAGATCGTCGAGAAATCTCGCGATTAGAGAACATTTTTGTCTTTATTAGTGCCTTAAATTCAGCCATCTTTCTCGGTGTCAAGTCACTTTTTTTACCCATGACTCCCAAATGTTAATAATTAAATTTAAAATATATACTGACAGTGTACAAAAACAATATCACTGCAAAATTTAGCACAAATACGATTCACTATTCGCAAGACGTCCTCCTCTCAACTCAGCTTGAATTGAACTGCGGCATGTTCGTTCAACAACAAAGACATTTGGTGTTGGCGGTATTGTTTGTAACAACAGTACCTCCTCCTCTCATATTGTTCATTACAATAATCAAAGTTAAGCCACAAAGAACCCTATTGCAACATTTTAAATGTGAAAAGTAAGTGAACTGTTAAAATTGTCCACTGTGTCAAATTACATTACTATGTATTATTATTACTATTACAATTATTGTTATCAATGTTATTCAAGAAAGTGCATTTGTATGTATTACTCGTATTTGCCAGGGTTCAAATAACGTACAGGAAATTTTTCAGATAACAAATGGTGAATTTTGTATAATTTTCCCCTTCAAAACTATTATTTTAAAAAAAATTGTGGTGCGTCTAATAATATGGCCAGGGGCTGTATATATATTTAATTACAGTATAAATTATTCTTATTAGTAAATTCGTTCAGTAGTCACTAACCAATCAAATATGGACGTGTAGAATTCTGATTAATTAGTATTCATAGAGCATTTTGTGGTTATGCATTAAATAGAATCCACTGCGTTAAAATATCTATTCATTCATTCACAAAATAGGTTGTTTTCTATTTTTATAAATGTTGCCTACTCTTCTTAAGACAGAGTATCATTTCACAATACAGAACCCAAATTAATCTTAGGCTACGTTAGGTTAGTTTTGCAAGCATAGGAACATGATTCGTCACAGCTCTTTTTTATTTTTCCCTTCCATTACAGTACCACAGTACTTGCTCGAGGTCAACTAGCACATGTCACATACACTTCGGAAGGAAGTAATGTGCTACTTTTGGTAGTCCCAGACAACAGGTTAGTATAAATCTCAATATCTTTTCACGTATTGAGTTATTTTTTAAAAAAATATTATTTAAGTTTAATTTTCTCCAACCAAAAACAAAATGGAACAATGGAAACAAAAAAACTTTAAAAATAGAGAGAGAGAGTGTGACACAAATAGCAGTGAACTCTCCAGGATACATATACTCGCTTCTGGATTTTGGACTCTACTCAATTTGTTTGAAATTTATTATACAGGGTGGATAAGAAGTAACTAGGCATTGAAAATTTGCTGTAGTTTTTGTAATATTTATGCAACCTCAGTGACATTTTATGTACATCTGAATTTTTCTTCTCAGCCACCCTGTAGTCTACGGTTAATCAGTTATCCAGAGGCTAGTACCCTTTTTCGTGTAGTACCTTCACATACCCTAAATGCGCCTTCATGTCACTGTGCTATATGCACCGGATCCTTTTGTGTTTCATATCCTGTCTCACCAAAATACATGTACTTTCAATTGCTGGAAAATAATACAAGGATCCATAAAAGGCAACAGTTATTATCTAGGGGCATACCTGTTGACTGTGGTAATTTTAATATCACAGTGAAATAAATGTACATAATGTCTGTAAAGTTATCAAATATAAAATATAATAATTTACACTACAAGTGGCTTTTGGCTCGTAAAGGTGACATTTCATTTTTTTTTCTAGATGTTCATTGGCTGAAGCCATAATGCTAACGAAGGAGCTTGTCCGTGTAATGTTATTCAATTACCAAACAATGTCAAGGTAAGTGCTGAAATTAGTTTATCTTCATTTAGTGTTACTTTTAAAATTCCATAACAGCATCGAAAGTAATGCACCCACGCCAAGTTTACATAAGGTTTGTTTGCGTATTTATAATAATAGAAAGGATCTGGTTAGTGCTTTTACGTAATGAAAATTGAGAATAATTTTTATGTGAATATCCTCAATATAAACGACTGCATTTTATGCCAGATAGACAACCTATTTTCTTATTTTTTTTTACCCAATGGACACATATTAAGAAGGGGACTCCCGTACTTGAGAACTACCTTTCAGTCATGTGTCAAAAGTTGTTCGGCATTCAAAAGACACAGTTTAGAGTCCACTTTGATGTTGGTACGTTAATCGGGGTTGGACCTTCAATTTAAAGTGGAACCGCTGTGCGCAGTGTGCTGCACTGGGGGATCGAAGCTAGGATCTCATGATTACAAGTCTGCACCATTCCCACTATGCCATTGGGAAGGTCCTAGCATTCAAAATAGAAAAAAACGCAGTTGCCTTTTTATTACACGACCTACAGCCCCATCTGATTTGAGTTAATCGTTTGTATGGCTTTAACTACTTTAGGATTTGAATGTAGCACATTCTGTCTGTGCACTGACCCTTAGAAGCTAACATGTATCTCAGGATGTGAGAACAATTAAATATTTGTTGTATTGAAATGTTCGAAACAACTAATTCTCTGGCAGTCATAATAAACCCCGAAAGTTTATTGCAGTGCAAAACTATCTCGAACTATCTTCGAGGGTCATTCAGAAAGAAAGGAACGTTTTGGTGTAAAATACAAACAAGAAATGATGTGTGAAAAAAAAATATGATACAGAAACTACATGCCTTACTCTACTTTCCCACATATTCGCCATACCCATTCAGGCAGTTATCATAGCGTGATACAAGTTTGTTGATACCGTCATTGTACTCGGTTACCGCCAGTGTGTTAAACCATGTAGTGACAGTGTCTTTGAGGTCATCAGCCTTGGCAAAGTGCTTTCTGGAAAGAAAGTATTTCAGTTGCTTATGATTTACATTGGCATGAACTTTTCTCGCATTCAGAAACCTTATCGCACTCCGCACATCACACTTGGCAGGAATTTCAGTTTTGTTGTACATTTTCTGGGCTCTCCACGTCTGCATCGTTTCGTTGCTTGGCTCAAACTGAGGGGGGGAGGGGGGCATGTGGAGTGCTCCTTCTGTATGGAAAACACTTTGCCACGGCAAATGAACTCAAAGACGCTGCCACTACATGGGCGGCAACCGAGTAGAATGACGGTATCAACAAACTGGTATCACGCTATGATAGCGGAAATGGCGAATATGTGGAAAAAGTAGAGTAAGTTATAAAGTTTCTGTTACATGTCGTTTTTTTTACACACATCATCTGTCGTTTGTGTTTTCCACCAAAACGTTATTTTTTTTCTGGATGACCCTTGTTCAAATTTCCTCCTGTTTACTGTACCTCTCAGGTCAATCCTTAGGGACGTCCCCCGAACCCTGCTGATAAATTTGTAATAAATGAGTGGAGTGGGCAATACTGAGAGTTGTTGTACGCCTACCCAAACCAGAGGGGGATGTCCCGACCATCGCCAATTATCTCAGTTGACTGAGGGTTTCTGCGGGAGCATCAATTAATGAGTCATCGAATGTGGCCACAGCCAGCGCGTCTATAGTGATACTGGCCTCTCTCGCCCCAGAGCTTCCGTACAACCGGAATAAATAATCAGTAGGTGAAACCCAACGTTCTGGAGCGGTCTTTTGACCTACTTTTCGCCTTACGACATTTTACTATAAGGCTGTCTCCCCTTACGATATTTTTCTGTAAGGCTAGACCGGTCCTTTGACCTACTTTTCGCCTTACGACATTTTACTATAAGGCTGTCTCCCCTTACGATATTTTTCTGTAAGGCTAGACCGGTCCTTTGACCTACTTTTCGTGTAGACCCAAATAGAGAATTCAACGCCCGAAAGTGGAGCTCGGTGGAGCTCGCCTTAATGGTTTGCTCTTGTAAGGCATGAGCTCTATTTTCTCGCAGTGTTACCAACTCCTCACTCGAAAAAATCACCAGGGTTTTTGTTTTTGGGTATAACCTAACCTAAAGCAAGGAGGTGGCAACCTTGCTTGAGGTATTTTCTCGCAGTGTTGCCAACTCCTCACTCGAAAAAAATCACCAAGGTTTTTTTTCTTGGTCTAACGTAACCTAAAGCAAGGAGGTGGCAATTTTGCTTGAGGCTTGCCTTACAGTGCATAAAGCAAGGTTGCCAACCCACTGGTACTTTTGCCATAGCCTTTTACAAGAAAAAAAAAGAGAAAGGGAAGAGTTAAACAACCGACAGCTTACCCACAGCCTTTTTTGCTCTAACCTAACCTAAAGCAAGAAGCTGGCAACTTTGCTTGTGCAATCAACCCGGTCGACCGCCCTCAAGTGGAGATAAGCGTTGCCAACTCCTCACTCGAAAAAAAAATCACCAAGGTTTTTTTGGTCTAACCTAACCTAAAGCAAGGAGGTGGCAATTTTGCTTGTGCAATCAACCCGGTTGACCGCCCTCAAGTAAAGATCAGCGTTGCCAACCTACATATACTAAACAAGGAGAGCCGGCACTGCCGTAAAAGAGAGAGAGAGATGGGTGGATGGTAATATAGTATGTGTGTGCGTGTGTGCGTATAATATGTAGCATTATTAACTAGAGTGTGTTGGCAATTTACTTGCAACTAAAAAAATAGAGATGCCAACGTTGGTGTAAGATGAAGAGAGAGAGAGAGAGAGATTTATGGCTGGCAACAGTAACGAGCGAATGCGCCATATCGTAATTTTCCAACTCCGTATATCGTGATTTTTGTAAACCTCTCTCTCGGGGGAAACACGATGTGTTATACACACGCGCGCGCGCGCCTGTATTGTGACGCAAACAAACAAACAAAATAATAAATGTTGTCTTTTAGGATACCTGGCCCCCTATAACCTCGCGAGGGTGCGTGGTGCCCAACGCAGTTCTAATGGCCGCGGCTAACAAAGCCATGCCTTTGTAGAGTTTCATGGGTTTTTTTTTAACCCCCCCCCCCATAACTCCCTACAGAGGACCTCCGTGTGTAATGTGTGTGTTTTATGATTGAAGAGAAGAAAAATATTTTGGTTAAGAATAGAAAGTGTAAGAAGTAAAAAAGTTTCCGTAGGGTGCTGCATCTGAAAGAAAAAAAAATATCCTCAAAATAGTGTACATAATATGATAGAAAAATATAAAAAAAATGTAAATGCAAAAATTAGTGTGAATGATTGTTTTTTTTTAAAAAAAAACGATAGAAAAATATAAAAAAAAGTGTGAATGATTATTTTTCTTTAAAAAAAATGATAGAAAAATATAAAAAAAAAGTGTGAATACAAAAATTAGTCTGAATGATTGTTTTTTTTTTAAAAAAAGTGGTGCAAGAAATAATACGTACTTTTTTGATGCAGAAGTCTAATGGTGCGAGCAGGTTTCTTCCTCGTCATGACATCCCCATTCTCGGGTGTGGATGTTGCAGTCGAGTAGCCTCAATTTGGTGTCGTGGGGATCAAGCGCCACTTTGTTGATCGTGGATGTATGCAACTGGTCGATGGTGCTCGTGATCCGATGTTCGGTCATGCGTTTGATTTTTTTGTCGAACAAGCACGACTTGTAATCTTCTACGGTCAGTTTGTTTGTGCTCGAACGCCCCACCCCTTTTGCTTTTTTTATTTCGGTCTCGTCCTGGATTTTCACGGCATACATTTTCGCTCGAAGACCCGCAAACTCTGTGATGATGCGGCCGTTGACTTCATCCTTCATCTTCCCGATCGTCATTTTCTGGCTGTCGTCGAAGAGCGCGTGATCTTTTGGATAGTTCGAGAAGTCGAAATGGTGGCTTATGCTTTTTAGATCTTCGTATAGATCATTGGTGTGGATGTTGTACACGAAGCTGTCCGTGTCGGTGTACGCCACCTCGATTGCCTCTCCATAGCGCGGTTTCATGATGTCGTAGTGAAACTTGTACATGGCCAGCTTTGACAACTCGAGGATTGCGACTCCCACGGCGATTGGTTTGTCGAATGTTATGTGGCGGAGAGCACGTTCGATCAATACCAACGTGTCGCTCAGTATCGTGAAGTTCTTGTACGTGGGCTGAGCGACGAGCTTGTTTATTTTCTTCGGGTCGGAGACCAAGTTGATATTTCTTCTTTTCCTCGCATCTTCCATGCTCTTGCCGTAGATGCTGTTATTCATCAACTTGTATAGGTCTTTGTCTGCGGAAGAAGAAGCTGATGCTCGACGTTGAGTGTTGCCGTCGATATAGGGTGCTAGCCACCTGGTCTGTCTAAACTTCAATCCCGAGTGCACGCGCTTCAAAACCAATCCATGCTGGAGGTAGAATTGTAGGAGGCGATAATGCACCACGTAATTCTCTTTGCTCTTGAAGGTGAGCATCAGCTTCTTCTCCGGAGTCGATTCCATCACAGGTGCCATCGCAAATCCATGGTGTTCTCGATGAAGCGATGCAGGATATTCCAAATCTACTTTCAGGAAACATCCATTTTTATGATCTTCACTCCATTCCAAACAATCTTGAAGTTCCTGCTCGCTCATCCATTCGTATTCTCCGATAGGCAGAGTCTCGGACATGGCATAACCATACAGATTGTTCATGTCCCAGTATGCCAAGAAGTTTGTCGGTTTCCCTGCATCGAAATCGGCAACATATGGATTGTTGGCCTTGACGTATCGAAGGGGACACTGGACGATTCCACCACGTTTTGCCTCTTCGACAAACAAAAGTTGATTGACGTTTTTGATGAGTTCTATCTTCACCTTCGTGGATTTTAACATCGCCTGCCAAGAATAACCCGGTGTGGTGTAGCTGAAAGCGGGGTCCAAACCATATGCTGCCATTCCTCTCGAGCGATGGAGATGAAAACGGTCGCTCAATAGCGTAACATCCAGCTTCAGATACAGATCGTGATAGTCACCCATGGTTTGACAAGAGAATGTAGACCACACGAGGTGAGCATGATGGTAGTCCTCTTCGCTGCAACAGGTGTCGCTAAGACGACTGTAGAATGCTTCTCTTGGTGGTAATGATGTTTCTGAGAATTTGGAAGCATCCGTCATGTATTCGTACGGGTAAACACCCTTGCGTCTCAACAGTGCTAAATGTTGGTCGCCGAAACATTTCCTGGTGGCGATCAAATCATCGTCGGTGAGTTGAGACGCGAGTGTCGCCAAACTCGAAGACAGAAAGTTGTAGGAGTCCAAGAAGCGAATTTCTACGCGATTGCCATTTCCAACGTCCACCTTCTTGCTGAATGAAATGAATTTCTCGTTGGTGCGAGCTATGACGCTAATGGGTTGAGCGTCGCATCCCATCTCCTTTATGAAGATTTTGGCGTCGTAGCCCTCCAAATTGTGAATGAATACTGGAATAAAATTCGGTTTTTTGATTTGTAGATTACAGTTGTTACACAGGGGGGCCACATATTTTCCCGTGTGATGATTGTGGTGGCGAACTTTGACATTTTCGAGGGTGAAGTTACTTTCGCACACATCACACTGAGAGGCAAGGTCGTATGCTTTCTTCTCTTCCTGGGTAAGAGGCTCCATTGCTTTGTCTTCTCTTAGTGGAGGAGCGAATTGTATGGCCATCTGCTTCAAGGTTTGAAGGAATATTTGTGGAGCATCATTGCCACGATGTAAAATAACATCGCCTGTGTTGTTGACCATCAATCCAAAAGCGCAGGCTTCGTGATGTAGAATTTCGGTGGTGCTCGATACGCTGGGATTCGGTTCGCATGTGGCGAGTGGAAGTTGGAAACTTTCAAAGTCGGCGCATATCACCACGGGATGCCAGAGTAATGCGGTGTAGTTGGAAAATGTCATGTCTCGAGAAGGCATTTTGATAGTCGTAGCCGAATGTTTACTACACATTTCATGATGATCTCGGAGTTCTTCATCAGCATTCTTTTTTCCTTGACCGTAGAATATACTCAGGCATCTGTCGCATACTCCAATTTTATGGTGATCTGTGGTAATTTGACTTCTTGTTAATTTTGGAAGATTCTGAATTAGACAGTAATGATAATTATCATCATCTTCGATCAGGAGTAATCTGATGACACGATTACTTTTAATGTTGCTGTGTCTGAGAACGTAGATGGTGTTGTTTTTGTCTAATCCGAAGATGTGTACTGCTATATTTTCGTTTTTATCTGTCTTGTACTGTGCCTCAAATTTACTAATGTCTCGTAGATTTACGGGGTAATTAATGCCAGCCATAGGTTTTTCAAATTCTGAGAGATATTCCGGCTTGTTGTAGTGGTATAAACGATGTTTGTCATCATTGGCTGGGTGATGATCGGCAATGATGCACCACAAAAAGCATCTGTTATCCTCATTTTGAATGTTGATGATGGCTTTCTTACTGGCTATTTCCGGGGGCAAATTGATGTAGCTGGATGCTCCCATCGGGTTGTATCGTGCCACCTTCAAAGTTAAAGTGTGAGACGAACCGCAAAGTGTCCAACCCGATCCACGTTTTTGGAAAGTCTCGTGCTTGTTCAACAAAGCGTCAATCATCTGGTTGCAAATGGCATCCACCTCATCGACGTCGGCGGCGTGGAGGCTCTTTACACCAGTGTAATGATGGAAAGTTTCTCGCTCTTTTTTTACGTTTTCGTAAATGGCGGAAACGATGAGGTGGATTTTCAACGAGCATTGCAACAAAGCTTCGGTGATAGACGAAATTAACTTGCTTTTGACCGAGCGAAAAAAGTTGTTTAGATCAGATGTTTCTTCAGATCGGAAAGTCTCCTCGGTTAAAATATTTCGAATACTTTCGCCGGCACTCTTCTGCTTCTTTCGTGGCGCTTGATCGTCAACATCGAGCTCTCTCTTACTTGATCCTTTGCCATGCACATCCTTCCGATGTCTTCTCAAGTTAGAAATGGATATATATTTCCCACATTGGTCGCATGCACGTTTTGCTTCCTTCTTCTCCATTCTTTTGCTAAGAAAAAAAGATGGTTACTAAATTGCACACATTTTTTTTTGTGGTGTTATTTATATTAGATACGTTCTCAATTTTTTCTTAAATAACCAACATGAATCTCTTTGGTTTCCGAAAGCAAACAATGGAGACTGTACACCGCACGACGACAGATCATGAATTTCTACCTTCCGTATTAACTAAACTCAACGGTCTGTTGATCATTCACCTCAACAGCATTTGGACGAAATTGGATGAGGACGTGGGCAAGATGTTTTATGTTTTTAATAACAATTTACATTTCTACGAAATTCCGATCGACGGGAAACTTCAAATCACCGTGAATCCGGAAAACGCAGGCGAAATCAAAATTTCTACCGGCAAGAACATTTTTCGAATCAAGCACGACAAGATGCTTTCTAACATTACGTACGATGTGTCTGCAGGAGATTATCTTTACGTGGAACTCCTCGGAGATTACGATAAACTTATTCCTCTCTTCGTAGAATTACGAATCGTCTATCCTATTATAAATAACCGTTAACCAAAAATGCCTAACGACATTTTCGGCAACACCAAGCGTGTAGACCACGCAGAAGAGATTCTCATGTTGGACATTCGAGTTAAGAAGTTGAGGACCGATTTGATTGCTTTGCAGGAAACCTTAAACAAAAGTTTAGAGTCGGAAATCGCTACGCTCCAAACGCAATGTCTCGACCCCATTCTGAAAATCGATTCCGAACTGAAAACGCTGATAAAAAATTATGTCGACGTACCTTCTTACGACAACGTTCAAAATATACAGTTGAGCGTGGATTCGCTTCAAAATGATTTGGCCAAATTACAGCAATTTCAAGCGAAAAATGAAGATTTGGAAAAATTGAAACTCGAAATCGAAGAACGAACTTCCGCAATAGAAAAGAATTTCTCTGAACTTCAAACCGTCGTGAACGATATTGATGTAGAACGCTTTCATGTCGTCGTTTCCAAATTACAAGAAGAATTCACCGGCACGTTGGAAGAAATTAAATCCAAGTTGCAGACTTTGGAAAATACCATGACGAACCTACCATCGTCGGACGAACTGCAGGTCATCGGTAAAAGCGTCGCGAACATAAAAATTCAATTGGAGGCCTATCAAGATTTCGAACACATTCAAACCACCATCGCTACGCTTCAGGCGTCCTTGGAATTGATCAACGAAGAAATTAAAAATATTCACGTTGAAGCGAGAGTGTTGACGAGCATTCAAGACACGTTGAGCACGGTTCAGCAGAAGATCGAATATTTAGAAAATTTAAACGTCGAAACGAATCTCGCTCATTTTCATCACGTACTGGACAAGATACAGGGTGACTTGGAATCATTACGAACGAGCGTGCCTTCGAGCGAAGATTTGGAAAAATTGAAAACGGCGGTGACGGCACTATCCGATTCGAACGACATCAAAAGTTCGTTGAGCGATCTCGAGAGTAAAGTGGGCAATCTCCCTACCTCCAAAGAATTACACGCTTTGAAAAGGAACATATCACGCATGCTGAAACGACTGGAAACGGAAACGGCGAACGTGGAACAGATTCGAGACGAACTTGCCTCGCTGGTGTCGACGCTGCCCACTTCGCAGAGCGTCGCCGACCTTCACATGCAGTTTACAGACATGCGAATCATCGTGAACGATCTTACCGAGAAGAGCTCGAAATTGAATCAAATCGAGAACCTTCAGAACATCGTCGTCAACATCAGAGATCAAGTTGGAGTGCTGGAATCAACACAGGAATCGACGCTGGCCTCTTTCGGTGCCAAGTTGCAAGAACTCAACGAAAGCTACAAGCAGTTGAACGTGGAAGTGAAAATCAAACCGTCGTTTTCTACCGTAACGGATACCATAGTCGAGCATTTGCTGCCCATCGAAAATAAACTCGGACAAGTTCACAGTAATCTGCTCGGCGTCGACACTAAATTCGCTAAACTGCATTCTCTGCAAGCCATCGAAATCAACAGCGTACCCAATCAACAGAGAATCTCCACGTTCGTCGAAGGTAACAAACTGTACATGTTGCATCCTTATCATCCGTACTACAAGTTTCTCCTCGATGGCACGATTCAGATAAACGAATTTTCGTACTGGTCTCACGGTAGAAAAGCTAGCGTTCCCACCATGACTTTGATATCGAATCGTGGTGTCCAGAAAGCAGGAAATATTCCTCTGGCGCGTTGGAACGAAACGCGCAACATATATGAAATACACGAAGACGAAGATCTCACCGTTTTCGACGTGAGTGCCGGCGATAAGCTGATCGTTCAAAACACGAGCGAAGTGCCACCCTCTTTGAATCCCATCACGCTTGTGCTTCTCTTGAAACGTAATCTCTAAGAAAAAATGTCAAGGCAAGCCATCGTCCAAGAATTGCATAAACCTGCACGCCGTAACTACGAACGTTTGGCCGTGGTAACCAAGGGCATCGACGACCTCTGGCAAAGTGACCTCGTGGAGATGAGTAGCGGCAATTTGAAAAACGTGCATAAATTGAACAAGGGCAGCAAGTACCTCCTCACCGTCATAGACACGTTTTCGAAATTCGCATGGGCTCTACCTTTGAAGGCAAAAACAGGAACGTGCGTCACGGAAGCATTCAAGACAATTTTTCGCGAAAGCGGCGGCAGACGACCACGGTTTCTGCAAACGGACAACGGTAAAGAATTTTACAACGCCGTATTCCAAAAGTTTATTCAAAAACACAAGATTCGACATTATTCGAGCTTCAGTCACATCAAAGCCAGCATCGTGGAAAGATTCAATCGAACCTTGAAAACACACATGTGGAAACGATTCACGCTTCGGGGAAATTACAAATGGGTCGACGTCCTGCCGGAACTCGTCGACACCTATAATGATACGGTACACAGAACGATAGGCATGAAGCCAGCCGACGTTACCAAGTCCGACGAGCAGCGTTTAATTTCTACCGTTTACTGTCCAAAGTACACACCCACGACAAAAAAAGCTAAATACAAAATTGGAGACCAGGTGAGGATCAGCAAATTCAAACGCACCTTCGAGAAGGGATTCACAAAAAATTGGAGCACAGAACTTTTTACGGTGGTTCGAGTTCTACCCGGAAACCGACACACGTATATAATAAAAGATAGTAGCGGCGAGATTTTGAAAGGAAGATTTTACGAAGAGGAACTCTCTAAAACGAAACACCCCGACACGTACCTCATCGAGAAAGTATTGCGTAGGAAAGGTGACAAACTGTTTGTCAAATGGCTGGGACTTCCAGAAAAGAGTTGGATCGACGAGAACGAAGTGATCTTGTGAGTACGTGGAACGTGGTGAAGCGTCTACCGGATCCGGAAAGTCAAACGAAGAAAAAGAACGGCGAGTTGCTTCCCGACAGCATCCGCTGTCTGATCGTAGGTCCTTCGGGGTGTGGGAAAACGACACTGCTCGTGGACAATTTTCTCCTCGCACCGAATTGGTTAAATTGGAAGAACAGGCACCTGTACGTGTTCTCGAAAAGTTTGGAGCAATCCAAATACCAGCAACTGATGAAACTGTACGATGGTCTGGACATTGCAACATTCGCCTCGGAAATAAAACCACTCGACGATTGTCGTGAAAATTCAGTTGTTGTGTTCGACGACGCCATCCTGGAAAATCAAAATGAAATTCGCAACTTTTTCACGCAAGGTCGTCACAAGGGAATAGATTGTTTTTACCTAGCTCAAACGTTTTCCAAAATTCCAAAACAGTTAGTACGCGACAACGCTAATTTCATATGTTTGTTTCGTCAAGATCACACCAACCTCAAGCACGCGTACGATGACTACGTAGGCGGAGACATGAACTACAATCAATTTTCGGAACGCTGCTGCTCTACTTGCTGGAACGGTGACGATTTCGGATTCGCGACGATCGACATGACGAGGAAACCCAACGATGGAAAATACAGAAACAAAATCAACGACTTTCTAAACGTTGCAACGTTGTGAGAAACGACGTATATAAATAACGTCATGACGAAACGAAAAATCGAAGACGAAAATCTCAAGCTTCGCGATTACCTCGCGAAACGCTTCAAAGGTTGGAAATCCGAGAATCGCGGATTCTACGAAGAGAAGAAACGTCAGGATCAACCTGTGATCGATGCCATCAGCAGTCTAGGTAAAGAAATTAAAAGTGTCACGGAACAAAATAAAAATTTGATCAATGAACTCGTACCGCTCGCAGCTAAAAGTTACACCGTACCCACGCCCATTTCGAGCATTCCTTCGACGCCGTTCGAACTGAAGGATGCACCTGCACGACGTCGAGCCATAGGCAGCACGTCGTCGTCTTCGGATAAGATCGAGTTGGGACCTTTGGCACGAGACTACCTGAGCACGGGGAAATTCGACAAGGATGAAGTGTTCGGATTGTATCCCAGCATGGAAACCAGCGAAGGCGGCGGTGTGGTGTGGAAGATTGGGAAATCGAAGGTGACCTTCGAAGGCAACGACATTAAAGTCAATTTAGGCGACAAGGATAGTTGGAACAGGTATCCGGGTACGGTTGGACTGTGGGAACTCGTCGCCAAAAAGCAGCCGAAAGATTACACCGACGAAGATTACCAGAGTTACAAGGAAATTCTGATCATGACGGATGCCTTGTACCAGAACAACGACGCCTCGCAGAATAGGGTGAAATCGAGCAGCGGCGAGAAGTACAGGAATCTCATCAAACCGATTTGGAACCAGGTCAAAACAGGCAGCGGCGTCAAACGCTACAACACGTTACCCAAAGAATTCGTTTGGGTGGACGACGTTAGGAAACTCGTGGACCGATTGTTGGTGATAGCCGGCGAAGAGAATGCAGGCAACCGTAATTTCTACAACGAGAAGGTTGGCATCGTGGACATGATCAGCACAAAACTTTCCAACTTCATCGTGAACGACGACAAGGGCATAGGTTACCTGATCAAAATCATCAACACGCTGCCTCCGAAATTCTGGAACGTTGCCGAAGGAAAGGGACTCGTGAACGACATCATCAACAAGTTACCTTTCGAGATGCATTTACCTGGCTACCAGTACTGCGGACCGGGTACCAAACTCGAGAAAAGATTGGAGAGAGGAGACAAGGGTGTGAATCCGTTGGACGCCGCATGCAAAGATCACGACATCGCCTACAACACCACGCAGACGGATCTGGATGCACGTCACGAAGCAGACAGAAAGTTAGAGCACGCAGCTTTCGAAAGATTCGTGAGTAGAGACGCATCGTTGGGTGAACGGGTCGCCGCACTAGGCACCACCATCGCCATGAACACGAAACAAAAATTGGGGTGGGGTATATAAATAACATACAGTAAAAAAACAACATGGCTTGCATAACTGATTTGCCGCACGAACTACTATCTAAAATATTCAAAAAGGTAGTTAACGGAGATGTTAATAAACTTGTAAACATAGCAAGAACAATGCCGGAATTTCGCATCCCTTGTGAAATGGTTCTCAAGGACCTTCTTCGGGAGATCAGCGGCCTGAGGTGCGGTGATCTCAACATTCTGCTTTTGGCTGCAGGGCAAAAATTGGACGATAGGTCGGACGAACTGTACGAGGCAAGGCAGGGAAGAAGACAGTATACTGATGATTGGTACAAGTCTATGCAGGAGACGGAAGATATCACTACGCACATCCTCGCGTTTTCCGAAGCACGAACTTTCTTCCTCTGTTAAAAAATAATAATATATATACGTGTCAAAAAAAAACTTGATATATAAATAACACACATCGTGAAAAAAAAATAATTTTTGGTATATATAAATAACACACATAGTGAAAAACAATTAAATTTCTCTCTAACACTCTGAAATTTTTTTGATATGACGACCGAAAAAATGAGCGATCTCCAAGCATTAAAACAAATGCTAAATTTATCAGTCGAGTATGTAAAAATTCAGGAATTGGAAATCGACAAACCTTACACGATAACTTCCGGTTCAATCGTTTCTACCCAGTATGGTCCCAAGGTACGCTTGTTGCTCAACGCACAATACAGTCTATTTTTACCAGATCGATACGCTAACATGTTATCCGATGAGAAGCTATCTATTTTAATCGAGAACAAAACTCGAATCGTGTACAAGGGGACAAAGGAACTTCTTGGCAAGAAAACGAAGCACGTAATAGAATTTGTGTAACGACAGCGAGGCCTTGAAAATATATAAATAACATACCGTAAAAAACTACACAAGAAAAAATCTCAGAATATATATATAAATAACATACCGTGAAAATAACACATAGAGCATCAACATGAAGCCCAAGGGTGTCGTGTACCAGATACCATACTCCAATCTAAAAAATCTAGGTGCTCTCGATGGGTTACTCACCAAGAAACAACGCGAGAAGAAACGTTCTTGCTTGTCAAAAGGACACGGAATGAAATTGCTGCTCAGCACACCTCAATTGAAAAGATTGCAACGTTCGCGGAAACAGCAAAAGATCGGAGGTTTCATATTCAGCATCCCGGCCATCCTGGCAGCATTGGGGGCCGTGGGAAGTTTGGCCGGCGGAAGTGCCGCCATCGCGAAAACCGTCATCGACTCGAAGAAGAACAAGGCGGAATTGGAAGAACAGAAACGTCACAACCTGGCCATGGAGAAGAAGGGGAAGGGCGTGATGAAAAAGTTTAAAAAAAAGAAACAGAAGCACTCACCAACCGAGACATTGAATCTCTGATCGAACCGTTACAAATCAAACACTTCAGAGGAGTTTTCATGTCCGACTCGTTACCTTCAACCGTCAAAAGAAGAGAATGCGGAGTAGTCAACTTGGACGGTCAAGAAAATCCAGGCACGCATTGGATATGTTACCACAAAAATGATGATAAAGCATTCGTTTTCGATTCTTTCGGAGGTGTTCCACCTGCAAATTTAATTCATTATCTGAAAACGAACAAAACCTCCATATACTACAACGACGAACGCATTCAAAATTTCGGAGACGTGAACTGCGGCCATCTCTGCCTTTCCGTACTCACGTTTCTCTCTAAAATAAATAACCCTACGATCGAGGATTTCCAGAAAGCGTTGTGGAACCTCAAACAGCATCACTAGGATGGGCGTGTTCCATCTCACGAGCGAATCTTCAATCTTGAAACTCACGCTGCACGACGACATCGTCTATCCTAAATCCGTGGCTCTGCGTGCATTCTACAGCATGTACCTCATACCCAACGTCACGCAGCACAACAACAAAATTAGCGTCGGAAGCGAACACATCGTCGTCACGCCAGGACAATACAATCTTTCCACTTTGCAAGCTCAATTACCCAAAGGCACATACCTTTCTCAAAATTCGGTCACGCACAGAGTGGAAATCCTATCCGCGACGGAGACCGTGGACCTGGGCACCATGGGAGAACTTTTAGGTTTCGAGAACAACCACCCAAAACTCGAAGCTGGCATCAAGCACGTAGCAACCAACATTCCTAAATTCTTGGCCATAGAGACTCTGAACGTACACTGTAACGTGGCCGAAGGTATGATCACGAAATCTTCGGACGGATTGTTAGGAAGTCATAAGCAGACGGGAATCATAGCCACTTTCAAACCAAGTTCCGAGTTCATGGAACCGATCATCTACACGCCCTCTTCGCCGATCTATTTTCCAGTATGTCGCAACCGCATAGACGACATAGAGTTGGTGGTGACGAACGAGAAAGGAGACGTGGTGGATTTCGCAGGTGCCACTACGACGGCCATCGTGGAGATCAACGTATAATAAATAACCATACATGCAAAATGGAGCAAATCGAAAGTTACGAATTGCAATCTTTCCCTCCCAACCGTCGCACGTTTGCCAATCTGAACGAGGCGAACAGGGAGATCGAATACGACGTGGACGTAGGCGACGGGTTCATTCATCCTCACAGAGCGGACCTCTACCTTCAATTCGACGTGGTGAAGAAAGAAAGCGGAGACGCGTTTCCTGCAGCAGCAAACTTGATACTCGTGGACAACTTCGTGCCTCACCTGTTCTCGCAGGTGGAGGTGAGGAAACACAACACCGTCATCGACAGAATAGATTATCCAGGCATCACGTCGACGGCAGTGGGAACGTTGAAATTATCCAAAACGGACGCAGCGTACTACCAGGCCGGGGGATTCGAAGCCGGGACCAAAATATCGACGAAAAGTCACACGGTGCTCTTTCCCATGCGTCTGCTGCCTGGTTTCTTCTCCGATTACAAGGAGATCATGTGGAAGGGAGGACTGCGCGTTACGTTTCGAAGAGCGGCCAACGACAACGACGCACTAATGCGATACGCTACTTTGGGTCCGGACGGCACCACGCCGATAGCCAACACTCTACCCGAAGCAGCGAAATGCGTCATCCGGAGCATGGAATTGAGAATGCCGGTGGTGGAATACGAAACAAACTACGCCCTCAAGTACAAAGCGGAGATCTTGAAAAGTCCGCAGGTGGCGATTCACTTTCACAGTTACCAGTGCGTACAGAAGGTGGCATCGGGAAGTCACATGGAATTCGACGTGACGACGCAGTTCAACAACATACAGTTCGACATGCCAGATTTCGTCGTAGTGCTCTTTCAGACCGCGCGCAATAACAATCAGGAAAAAGATTCCAGCAAGTTCGACGACTGCAAAATCAAGAACGTTTATCTCAAAAATGGACGCAACGAAGTGTTCCCGCGCGAGAATTACAACCTCGACGTGACCAAAAACGATTACCTCAAACTTTACGAAGCGTTTTCGGCTTACAAACGCGTGACCGAGGGGAGCGTGGACATGTACTACACGCCCAGCGAGTTCAAAGCACGGAGACCCATGACCGTCATCAACACATCTAAGAGAAAGAAGGTTGTGGTCAACGATCGAACCAACATCAAGGTCGTCTGCGAGTTCCACGATGCCTTGCCTGAGGATACCCTATGCAGTGTCATCCTGATTGCAGAGAAGTCCTTCGCCTACGACGTGAAAAACGAGAGGGTCACAGAGCAGTTTTAAAAAATATCGCCAACAAGCAAGAATAGCTTTTCTACATTCCCCAATTACAAAATTTTTAATCTAAAAACACATCCAAAGCACTCCAATAGGATGCAGAGTGTTTTTTAGGATCAAATCGAATTTCTTAAACAAATTGAGGGGGTGGGAGGAAAAAAAAAAAGAACCCATGAAACTCTACAAAGGCATGGCTTTGTTAGCCGCGGCCATTAGAACTGCGTTGGGCACCACGCACCCTCGCGAGGTTATAGGGGGCCAGGTATCCTAAAAAACAACAATTATTATTATTTTGTTTGTTTGTTTGCGTCACAATACAGGCGCGCGCGCACGTGTGTATAACACATCGTGTTTCCCCCGAGAGAGAGGTTTACAAAAATCACGATATACGGAGTTGGAAAATTACGATATGGCGCATTCGCTCGTTACTGTTGCCAGCCATAAATATCTCTCTCTCTCTCTCTCTCTCTCGCTCTTCATCTTACACCAACGTTGGCATCTCTATTTTTTTAGTTGGAAGTAAATTGCCAACACACTCTAGTTAATAATGCTACATATTATACGCACACACGCACACACATACTATATTACCATCCACCCATCTCTCTCTCTCTTTTACGGCAGTGCCGGCTCTCCTTGTTTAGTATATGTAGGTTGGCAACGCTGATCTTTACTTGAGGGCGGTCAACCGCGTTGATTGCACAAGCAAAATTGCCACCTCCTTGCTTTAGGTTAGGTTAGACCAAAAAAACCTTGGTGATTTTTTTTTTTCGAGTGAGGAGTTGGCAACGCTTATCTCCACTTGAGGGCGGTCGACCGGGTTGATTGCACAAGCAAAGTTGCCAGCTCCTTGCTTTAGGTTAGGTTAGAGCAAAAAAGGCTGTGGGTAAGCTGTCGGTTGTTTAACTCTTCCCTTTCTCTTTTTTTTTCTTGTAAAAGGCTATGGCAAAAGTACCAGTGGGTTGGCAACCTTGCTTTATGCACTGTAAGGCAAGCCTCAAGCAAAATTGCCACCTCCTTGCTTTAGGTTACGTTAGACCAAGAAAAAAAACCTTGGTGATTTTTTTCGAGTGAGGAGTTGGCAACACTGCGAGAAAATACCTCAAGCAAGGTTGCCACCTCCTTGCTTTAGGTTAGGTTATACCCAAAAACAAAAACCCTGGTGATTTTTTCGAGTGAGGAGTTGGTAACACTGCGAGAAAATGGAGCTCATGCCTTACAAGAGCAAACCATTAAGGCGAGCTCCACCGAGCTCCACTTTCGGGCGTTGAATTCTCTATTTGGGTCTACACGAAAAGTAGGTCAAAGGACCGGTCTAGCCTTACAGAAAAATATCGTAAGGGGAGACAGCCTTATAGTAAAATGTCGTAAGGCGAAAAGTAGGTCAAAGGACCGGTCTAGCCTTACAGAAAAATATCGTAAGGGGAGACAGCCTTATAGTAAAATGTCGTAAGGCGAAAAGTAGGTCAAAAGACCGCTCCAGAACGTTGGGTTTCACCTACTATAATCCAATTGCAGTCAGACCAGCATCAATCAACTCATTATCGCATATACTAGCACATAAGCTGCAAATTGACAACCAGCGCTGACCGCACGCTGACCCTGCTGGATGCTGGGAGAGGCGTTTGACGGGCGAGCTGCAAATTGGCACGGTTCATAGGTCGGATGGGACCTTAGGAGCGCATTTGTGACCTCTGCGATCGAACCGATGGAAATTGAAGCAGAATGGCATGGCATTGAATTTCCGGTTTATTGTTTGCTTGTTTCTGGCTACAATAGTTGTTTTGGAACATTCAGAAGATTGTATTCTCTGTTGCCTTGTTATTTGTAATAAACTGTTTAGTTGACTTGTGCTGACGAGATGTTTTTTTTTGAATATTCAGAAAACTGCATATGCAATGCTTGCAGTAATGTTCAGTGGCCCGCCATTAGTGGAGGTCGTATCAAGATGAAACAAGACAGAACTTGACTGTCTCGTGCCAGAGAGGCCTGTATCGGGTTTTGGGAAATACCGTGCGTTCATTTCGATCTGCAGCCGAGAGATCGGGAGAAGCGTGGCGGGCGGCGCTGACGGAGATGCCGACATTTGCGGCCTGTAATGCCCGCTTATTTTTATAGACATATGCAGACATTTATATAAATATTGCAAAACGATAACTAACCTGTGTTATAACACGCAAAAGTTCTTCTGTAATTCATCCAAGTTCTGCTCTTAATTACACAAATAAATACGCTATAGAAACGATGTTAAGAGCCACAGATAATAAAGCATTTTAATCATAGTTTTGACCAGTAACGTCCTGCTTAAGTTTATATCCTTGAAAGAGTTTTGTGGCCATGGGAATCGTTTGGAGGTTTCGAATGTGCAACACTGTATCAGGATTACACTGCAGACGAAACCGATAAAAGTGAATGGTTTTCGTGAGCTTCCTTGCAATCCGAAATATCCGAGCTCGAGTTTTTTGTTCCTTCGCGACTAGATGAAGACAGAGTTGTAAATATAGTGGCGAGCAATGTAAACCAAGAGCGTGTTAATTTCGTACTGTGCGCAAGAGTGTTATTCTTGGTTACTTGCAGTTACTTGTTTGTGTTATTGTAGTGTGTATGTGTGACGTGTCAGTGAGACGATTGGAATGCCAGCCGCAAGATTCACGTTAGAACAAAGATTTTTTTATGTATGACACGTACCTACGTGAAAACAAACTCGTGTCGAGACGTGTGTAGGTAATTTGTACAGAAATTCCCATGCGTTCCAACTCCACACAGAGATACGGTTAGACATCTTGTCCTTAAATTACGAGAAACTGTATCGTTAAATTTTAAAACACCTAAACAAAAACGACGGATTCTAACCGAAGCAAAACTCGATGATATTGGTGCAGCGTTAGAACGTTCTCCAAACAAACCTCTACGCCGTGTTTCACAAGAGGTGGGCGTGTCAAAATCATCGGCACATACAGTCACTAATCTACTAAAATTAAAACCATACTCTTATAACACAGGTTAGTGCTCGTTTTGCAATATTTATATAAATGTCTGCATATGTCCATAAAAATAAGCGGGCATTTCAGGCCGCAAATGTCGGCATCTCCGTCAGTGCCGCCCGCCACGCTTCTCCCGATCTCTCGGCTGCAGATCGAAATGGACGCACGGTATATACAGAGCATTCATTCCCTGACATTCGCTACGAGACTCGGCGGCAAGCGGCCCGGCAAGCGGTGCTTGTCTTTTCCGGTGAACGGGATCCGCGACAGTTGCTAGAGTCGGCTATTAAAATTACAGTTTTCATATTGTGTGCTAACCTTGACTACAGAAGGTGTTGAAAATGATGTCCCTCTGCTGCAACACATACCTGGCATCTCCGAAGGAAATTGTCATTTACACGTGCAAGTTCGTCTACTGTAATTCTCAGGATTTCTCGGACAATACTCTCTTTTAACTCACGGATGGTGTGCGGATTGTCTTTGTATACTTTATTTTTTAAATTTTTTACCCATTTTTCTTTCCACTTTTATTCAGAACTGACCCTGTTACTCTAAACGTTTTACGAGGTTTAATATAGTGGTCTTATGTGGTACGGGAACACCAGGAAATTTCGTTGCAAAACGTCGTCGCACTTCTCCACAATTCCTCTTTCCGAAGTAACACTCGACAAGATAAATCCTTTGTTGTAATGTAAACTTTTGTGGTACCATATGAAGCCACAATCTTCAACGCACGGACACGACACAACACAACTTCCGAGAGAGGATTATACTGGCGTGAGTCTGCAACGTCAACAAAAAGGGAGAGAGAGCGAAGGCAGGGAGAACGAAGAAAAACAGACTTTAGCGTGCGACTATCGGGGACCCCGTTTACCGGGAAAGTCAATCGCTGACGCCGGGCTGCTTGCCGCCGAGTCTCGTAACGAATATCAGGGAATGCTCTGTAATACAAACAACATGTATAGTATAGCGTGCCACTGCACAGACTTTCACAGAATGTAAAGACTATTAAGGGAACAACTTTCGTTCATATCTGTTTTCATGTTTTCGTTCATAACTGTTTTCTGTGTGACACCTCGTTTCGATACTACTGGCGCACCACTTGTATATCCTGTATATATGCACAGGGTCACAGTTGTCACTAATTTGCAATTATGATGAACTAAATATACGAACTGAAAATAAAGAATCTGTAGATATCCGCTTATATGTCTGACTAAGTCACATAGTAAAGAGTTTGGCAGGAAAAAAATCGGGAGAAGTTTTGAAAGGGTCATGGAATCATTTGTCATTAAATTATGTTCCTACTGATCGTACACGTTGTTTTCAACTTATATATTTGTTGTATATAATTGATATTCTTTTGCTTATTCATTTCATTTTACGCTAATAGTAATCAGAATTTTGTTTATTTATGTTTATGACAGGTATTGACTTCCTAAGTATTGAGATGTTTTCCATACAGTTTATGACAAAGTAAAGATAACTTTTCATCCTATATTGGTGTAATATTTTTCCCAAATTACTTTCGATGGGGTACTTTGGACGGATTTATAACTATAACCAACCCAACCCGATGGCGCAGTGGTAGCGTCGTTGCCTTGTTAGCAAGGTGTCCCGGGTTCGATACCCAGTGGAGGCACATAGTGGTTCGGATCCCACTTTAAACTGTAGGTCCAGTCCCAATTAGCCTTACTGTGCATAAAGTGAACTTAAAGCACAAAATCAATCAATCTTAATCCTGAGCACCGCACTGCTCTCTTATTTGTTGTTAATAATATTACCTGCATGAATTTCGTTCTAGTCCTAGAGTTTATTCACAGTCGGTGGCAACTGACCAGTATAGACAGGGATTCGCAAAATGTAAGGCATTCCATTACTCTGGTGTATGAAATGCTCTTTTCAGGAATGTCCATCGGAAACTGATAACCAGCCCTTGTTAGGACGACATGCCAGTCATCCCTCATGGAAAAGCCCATCTGTGCCACCATTTATCGGGAGCACACTCATCCCCCTATCTACGAAAATGGGAATTGATTAACGGGAATCCGTTTCAGGGGAAGAGATTGCAATCTGTTTACGTCAGCGTCTCCCTCTTGTTTCTATCATGCAGGTGAAGTGAACAAGCTTGGTTGTCACTCTTATAAAAGAGGGGCATTTTTTGTCTGTGAATTTCATGTTTGCTTAAATTAGATTTTTACGCCCGCGGTTCCATGCGGGATGTTTACCTGACGAAGTGTCGAGAAGAGGCGCGGTTCAAGTGATATTTTTCTGTAACTTGCGTCGCGTCCCGTGGAGGTCTCATCTTTTGCCCTGCCCACCCTCCACGAGTTTTGATGAGGTCGAGATCGAGGGTGCCGAAAGTTACTTAAATTAAGTTAACGTTATCGTTTCCACGCACCTTAACTTTTTTCATTTCGAAAAAGTTAGTTTTTAAGGTTACGGCGCAGGCCGTATTTTCGGATGAGATACGCGAGTTGAAAACTGACAAGGTGTTGGCGGTCTCTGCATCTTAATATGATACAAGTAGGGTGCGTTTTATGCAGATGCCTTGGTAACAATTGTATAAGTAGGAGACGGATTTCTTCAAATTTACAGGAGAAAAGACGAGAAAGTACTTACGGAATTGCGTTCTTGAGGACTTTCTAAAGCCGGGGAAATTGTTTTTTCGAATCGTGCAACTTATTTGGCCTGTAAGTAAGGTATTTTTCGTCATTCATGCATCTCCGTTGTACGATAGCTCGTGCCGCCATTACCGTCGACTACGTGAATCAAATGTTCCGTGCGTTCGATTATGTAACCCCCTGTCAGTGTAGCAACCACGCGGTAGTTTTACAAGATGACGTGTGAGCGTTGTTTTTTTTTTTCCAATTTAAGGTAAGACTCTAGTTTGCGTCCTTTTCCTAAGGATTACGTGTCATATATCGTTGGAAAGCTTATTTTATAAGGAATTCAACAACGTAAATCCCAAAGCGAGGAAAAATTTCCTGAAGGAGTAAATCGAGAAAAACCGATGTTGTCCGGATATGCGTAATTGAACGTACTGAGGAATTTTTTAGATGATGAAGCTCATATTTAGGGGTGAAATGAGTGCTAATGGAACCTAACCTAACAGGCCTAACCTAACCTCGTAGGCATACCTCGACCCCGTGAATGGATAGTGGGGCTATCGTGAACAGAAAGTGTAAAAAGAAAAAGGTACTTAACCCGAAGAGATGCCGGGTGCCGCACCACGATCGCGCACCGCGAACGCAAAGAAGCAATCACCATGCAGATAAGGACGTAAAGTAGAGTCTAGCCTCAATTTTCGCTTAAAAACCTTTTGTGAATAGTTTGTGCGGCATTTAACGGTTCGTAAGTTTGGAAACACTGCACATCAGATGATTATACTGCATATCAGCTGACGATAGACAACATGAGTCAAGATTTGCCCGCCGAATTAGCAACGACCAATAAATGATTATAATGTTAAAAATAACGCTTTTTTCATGGAAACAAAAGTGATCCCCAGCTTGAAAAATGTTCCGCTATGCATCTGAGGTAATTAGAAATGATTTTTATTTGAAAATAAACGAGTTTAATGTGTCTCCAGCTTATATAACTGGTACCGATGCCTTGGCCGTTCACGTCGCCACTTGGTCAAGCCATCCTCGGGTCAAGTACTTCACCTCCCTTTTGTCTTTTACGTAGACGCCATTACCCGGGCACGATGTGCATGAAAGTGCAGGGGCTTTGATTTATGGTTTACAATTTCCTCGTCAGATTCCTATAGTAATTGTGAAATAAGCGTCACTGGTCAAGATTTGGCTACATACCGAAAGAAAATGTGGAGTTTGTCCTTTAAACGAACAGCGTAGAAATTTGAATTAATTCTGCCACTATTCGATGAAGCAGTGTTTCCATGTTAAGTACGTGTGTGTGCTTAAGGTTGGCACAGCTGAATACCTGTTGACCCAGCTAAATTTCCAGGATATTTTAGGAGACACAGCCCACAAATACGACAGATCCTAGTCATGGAGGATGTTTTCCTATTTTTGAAGAAGATCTAGTTACTGGGCTGAAGGGGGCTACACCCCCCCCCACACGAAATGTTTAGAAAATAAAAGAAATCAAATGAAGGCAGCAATGAAGTCGAAAAAAAACAACTTAAAATAACCCTCCGATAACCATTTTTTGTGTGCGAATAACTTTTAAAACGAAGGTTTAAAATGGTAATTTGAGCTCAAATCTCATGAAAATAGAACACCAACAACGGGGTATCAACGAAATTGATTTACGGCGATGCATTCTATGATCCAAGCAAATATTTAATCTCACTCTGTTCAGTAAAGGTTAGATTCATGGCTCTGAACCCGCGTTCACGTTCAGCTGTAGATATTGGTACAATTTAAATTGAATTCATATACATAATCCTTGAGTGAGGTGGAAATGTGTTTTGGATTTTCTTTTTAGATGCAAAAATTCTTATTTATTATACATCCCTTCTCGATTAATTAGATGTAATAGAAATAAAAGACCAATGCAGGCATGCAAGTAAAAAACAAGAATAGAAGTCTGACAACTTCAAATTTTCCGAGAATTTCTTATTTTTTTATAAAATATCCCTGTTTCCCTAAGATTGGACCTAGATTCCCCTGCACCAAGGGAAATTTCCCTTCATGTAGCAACACTGTCTCGACCATGCGTGGCACAGAAATCAGGAAGGAAAGATCAGTTTTCTCCTGCCCACGCTGTCTGGATTGGTGGAATTGACCCGCAGGCGTACAATCGAAGAGGAAACCTGGTTGTCAGAATGGTGTGATGGAGAAAGATCAGTGGCGTACATAAACCAGTCTTTAAGTTCTTTAAATAATTTCCATCAATTCTGGTTTAGAAACTTGCGTAATATATAATGAGCAATTACCTACAAAGCTAAATGTATAGAAAATACATCAAAAGAGTTGGTTTTCCGACGGTAAGCGGGGTAACGTGCTCTATATATTGGTCTACAGGGTTCTTCCTGGTGCATCCAGAATTTTTAAAGGAAGACAGCCTGATATGCCACACCTGTGACTGCTATCGACTTTTCCGAAGCTACCTGCGAACGATCGTGGAGGAAGAGATCCTTTTTCCACCACTCGCAATGAATTTTCCCACTGATTTCAACGTGGCAGACGATCCCCAAATAGTAAAGAAGTTTCGTGCTTTGTCCCTTCACTGGTTGTTCCGCAACTGTGTCCGGCGGAGGGGGAAATATAGTCCGTTTTAGCTGATCAATTAACCATCCGACGGTGGACTGATGAAATGACAATCTCCCCGGGCCGATTCCGTGTTAAATTGAAAGCGGCGGAATCAATTCAAATCCCCAGTTTGCATGGGCATTGAAATCACCACTGTTCCTCTTTCGCCTTTTTTTTTTTTTTTTGGCCTTGCATTTCTGATCCATTTGGGGGGGGGGATAAATCCTCTTGTCAATGTTGATCGTGCGTGCCAGGAGCGGCAGAGGGAGGATATGCAACATGGCAATGCTTCATAGAATAATTGCGTCCGGCTTCATATGTGTCTAGTTCCGCATCGTGGTGCAGACGCTCGAACAATGAACGGCTTTGTGTAACGCCAATGAGGTAATAGAGCCAAGCAATAAATAGCAATCAACTGTCCGTATGCATGTCCAGCATCTGTCTTCTGGCTGGTATTCGAGTTCTGTTTTCGTCAGCCTCCAGGCTTGCTTGCCGAATTGCAGCTTATAACTATACGGCGATTCATATGCACTAAAACCGGCTCAGTATGCGCCTAAAATTGCAATGAATCAATCATGAATCAGAATTGTTTGCAAACTTTGAAAAGTATTATCAACCATAACTCACAAAATAATGCAGTCATCAACATACAAGTCATTGGATCAAACGTATTGCATGTTATTGTATTGTCTAAAATTATACAGCCGAGTACAAGATAATGGATACACCAAATTTCATGACAATATTGGTAATTTTCCGTCGAGAAACATATGATAATTTTTGGTGCGTTTAACAAGTGGCCTGGGTCTCCCCGATGGCGTAGTCGTAACGCTTTCACTTTGTAACGACCGAGTCCCAGGTTCGATTCCTGGTGGAGGCATAATGCACAGTGGTTCGGATTCTAGTCCCAATTAGCCTATCTCAACATAAAGTGGACTTAAAACAAACTTTTACAAGAAGTGGTATGTGATGGTTAGAATTGGAGGAAATCTAATTGATGCCAACAATTACACCTGGCATCCTGGGTTAATGTTAACAGTCTCCTGTGAAGTAGTGGTAACGCCGTCGCCTTGTAACCAAGGGGTTCGATATCCGGTAGAGGTACTAGTGGTTCGGATCCCCCTTTGAACTGTAGGTCCAGTCCCGATTATCATGTCCATGCATAAAGTGCACTTAAATCAACATCTCAATGATGCCAACAGTTTTACCTGACAGTCTGAGTTGATGTCAATAGGTGTGCGTGCCAGTCTGGGTTGATGCCAATAGTTTTACCTAGCAGTTTTGTTTGATGCCAACAGTTGCACCTGGCAGTATTTGTTGATGGTACTGCCTTCAGTTACACCTGGCAGGCTTTGTTGATGCCAACAGTTGCACCTAGCACTATTGGTTGATACAGTTGTAACTGGCAATCTTGGTTGATACCAACAGTTGTACCTGTGATGCCAACAGTTGCACCTGGCAGTATTGGTTGATGCCAACAGTTACACCTGGCAGCCTTGGTTGATGTCAACAGTTGCACCTGACAATCTTGGTTGATACCAATAGTTACACGTGTCAGCCTTTGTTGATGCCAGCAGTTGCACCTGGCAGTATTGGTTGATACCAACAGTTGTACCTGGCAATCTTGGTTGATACCAACAGTTGTACCTGGCAATCTTGGTTGATACCAACAGTTGTACCTGGCAGCCTTGGTTGATGCCAACAGCTGCACCTAGTTGTATAGGTTCGTGCGAACAGTTGCACCTGGCAGTTTTCTGTCGCGCCAAGGAATCTTGTTTAGTGGAAACAAACAGTTTTGATTGGTGTCAAGTTGAACCCTAAAACATTGGTTGGAATTGAAACTGTGTGTACGTTTGCAATAGCATTGCCCGTCGTCTTGTTTCCAGCATAGTAGTAATAGACTCTGCCCCCCTCCCCCCCCCCAAAAAAATAATCTGATATCTCCAAATTCATAACGTAACGTGAGAAATCAAGGTGTTCCTTTTCTTTTCGAGAATGCCGTTTCGTTTTCTACTTCGATTTGCTCCCCCAGGAGGGACGGGAATAGGACGCCAGAGCGAGGCGATGGCTGGTTAATGAGATTCGCCTGCGACCCGAGCAGCGTTCTCCACTTTACTGCAGGCATTCGCTCTCGTGTCGGGAGAGCTGTGGGAAATCTTGTTTCGCGACAGCGTGGGTCGTAATCACCTTAGCTTCTCGCAAGCTGTACGTGGCGGCAGGAATATTGCGTAATACTTTCTTTTTTTTTTTGTTCCTTCCTACTTTTCAACGTTGTTCGCACGTGCTGTTCGTAATCAACGGCGAATACGGGGAATGCAGTTCCTTTCATGTAGCAGATTATTTCGCCTTCTTTGCTGTAAGCGTTCTGTTTGCATTTCCCCGAATGAAGACATCTTTTCGTCCTGCCCTCAGTGTACAAATTACCGCGATGGGGTTGCCAAAGGATTTCCCCGATACATGAAAGTATCCGTGGTAACCGAAATAGATTTTCATCCATGCCAAGAAAATTATTTTGTATCCTCAGGAGAAAAAGAACAGGGAAGAGGGAGAAAAATGAAAATAATGAACCTATATACGGTATACAGCGTAATTATAAAGTCCGTGAAACATCGATATAATTAAACCATTCACTTACGTGTGATGAATCATACACTAGGTTAAAGACACTCTCAGATTTTTTTTACAGTCCTCGTAAGTTGTTCTTGTTGATTTAGTGTTTTAAGTCCACTTTATGCACAGTAAGGCTAATCGGGACTGGACGTACAGTTTAAATTGGAATCCGAACCACTACTTGCCTCCACCGGGTATCGAACCCGGTACCCCTTGATTACAAGGTGACGCCGCTACCACTGCGCCACGGGGAGGCCAGTCCTGTGTAGAGACCTGCACAAGACCCGGAGAAAACCCGTCTGCGAGGAGGCGCGCCTACAATAATATGCAACACGCACATCAAGCCCAGGTGTTCGACATCGCGCAAGCGAGCTTCACGTCACAGTCGTGGACAGGCATCGATGCCTGTCAGGTTTTTCTATTACCCGGGTCTACCCGGGTCTTAAGAAGACCCGTGAGACTCGATGTAGTTCTTGCAAGTAGACGGCGAGCACTACTGTCAGTGTTGCCAACGGCCATTATATTTCACTACGCATGGAAATATTTGAATTTCTGCTAGGCGCAGGTGCCTTGAGGTTGTAGAATCATTGGCGTAGGAAGAGGTGAGCGAAGTGGGCGACCACCCTGGGCCTCGCGCATATAGGGGCCTCGCGTCCTATGAGGTTGATACGAAAAACGTAATAAATGGAAGTGAGAAAGATAGAAAAGGTTAATTTTTGTGGGCAATAAAATTTAGAACTTTTTATCTGGCTTTATATTCTAGTTTAACGTTATAATTTGAATGAATACGTCAAATCAGAGGCGGGCGGGAGCTCTAAGCCTAAGGGGCCCCGAAAAAGTCAAAATAATTCTCATTTCTCATGTGAAACATCAACGCAAAGATTGCTTTGGACATTTTTATCCATTTTTCTTCTGTGTCGTGACCTTACATAGCCTACCCGATTTTAATATGTTAATGGTAAAATACCTCAAACTGCCACGGAGCAAAGTATGGGGCATTTAAATACTTCTGGTGTTTTAAACTGAAGAAGGGTATGGATAATATTAGCAGTTCTTCCTTCGTTCCTACAACTTCAGACGCAGCTATTGCCCTCTGTAACGGGCACGAAGATGATTTATCTTCCGAATTTCCTGATCAAGTTCTGTTTCAGGAATGTGCTTAAATCTGAAATCAAGTGGTTTAGGAAAGTTTCTTCTCCTTGATAGCTCTACACTAGCTTCCAGTGTTCTATGTATCCTGTACCGCCTTCTGCTTGGGGGAAGGGATAAGTAAGTATTTGTATTTTCTTCTTTTGTATACATAAATGTCAAAGAAATCTATGTTGTAATATGTGAAAATTCAGAGTTAGAGCATCGATTTGTATAGTTATTAATGTAAGTGCAGCCACAACCAGCCATTCTAAGCAATTACGTAAATTTCCTGGAAGAAGCTGACTGTACTTGAGGGACCCAAGTTTATTTCTTGCGGACGCGTACTTTACGATTTTGTTACGCCACTGCGTCAAATATTTAATATTACAAGAACATTAAGACGTAACAACAAAATGAGATTCACAGTTATTATTATCATCAAAATCATAAAATTCAAAGTTATCTGGTACAATTTATGTGCAACAAAGTCAAAATTGCTAATTAAAAAAAAGGTCAAAATTGCTAATTTAAAAAAAAAGTCAAATTAGCTTTATCAGTTGATTACACCAAACATTTCACATTTATTGTGCAAATGACTATCGTTTTAAGACTGGCTGATGTTGAAACCGATTGTGTAGAAGAGCTTGTAGGTAGATACATTGGGCCCCTAGACAGGATTGTGGTTTAGCGCACTCCCTTCCCCCCGCTCTATCAAGCACTGACATTTTATGTGCGTCCTTCCATATTTTCTACTTAAGCCATGGTTTTTGACATTTACATCCTACAAACTTCGAAATGAGGAAACAAAGAACGACTCATTAAATTATATATAGGTTATATTTCAAGATTCTTACTTTGTATTTCTATTTTTTTTAAAAAAAAGTTTAGCACATTTAAGGATATTTCAGTTATCTTACTGCCTAAAGAACATCTTAAAAAACGTACTATTACTACTACTTTGGTTAATGAAAATTCCAGCAGCGTGTTACTGTAGCTCTGCCAAGTGTAAATTTCTCTGTCGCGTACTATTAAATATAATTTTCGTCAGAAATTAATTATTATTGTAGGCTATTATATAAATATGATAATTTGCTGACGTTTCCTTGATGACTGTGTATCGATTTACATTGATATTTCAAACTTAAAGAACGATGGGGCCTTGCATTCAAATCTCGCCCAGGACCTCGTGATATGTTGCTAAGCCACTGCACCTAAGATTTTGAAACTTCTCAAATTAGTGTCATTATTATGTCAAACCAACTACCACATATTTTCTAAATTTGTTTCGATGGTCTTGAAATAGGTTTGTGTGTCTTGTTCATTTTATGTCACCTTTCTGGTCTTGAAATCGTAAATCTTCTCTCGGTTTCATTTTTACGTTGTTTGTTTGTTGAAATGTGTAAATAGCATTGCCTGTTATTTGCACCCGTGTAAAAATACAAGCTAACAATTATATTTTGTATCGTATTACTATCAATGCGGTCTGAGAACAAGATAACTAGCAACAACATGAGCGAACGACAATTTTTTGAAAGAGATGACAATGTTCAAAAACCTTTTATAATGCAAATTCTGATTTCATGTTCCATTTTATGGACCATCGTGCCTTAGTGTTCGGGGGGGGGGGTATCTTGAGCAACTAATTCGGATATTGAATTGGCAAAATTACACCAGAGAGAAAATCTGTTTGATTGATTGATTCATTTATTTGGTCAATTTATGCACAATAAGGCTAATCGGGACTGGACCTATAGTTTAAAGTGGGATCCGAACCATCATGTGCTTCCACCGGGTATCGAACCTGGTACCCTTTGATTACAAGGCGACGACACTACCACTGCGCCATAGGGGAGCACCCCCAAAAAAGTATAATGTAGAACAACCACCAGTCACCCAAAGTTCCAAAGTATTTACGATGGCACTTTTTGCGAAACTTGGTTTGTACTCCTGTACAGGTGTCAGCAGTGGCAGCAATTAGGGGCGGGGCCGAGAGAATGAAGTCCCCCCCCACTTTTTGCTACTTTTGCACCACGCTAACCTCATGTACCAAGGAAAATTAAATTATCCTTGCCCCCCCCCGTACATTTGCACTTTGGCCCTCTAGTTTTGGAACCCAATCGCCGCCACTGGGTGTGAGCGATACAAATGTTTTCTAGCAGGGAATAAATGTCTGCAATTTCAAATTGATAAAAGTTATGAACATTTTAAGTGCTCCTAGAACAGTTTAGAATCTAAAAGTTGGCAACGGTGACTGCGTGACTCATGTATCTGGAGACGGTGCAAAACCGGAATGAGCGTTCGCTGAAGATAAGCAAGCTTCGACTTGCAAGGCCTTCCAGTTACCTGTGGGCTTTCGATGCTTGACGGGTCAAAACCCAGGTATATAGTTTTACTCGCCCGCCCGACCAGCCAGGCGGGCCTAGTAAGCGATTCTGGCCGTTGTGCAGCCCTCTGGTCCTGTGTACCCTGTGACCGAGTGGTTAACACATCGCGCTGCGACGCCAAGGGTCCCGGGTTCGAATCCCGCTCGGGCTTGGTTGTTTGTGAATGTCCATTCATCAATTTCATCACTCATCCCCATCTTCGCAAATTAGCCAAGAGGCACAAAACACGAAGTAAAATAAACTAAATCCATCAATCAATGTTCCACCCTCTGACACACAGCGCACAACTAGTCTAGTAGAGAGGCAGCACTTCGTTCCTACGCGTCAGCAAAAATTTGATGCGACTGGTGTTATGTTACATCCGGTCGTAGCGGGCCACGAGCGGTTTTATTGTTGAGTCAGCAGAACGTGTCTGATCACGTTGAAGACATCGGAAGCGGTGGGGGGAGGGGGTCAATGGGTTTGTCACGTTGTTTCTTGATGTATGCTAACCTAACACGTGCATATGTTTGTGTGTGTATGTGTGTGTGTGGAGGAAATGCGCGCGCAACCATTGCGTATGATGAAAAGACATGAAGAAATGATTTAAAGATGGCGCCGAAGGTGCTGTACCCCCGAAAGCTTAGCGGCTAAGGCTATTGCTCTGTAAAACAAGAGGCGTCGAGGGTTCGATTCCTGGTACAGTCAATATTGATTGATTGATAGATTGAGTTAGTTTTTTTTTTAAAGTCCGTTTTATGCACGGCAAAACTAATCAGGATTGGAGCTACAGTTGAAAAGTGGTGATTCGGACCACTATGTGCCTCCACCGAGTATCGAACCTGGGACCCTTTGATTACAAGGCGACGATGTCAATATTGAATGGTCTCGATTAGCCTGTGTGTAAATAAAGGCAACAAAATGGTTGAGTTCGAAAATCGAGTTGGGTTAGTGGTTATTGTTGTCGCCTGGTAATGAAGAGGTCGCGGGTTCGATTTTCTAGGTAGTTAAATGAAACCAATTGTTTTGTCCCGCCATTATAGGTCCCGATTAGTCCATCTGTGCATAAATAGTATTTCAATAAAATCAAAATGGCGGCCGGGTTTTGTGTTTAGCGGCGGCGACCGGGGCGCGGGGGGTGTTTTTTATTCCGCGAGATGTTTTAACCAAGTGGTTGAGGGTTCGATTCCCAATGTTGGTGAAAATTGGATATTCAATTGTATTTGTTTAAAAGTTCCGATTAGCTTTTTGTGCACAAAGAGAAAATGAACTAATTGGAAATAGGATGTTTATGCTGTAATGAAAAGGTCCCCGGGTTCGATTCACAATGTCAAATTGGCTGATAATGATGTTGTTTTTAAAATAAAAAAAAAAGAAGTGTGAATAAATTAGAATCTGTTGTTTTGCCGTGTGGGGCCGCAGTAACGATTATCTTAAATGCATAAAGAGTAGGTAAAATAAGCAAGATGGCCGTCACTATTGTTTTGTGATCAAAGAGGAGTCACAGGTTCGATTCAATCAAAGGAGGCAACATTCTATGTTTCAATTCCATGTAAAAGTCTAAAGTTATGTTTCGATTAACCTCAATGCATAAAGAGGAATTAAACAAAAACAAGCAAAATGGCGACAGATGTGATAAAAGAAAAATTGAATTAGTTTTTTTATAGTGACAAGAAAAAATAGCGAATCACTGTTAGAAATAGAATGAAAATAAAGATACTTGCCTTTGCGTGTCCAGCGCTGTGCAGAAAAGCTCTCATGCTTTATCTCCGACAAGTCCACAATACACATTTTTTTTATTGTATAGTTAATTATTAATGTTGTCATTAACACAGATTCTTACCAGTGTGAAGAAAAGCTCTCATGCTTTATCTCCGACAAGTCCACAATACACACTTTTTCATTATATAGTTAATTATTAATGTTGTTATTAACACCGATTTTTACCAGTGTGAAGAAAAGCTCTCATGCTTTATCTTCGACAAGTCCACAATACACATTTTTTCATTATATAGTTAATTATTAATGTTGTTATTAACGATTGTTACCAGTAAAAATATAAACCATGAGAATTTTTAAAGGGGTGATAAATGAAAAAAAAGCCAAGACACATATTTTATCCCTGTTTATTACCAATATTTACAAAATTCAAAAGAGCCGCACACACACACATACATATGTAAAATGTTTATATTGTGTCACCAGTTTATCAGCATGTTATTTAACAAGTTTTTATTCTTCAAGTTTGTTCACTCACCCACATAAGGAATTGTGTCACTATCATATCCATTTTCTGCTGCAACCACTGAATTAAAATGTTTCACTATTTTTTCCACAAGCATGTTCTCGCAAAAAAGAAACACTTCTTTGGAAAGTATTTTTCCGTCGATGTTTTGTATAGACAAAGGCTCAGGTTTTGTACATCCATGTAGATGGGAAAGCACAAACTTCTCCTTATTACATGCATGGACAGGGGAAATATCTGTGCAACCGAAACATTGTTCGCGAAGGTCGAGAATGCAAGATTCCACACAGTTTCCAAAATATGATTTCAGATACGGCGACACTGTTTCACACATAACTTTCGCATGCTCGATGCACACAAATATCTTCATAAAGTTCCGCCACGAACTTTCTGCGATGAACACTATCTCCAGGGAACCGTAAGCTGGTTTTTTGCTTATAATGATCTGACGACGATTGTACAGTGTGGTTATCAGCAATTCATGTTGCTCACTTAGTGGGTAGGAAACACGAGGCTGCTCACCTGGAATAGCGATGTAATTGTCTATTACTGGAAACAATTCCTGAAGAGCGTGCCACTCCTGCAACTGTAGTTCAACACCGGCCGCCCCGCTTCTGTGTAGCCTGACCACAGGTTGGAAATCCAGATGAGAGGAAAGTCCGATTGAGATAACCTTTGTTTTCGAAGCATTCAAATAGTAGACGTGATCAAATAATATCGACTGGCGTATAAGACTAGTTACTTGTTTTTGTTCTTCAGGTAAATGCTGATCGCTCTCTTTCTGAAGAACCCCCTTGAAATTAGTGTACGGTTGAAATCTTTTTTTCAGCGGCATCGAAATAGAGGATTCCATGATTAAGAACTGCGAGATACTGCATGTCGCAGCGTGCAGATATACATTTTAAGAAATGCGTGGGTGTGTTTTTGAGACGCATGCGCGCGTAGCAAACCAAGCATGTGCTGGACGAAAAAGGTGGAGGGGGCGGGGCGTTACAAAGATCAATGATGAGAGAAAAATCAGCAGAATATCATAAACGTCATATTGAGGAAATATTGGATAACAAATATTAATTAATTTAATTAAAGCATCAACCGCATTGTCGATCTGAAATTAGGTTTATAGACAGGGGGCAAAATGGAAAATATCGACGATGTTCTAGTATTGGATTGTTTCTGTATTTCCATCGGTATAATCCTCCACCACATTTGAAGCATACTGTTTTATCCTCTTTTTGAATGTAAAATAATCCTGCTTCGGACAGAGCTTCTACAAACGGGAATTCTTTTGATTGCCAGTTTCTGAAAGAGGACAATCTAGCATTGAAAGATCCCATCTCTGGATATTGCGTCATTGTTCTGTAAAGACACAAAACAAGATAAAGATTATAAGTAAGCTGTTTTAAACTGTAATGCTACAAAATTATTAATATACTATTAGGACTATATGTAACTTGTATAAAATTTCAAAGAGTATTTACTGTCAATATTTTCTAGTATACGTACCGAGTATTATAAATTTAATTTACGAGTCAGCAAATAAGTTGTTATAATATTGTCGTTTTTTATCGGTACTGGGAATAAAATTTGAAATTTATGCATGGGTTTACCAGAGGCTCTATGGAATAAATACAGAAAACAGTAATGCCCACAGTACACAGACCCGTAACTTTGTATCTGATGAGTGTTGTACGTATAGAATTTAGAGTTACTTTCCAAAAATCGCAAATGGTTATGCACATGTGGAGGTTTTCCGTAACTATCAAAAAATTCCCCCCGGGAGTTACTGTCTATGTAAATTGCTACCCAGTGCTTCCCGGGGCTATCTTTGGGGTCTGTATTTACAATCAACGCTGCTGGTAGTTCCACATGTACAGGTAATTCATTAGCTGCGAAAACCCCAACATGATGATTGTCAAAGGCTCTATTTGATATTAACCCGTGAAGCAAATTTAAAGTCGACAGCATTGCTGGACACTAAATAGTAATATTGTGCAACTCACCTTTTTATACTTCAAAGTAGACGGTACACGTCACAGTAGATTCCAGAACCAATTTGATCTGGACCACCAAGCTGTTTATCGTTGTTGAAACAATGAAGAGCTATCTAACACAACGCTGATGCTCGGAATATGTAGGCGGGGTTTACAAACGCGCATGCGTACAGTGGTAATGCTACCTGGCATTTTTTTGTGCTGTTGTAAAGTGAATTTTGTACTATAAGAAAATTGTTTGTATGTGTGTGTTTTGTGTGTGTGTATATATATATATATATATACAGAAACACACACATATTTATTTATTGATGAAGTGTATATATATATATATATATATATATATAATACAATATAATATATATATGTAATTTGAAGATACAACATATCAGTAAAATCTAACAACTAGAAAAATATTCATAACATTCGACTTTTATATTATATGTAATTTAAAACATTCTTCACAGTTTGAAAAATGGAGTGCTTGTGGAAGCACCCGTTCTCTGCAATATTGGCTGGTTCATCAGGATGCGGAAAGACATATTTTGTGAAGCATTTTCTCCAGTGTTTACCCCAAATGGTAAATGTAAAATTCAACAATATTTTGGTGTGCTACGGGGAATGGCAATCTGCATACAATGATTTCCCTGGTTTTGTACAATTTCGGGAAGGAATGCCTAATATTGACCAATTTTTGCCAAATTCTGGACCTCATCTTATTATTATCGATGATCAGATGAGGGAATGCGATCAAAGAGTTACAGATTTATTCACAAAAGTGTGTCATCATCGTGATTTTAGTCTTTTCTTTATCACTCAAAATCTATTCCATCAGGGAAAAGGGAATAGAGATATATCTTTAAATAGTCATTATATTGTATGCTTCAAAAATCCAAGATACAGAGCCCAAATTAATTATTTATCTAGACAAGTATACCCGGAGAATCCAAATTTTATAAAAGATGCATATTACAATGGCACCGCTGAACCCCATGGATATTTGCTGTTTGATCTGAAGCAGAACACTCCGGAAGAAGTACGTTTTCGGTCGCGGATATTTCCCGACGATGATATCAATTATGTATATATTCCTACAAAAAAAGCAAGCATAATCACTAGTCGTTTATTCTGTCATCATGGCTCCAAGAGTGAAACACGCTAAAGTGCTCCAAGTTTTGTCGGATGCTAAACCAGCTCTTCGCACAGCGATATTACAAGCTGCTGATTCTTCCTTAGCTAATTCAATCTGTGAGTGTTGTTACAATGTTCTAAAAGGGAATGTTCCTCTTTCAACACCTCAGAAAACAAGATTGAGCCGGTACAAGAAGGTGATACGTAATCTCTCTGCCAAAGGACACTCTACAAAGCAGAAGAAACAGATACTAGTGCAACACGGAGGATTTCTACCTGCGTTATTAGCCCCTTTAATAGGAGGTGTGTTATCAAGTTTATTTAAGTGAAAAAAAAATCTGAACATGGAGCATGCCAAAAAAATGGTTATAATACCTCAAGAATTTATGGATAACATGAGACATCCTGTTATGTCTGCACCGTCTACATCCTTATCGCAATTGGATCAGGATATGCAAGTAATTTTGAATCTCAAAGGTCTTTCGGATGATGAAAAATGGAATCGTTACAGCATTGTGCTCCAAAAATTTCTGTCTATTACTCGAAAACAAAGAGAACCTGTGTCGCTACCGATTACAGAATCTACTGAGAAGTTGACTGATATGAAAGAAGAAATTCTAGCTGCTACACCTAGCATGTATCGTAGAAAAGCCGAACTGTTGTATGAACGTCTTTTACATAATAGTAATATTGATTGGGATAAATATGGGGCAGTTTTTATTAACAATAATAAAATTGCAGGCTCAAATATTGTCGATCTAGTATCGGATATAATTCGACCACGAAAAACAAGCAATCCTGTTGGGTGGCAACTGTTCAATAGAGCTCTGGCGTTATCTAATATTCCTCAAGAATATATTGGAAACCCCCGGAGACGAGTTTATTCAACAGATTGTTTTTGGCAACCCCGGACGCCATATTCCGCTGTCCGGAGCTAACCAAGAAGAGGCACAAGAATTAACAGAAGCAGAAGAAGAAGAAGAAGAAAAAGAACCAATTTCTTTTGTATCATCATTTCCAGGGCACAAACGTAAACGTACTGTTCCAATTTGGTCAAGATACAAACTATGAGCGAAAAAATATTAGAGAATATCTGGTACAATCCATCTCATCCAGCATCCTATTCTACAGCTTCAACACTATGGAAAGCTGTAAAAAAATCCATACCATTGTCAACAATCAAACATTGGTTGACAAAGCAAACTGCATACACTTTGCATAGACCTGTAAAGCGTCGACTTCCGAGAATCTTTTATTTTGTGCATAATATTGATGACCAATGGCAGGCTGACTTGAATGACATGCAGAGTTTGCGGAATCACAACAAAGGGTACAGATATATACTCACAGTTATCGATATTTTTAGTAGGCATGCTTGGGCTGTCCCTGTAAAAAATAAAACTGGTGTATGTATAAAAAAGGCTTTCCAGCAAATTTTCAAACAAAGCAAAAGAAAACCTTTGAAATTACAAACTGACAAAGGGCGTGAGTTTACCAACAGTATTGTGCAGGAATATCTCAAAAAACAAAATGTAATTTATTTTACAACAAAGAATCCTGATATTAAAGCTAGTATTGTTGAAAGATTCAACAGAACTTTAAAGGAACGCATGTGGAAGTATTTTACTAAGCAAAGAACCAGCTGCTATGTTAATGTACTCCCAAAGCTTTTGAAAGCTTATAATCATAACATTCACTCGAGTATTAAAATGGCACCAGCAGATGTTACTCCTGAGAAGGTTTTGAAAGTATGGCACAATATGTATGACAAAAAACTCAAATCTGATTCATCTCCACTATTGTCATTGAAGATGCCATTCAAAATAGGCGATACAGTGAGAATAACAAAAACCAAAAAACGCTTTGACAAAGGTTACGTGGAAAATTGGACAAGAGAAATATTTGTGGTGGAACGTATTTTGAAAAGAAATCCTCAAGTGTATGAATTAAAAGATCTACAAGGACATAAAATCGATGGAACATTTTATACGGAAGAGTTGCAACTGGTCCGCTTACCGGATATGCATGAAATTGATAAAATCCTTGCGACCAAAGGTAAAGGAGCCAGTAAAAAGTTGTTAGTTCATTGGAAAGGTTACTCCAGATTATTTGACAGTTGGATTAGCGCATCGTTTTTGGAGTCAAAAAAAGAGAGAGAGAGGCATACATTTTTGTAGATATTCTCATCAGTGGTACAAATAACCTTTATAACACATCATGAGAAAAGCAAACGCTCTCTACATTACTTTGCCTAGTAACAGTTCCATGAAATATTTCCCAAGTAATACTCTAACTAATTACACCACAAAGCTTCAGAACCGTGTGGAGTTGGACAACAACAAATGGGAGATGGCATTGGTAGAAGTGCATTATCCTTATTCAATACTAAACATTACAAGATTTAACAACTATATTCAATATAAATCTATGGATGATGTCAAATGGAACGAACTTCGAATATCCGAAGGCTATTACGCATCTATAAACAGCATTGTTGCAGAAATCAATAAATATTCTGAAACATTAAATTTTAGTCTCGGAAATCATCCTGCGTACAAACATGTGACTGTTGACATATCTATCAAGCAGAGAAACATAAATGTACAATTGTCACCTCAACTGGCACGGATATTAGGTTTTAAACCGACCGATGATTTATCAGAAGTAAAAATTGGACGCTCGCCTCCAAATGTTGTGAGAGAGATTCCTTCCCAGATGTATATTTACACAGATATTGTGGAATCACATATGGTGGGGGATGCTATCGCCCCTCTATTACGTATTATAAACATTAATCCTATGGAACATACTTTTGGAAGTGATGGTGTGTAAATTTTCGATTCACCACATTACATCCCAGTGCAGAAACATAATTTCGAACAAATAGAAATTGACTTAAGGGACAGCACTGGTGCACACATCCCATTCTCCTTCGGACTAGTGTGTTTGAAACTTCATTTTAGATGTTGTGGTGAAAAGCTCTGATTATGAATGACCCATATTTTCAATACTACCATCAACAAGCTGGATCTGGTGTGGGTAACATATATTACGGTGCTGCCTATCAAAAAGGACATGGCATTGGAAGTTTTCTTGGAGGACTTTTTCGGTCAGCTTTGCCTCTTATCAAGAAAGGAGCGAAAGCTGTAGGGAAAGAAATGTTAAAAACAGGGGTAAATGTGTTAGGTGATGTTGTAGACAAAACACCCCTAAAACAGTCACTACAATCCAGAATTTCGGATGCCAGATCAAATCTTAAAAGAAAAGCTGAAACAAAGCTAAAGGAAATGATTGGTTCAGGTTATCAGGGGCATAAACATTTCAAAAGGAATCACTCTGCTTCGGGACAGCGAACTGGAAGGACCGCTCAGAGAAAGAAGAGATCCAGTGCCAATACAAACACCAAGAAAAAAACCAAACGCAACCGTAAAAAAATTCAAATAACATCAGATATTTTTGATTAGATATGGCGCTAATTAGGGAGAAATCATGTGAGTGTTTTAAAAGTGAATTGGATATTTTCTCGGTGAAACCTACTCAGACAAGCATCTTAGAACACCACACCATCGGATACAAACCTGTTAGTTCTCTGGCAGATAATGCTCCCACCGAGTTTGTAATACCTGGACATGGTGATGATTATATGGATTTAGCACACACAATGTTGAATATAGATGCCAGAATTGTAAAAGCGAATGGTCAGTTATTGCTACCCACAGATAAAACAATTGGGCCTGTCAATGATTTTCTCAATGCAATGTTCAGCGAAGTACAAATCTACTTAAATAACAAACTCATCTCGTTTCCATCTCACATGCACCCATACAGGTCTTATTTTGAAAAAGCACTGAACTATGACATATCTGCAAAATCATCTCATCTCCAAAGTGCATTGTGGTACAAGGATACAGCAGGCGCTTTTGATAACGTTTCGGAAGACAACAAAGGCTTTACAAAACGTAACCAACTAACAAAACAGAGTAAAACATTTGATATGTTTGGTTACTTGCATTCTGATATTTTCAATCAAGAGAAATTTTTGATCAATGGAGTGGAAATGCGAATAAAACTGATTCCTTCGAAAAACACTTTCTGCTTGATGGGAGTAGATGACAGTGAAGGCAAAGTGGAAATTCTGGATGCTACACTATATGTAAGAAAAGTATCGGTCAGTTCATCCATCAAACTTAGTCACAATCGCATATTGCAAAAACATACAGCAAAATACCCTCTAACAAGAGTACAACTTAAAGCTGTAACTAATCCAAAAGATATTGTTTCAAAAACAATTGACAATGTGATACTTGGACGTCTTCCGAAACGATTAGTTGTGGGGTTTGTTACCAACGATGCATTCAACGGCACTCTGTCTACAAACCCATTCAATTTTCAACATTTCAATTACAACTTCTTTACTTTATAATGTTGATGGAGTCCAAATTCCCGGCAAACCACTTCAACCAGACTTTGAAAACAACAAGTACATAACAGCATATCACACATTATTCTCTGGAACAGGGATACACTATATGGATGAAGGGAACAATATATCGCGTGAGGAATACCCCCAGGGATACGCATTACTTGTTTTCGATATAACACCAGACGCAGCTGCAAGTGCCATATCCCACTGCAGTCTTCAACGGCAAGGGGCTGTTAGCTTGGAAGTCCACTTCAAATCGGCTTTGGAATCTACTGTGACTTGTGTTATCTACTCTGAATTTGACGCTCTCATGGAAATTAATAATCAAAGAGATATTCATCTGGATTAATTGTATAACAAGGTGAGCTGCACAATATTACTATTCAGTGTCCAGCAATGCTGTCGACTTTAAATTTGCTTCACGGGTTAATATCAAATAGAGCCTTTGACAATCATCATGTTGGGGTTTTCGCAGCTAATGAATTACCTGTACATGTGGAACTACCAGCAGCGTTGATTGTAAATACAGACCCCAAAGATAGCCCCGGGAAGCACTGGGTAGCAATTTACATAGACAGTAACTCCCGGGGGGAATTTTTTGATAGTTACGGAAAACCTCCACATGTGCATAACCATTTGCGATTTTTGGAAAGTAACTCTAAATTCTATACGTACAACACTCATCAGATACAAAGTTACGGGTCTGTGTACTGTGGGCATTACTGTTTTCTGTATTTATTCCATAGAGCCTCTGGTAAACCCATGCATAAATTTCAAATTTTATTCCCAGTACCGATAAAAAACGACAATATTATAACAACTTATTTGCTGACTCGTAAATTAAATTTATAATACTCGGTACGTATACTAGAAAATATTGACAGTAAATACTCTTTGAAATTTTATACAAGTTACATATAGTCCTAATAGTATATTAATAATTTTGTAGCATTACAGTTTAAAACAGCTTACTTATAATCTTTATCTTGTTTTGTGTCTTTACAGAACAATGACGCAATATCCAGAGATGGGATCTTTCAATGCTAGATTGTCCTCTTTCAGAAACTGGCAATCAAAAGAATTCCCGTTTGTAGAAGCTCTGTCCGAAGCAGGATTATTTTACATTCAAAAAGAGGATAAAACAGTATGCTTCAAATGTGGTGGAAGATTATACCGATGGAAATACAGAAACAATCCAATACTAGAACATCGTCGATATTTTCCATTTTGCCCCCTGTCTATAAACCTAATTTCAGATCGACAATGCGGTTGATGCTTTAATTAAATTAATTAATATTTGTTATCCAATATTTCCTCAATATGACGTTTATGATATTCTGCTGATTTTTCTCTCATCATTGATCTTTGTAACGCCCCGCCCCCTCCACCTTTTTCGTCCAGCACATGCTTGGTTTGCTACGCGCGCATGCGTCTCAAAAACACACCCACGCATTTCTTAAAATGTATATCTGCACGCTGCGACATGCAGTATCTCGCAGTTCTTAATCATGGAATCCTCTATTTCGATGCCGCTGAAAAAAAGATTTCAACCGTACACTAATTTCAAGGGGGTTCTTCAGAAAGAGAGCGATCAGCATTTACCTGAAGAACAAAAACAAGTAACTAGTCTTATACGCCAGTCGATATTATTTGATCACGTCTACTATTTGAATGCTTCGAAAACAAAGGTTATCTCAATCGGACTTTCCTCTCATCTGGATTTCCAACCTGTGGTCAGGCTACACAGAAGCGGGGCGGCCGGTGTTGAACTACAGTTGCAGGAGTGGCACGCTCTTCAGGAATTGTTTCCAGTAATAGACAATTACATCGCTATTCCAGGTGAGCAGCCTCGTGTTTCCTACCCACTAAGTGAGCAACATGAATTGCTGATAACCACACTGTACAATCGTCGTCAGATCATTATAAGCAAAAAACCAGCTTACGGTTCCCTGGAGATAGTGTTCATCGCAGAAAGTTCGTGGCGGAACTTTATGAAGATATTTGTGTGCATCGAGCATGCGAAAGTTATGTGTGAAACAGTGTCGCCGTATCTGAAATCATATTTTGGAAACTGTGTGGAATCTTGCATTCTCGACCTTCGCGAACAATGTTTCGGTTGCACAGATATTTCCCCTGTCCATGCATGTAATAAGGAGAAGTTTGTGCTTTCCCATCTACATGGATGTACAAAACCTGAGCCTTTGTCTATACAAAACATCGACGGAAAAATACTTTCCAAAGAAGTGTTTCTTTTTTGCGAGAACATGCTTGTGGAAAAAATAGTGAAACATTTTAATTCAGTGGTTGCAGCAGAAAATGGATATGATAGTGACACAATTCCTTATGTGGGTGAGTGAACAAACTTGAAGAATAAAAACTTGTTAAATAACATGCTGATAAACTGGTGACACAATATAAACATTTTACATATGTATGTGTGTGTGTGCGGCTCTTTTGAATTTTGTAAATATTGGTAATAAACAGGGATAAAATATATGTCTTGGCTTTTTTTTTCATTTATCACCCCTTTAAAAATCCTCATGGTTTATATTTTTACTGGTAACAATCGTTAATAACAACATTAATAATTAACTATATAATGAAAAAATGTGTATTGTGGACTTGTCGAAGATAAAGCATGAGAGCTTTTCTTCACACTGGTAAAAATCGGTGTTAATAACAACATTAATAATTAACTATATAATGAAAAAGTGTGTATTGTGGACTTGTCGGAGATAAAGCATGAGAGCTTTTCTTCACACTGGTAAGAATCTGTGTTAATGACAACATTAATAATTAACTATACAATAAAAAAAATGTGTATTGTGGACTTGTCGGAGATAAAGCATGAGAGCTTTTCTGCACAGCGCTGGACACGCAAAGGCAAGTATCTTTATTTTCATTCTATTTCTAACAGTGATTCGCTATTTTTTCTTGTCACTATAAAAAAACTAATTCAATTTTTCTTTTATCACATCTGTCGCCATTTTGCTTGTTTTTGTTTAATTCCTCTTTATGCATTGAGGTTAATCGAAACATAACTTTAGACTTTTACATGGAATTGAAACATAGAATGTTGCCTCCTTTGATTGAATCGAACCTGTGACTCCTCTTTGATCACAAAACAATAGTGACGGCCATCTTGCTTATTTTACCTACTCTTTATGCATTTAAGATAATCGTTACTGCGGCCCCACACGGCAAAACAACAGATTCTAATTTATTCACACTTCTTTTTTTTTTATTTTAAAAACAACATCATTATCAGCCAATTTGACATTGTGAATCGAACCCGGGGACCTTTTCATTACAGCATAAACATCCTATTTCCAATTAGTTCATTTTCTCTTTGTGCACAAAAAGCTAATCGGAACTTTTAAACAAATACAATTGAATATCCACCAACATTGGGAATCGAACCCTCAACCACTTGGTTAAAACATCTCGCGGAATAAAAAACACCCCCCGCACCCCGGTCGCCGCCGCTAAACACAAAACCCGGCCGCCATTTTGATTTTATTGAAATACTATTTATGCACAGATGGACTAATCGGGACCTATAATGGCGGGACAAAACAATTGGTTTCATTTAACTACCTAGAAAATCGAACCCGCGACCTCTTCATTACCAGGCGACAACAATAACCACTAACCCAAGGCCGCCATATTGATTTTATTCAAACACTATATATGCACAGATGGACTAATCGGGGACCTATAATGGCGGGACTAAACAATTGGCCTAATTTAACTACCTAGAGAATCGAACCCGCGACCTCTTCATTGCCAGGTGACAACATTAACCACTAACCCAACTCGATTTTCGAACTCAACTATTTTGTTGCCTTTATTTACACACAGGCTAATCGAGACCATTCAATATTGACATCGTCGCCTTGTAATCAAAGGGTCCCAGGTTCGATACTCGGTGGAGGCACATAGTGGTCCGAATCACCACTTTTCAACTGTAGCTCCAATCCTGATTAGTTTTGCCGTGCATAAAACGGACTTTAAAAAAAACTAACTCAAACTATCAATCAATCAATATTGACTGTACCAGGAATCGAACCCTCGACGCCTCTTGTTTTGCAGAGCAATAACCTTAGCCGCTAAGCTTTCGGGGGTACAGCACCTTCGGCGCCATCTTTAAATCATTTCTTCATGTCTTTTCATCATACGCAATGGTTGCGCGCGCATTTCCTCCACACACACACATACACAAACAAACATATGCACGTGTTAGGTTAGCATACATCAAGAAACAACGTGACAAACCCATTGACCCCCTCCCCCCACCGCTTCCGATGTCTTCAACGTGATCAGACACGTTCTGCTGACTCAACAATAAAACCGCTCGTGGCCCGCTACGACCGGATGTAACATAACACCAGTCGCATCAAATTTTTGCTGACGCGTAGGAACGAAGTGCTGCCTCTCTACTAGTCTGTAGTTCATTTCTGCCCACACCCGACCCGGCATATCGGGAGGGGTCAATCCATATGAAATCATACAACCTTGTTGCTCGACCATTTTTTAAAAAGTTTATTTTTTGAGTGGTGTGAGCCTCATATATTGACAAATTCAGAACCACTCTTATTTTATTTTTACTATCACCGATTTGAAGATGGCGGGCATTTTTTTATCATGGCGCGCGTCATTTTCTCCATTCGTAAGCATCAGCGGCAACTTTTTTTTCTCAGCTCTGGTAAGTCCTACGACAATGAGACAAATTCTGTGATGTTAAGCACATTATAGGCTACAATTATAATTCTGTTTAATTTTCTAAATATTATTCCTTCATAATAAATTTTAAGGTTAAAATTGTGTATTTTAATCGCTCAAAACGACATTTTCGGACATTTTTTTGAGGGGGAAGGCAGTTTGCTTGACACTTGAATTTTTTTGCGCAAGTACCTGTGTTCCAATAGAGTACGTCAAAATTATTTGAAGCTTGAGACTTTAATATTTGTTTTTCTACAGGGTCATAAACATGTACTTTTTGTTAAAATATTCCAAGTTCAGGGTTAAATATCTCTGGTGGGCAGTTGTTTAAAAATCTGAAATTTGTACACAATACAGTACTTCAGGATAAGTAACTTCAGTAAAAATTTTGAGTTTGAGATTTAATTGGTTTAGGAGATACAAAACTCGTGAAAAATTCAACATTTTGCATTAAATATGGCATATCTAATTTCATTTCTTATTAACATTTTGTGTTGAAATTCTGCAAACTGTAATTTGGAATGTCAATGAACAACATTACAATCCTCAAATGGCTCTGCAATAAAGTATATATACGAGGGCGTGCTGAAAAGTAACGCTTCCTATGTTTTTATTTTCTTTGTTACCTTGTAAACGCATTTTGGATTTTGAGCAACCATACATTGCACTTATAAGACTTTCCACCTTCTCCATTGAAGGTTTCAAACTTCTATCGCCAGGGGGTGCCGAACTATTGCGAGGAAAATGGCAGCATGTAACCATGCAATGTTGGTGAAGCGCCTGAAGTAGCGTGCCGTGATCGAGTTTCTAACCACAGAAAATGTGCTACAAATTGACATTCATCTGAGACTGAGGGCACTTTATGGGGATGAATGTGTAGACATCAGTACTGTGCGATCTTGAGTTTATCATGCTCTTAAAGAAAACCCACAGCTGAAAAAATCTCAGCTATGTGAGAGAATGGAGTGAAAGGCCAGGAACTAGAACTGATGGAGGTCATCGGAATCTTGTTCAGCTGGGGTTTTCTTTAAGAGCATGATAAACTCAAGATCGCACAGTACTGATGTGTACACATTCATCCCCATAATATTCCCTCAGTCTCAGATGAATGTCAATTTGTAGCACATTTTCTGCGATTAGAAACTCGATCACGGCACGCTACTTCAGGCGCTTCACCAACATTGCATGGTTACATGCTGCCATTTTCCTCGCAATAGTTCGGCACCCCCTGGCGATAGAAGTTTGAAACCATCAATGGAGAAGGTGGAAAGTCTTATAAGTGCAATGTATGGTTGCTCAAAATCCAAAATGCGTTTACAAGGTAACAAAGAAAATAAAAACATAGGAAGCGTTACTTTTCAGCACGCCCTCGTATATATACTTTATTGCAGAGCCATTCGAGGATTGTAATGTTGTTCATTGACATTCCAAATTACAGTTTGCAGAATTTCAACACAAAATGTTAATAAGAAATGAAATTAGATATGCCATATTTAATGCAAAATGTTGAATTTTTCACGAGTTTTGTATCTCCTAAACCAATTAAATCTCAAACTCAAAATTTTTACTGAAGTTACTTATCCTGAAGTACTGTATTGTGTACAAATTTCAGATTTTTAAACAACTGCCCACCAGAGATATTTAACCCTGAACTTGGAATATTTTAACAAAAAGTACATGTTTATGACCCTGTAGAAAAACAAATATTAAAGTCTCAAGCTTCAAATAATTTTGACGTACTCTATTGGTACACAGGTACTTGCGCAAAAAAATTCAAGTGTCAAGGAAACTGCCTTCCCCCTCAAAAAAATGTCCGAAAATGTCATTTTGAGCGATTAAAATACACAATTTTAACCTTAAAATTTATTATGAAGGAATAATATTTAGAAAATTAAACAGAATTATAATTGTAGCCTATAATGTGCTTAACATCACAGAATTTGTCTCATTGTCGTAGGACTTACCAGAGCTGAGAAAAAAAGTTGCCGCTGATGCTTACGAATGGAGAAAATGACGCGCGCCATGATAAAAAAATGCCCGCCATCTTCAAATCGGTTATAGTAAAAATAAAATAAGAGTGGTTCTGAACTGTCAATATATGAGGCTCACACCACTCAAAAAATAAACTTTTTTAAAAATGGTCGAGCAACCAGGTTGTATGTTTTCATATGGATTGACCCGGAGTGACTGTGGTGGCATGCATTTAAGCATTGTAAGCAATACTTACCGATAAAATATATCCCGCACATAATCCTACAGCGCGAAATTTTACATATTCAAATGTTAATCGGCGTGATTGAATACTTGATTGCTTGACCCACAACGTGTATTAGCGGAACCTTTGGAAAGGCATAGCGGGCCCCTGGGGTGCCACGAACTCAGAGGTGGCTTCTGCCTATTGGCGCAATCGCACAACCTAAATAAATCTGTAATGTTATTAATATTATTATAATTATTCGTTGAATGACGTCTCCTTCAAACTGCCGGCCTACTTAACGGAGTGGTTTGCACAGCGCGCTACGACATCAGGTGTCCCAGATTCGAATCCCGGCCTGGGCATGGGTGTTCTTTGTCACTGTCCTTTCATCCATTTCATCAAATCATCACTCAACCTCATCTTCGCGATTAGCCAAAAATGGCAGAAAAGGGAAGTAAAGTCAAACAAATTAATCAATCAGTGAATCTCCTTCAAAACATCAAATTATTCCACGCCACTTCACCCTCCATCTGCTCCCATGCTTCACCAGTGTTTATGTTTGCAGCCACTTTTTTAAAGTTCTTCATAGTTGTATTTCATGCATGAAAATCGTTTAACAGGGTTTGGTATCATTTAGTGAAAATGCAGTTTTGTGCACACCCAGAGGTTGACCTCCAGCCGCCACTGCGCGGACTATAGGTTAAGAATTGCTGCACTATTTATATCTCACAAATAAAAAAAATCGAAGTAGACAGTGTTTGCCCTGTCTCTAGTCACGCTTCGGGCGGAACTCGTTCGAGCACGGTGCAGAAGTTGATCAAGAGCCAGACCCACGCCGAAAACAAGTGCATCGCGTGCATGGTCGTTAATTAAAAAGTTTGTGCCTTCCTTTACAAGTGACAAAAGTTGTAATTACACTAACGGTCTGTTCATTTCCCTTGCCTTTACTACCGGCCGCATGTCGGTTTCAGATTGCGGGACCGACTCTCTCTCTCTCTCGGCCCGCCGGAGAAGCAATTGAATTAGCATGCGATGCTGGAATTCCGCACAATCCCCGTAACTTGCCAGCGTCTAATTACGGCGGATGCTTCGTTAATTCGGTGGGCTATGAAGTTAAGGTGAGCGCCGTTTCAAAAGCCTCGGCCCTCAGCGAAGAGATGGCCGTGAATGATGAGTTGCGCCTCCGATGGTGGCCGTCATTGTCTTCCATCTGCCCGAATTCCTTCCCGCGTCGTGGAAAACGAAGGATTAAGGCCCGGTTGGATCTTGCATCCTATCATAGCAGATAATTTTCCGGAAAAAGAAAATAGCTGAGGCAAAATGTCCAGTGCATCGTCGGAAAGTTTGTTTCATCAAAGTTGGCGCGATGTATTCTCGCAAGCCATAGCGAGCGTCTTCTTGTCAACCATTTTTGAGTCCTCTCACATCCAGTTTCGGTAATCGTTGGTATGCAGAAAAAGCGTATATCCATTTTCAGATAATTACATGACAAGCAGAAGCATCTATTTGCACAATGAACCACTGCGTTTAACTCTCCCGTCATCCAATGTTTAATCGCGTTTGTTTGCCTAGCAGGCCCGCAATCGCGGCCGCTCCATCCTGTCATATGCATTTCGATGACGTCAGTGAAACTCTCATATTGGGAGGGCCAAGACGATGACCAGAATGATAATTCGGAGTACATAAAAGTTGTCTTCTAAGAAATATTTCAATAACGTTTGTATTTATTTGTTTGATTTATATGTAGTGTATGTATGTGCATATGCATACAACAAGCTCAATATGAAAATTTGCAATAGCTAAGAATACTTAAGTTTCTTAAATGTTGTTATGTACCAAACAATGCCAGATCATTAGCTTCTAATCTCTGTATGAAAATGATTATCCCACAGTATGATATCCCTTACTGCGACTATACAATTTACACTTTGCGGCCAGTATTGGTTTTAGAAATTAAATCTTTACTCGTTACATATAAAAATTCCTTACTCTTACGCCGCTTCCACACTTACATCCGTGTCACGTAGAACAGACAAGCAGAAATATATATATAAGAAAATTATTCTTCGGCAGCACTTATTCACTTGAGATATGCCCTTCTTGAGAAACTTCATTGCATCATTTCGAGGCTTACTTGCAAAGTGAGAGTGAAATTTGTGGGGAGACGGGAGCAACGAATTTTTCATTTTGGGCTTCCCCTCCTCAGTGTGACGTCACTGCGCGAATATCACAGAAAGATATCCATTGTACTGCTCTGCCTGTTTTGTCTTGCAGTTACAGACAAATGTCGCTCTTGTTCGGTCACTGTGATCTTGGAACTTTCAGTGCTGAAGCCTCCCGCTTCGCACATTTTGGTTCGCTGAGCCTTACTTGTTTGTTACAAAGCCCTGTCACATCAAAGAACAGCGTTGTCCTGCACTTTGACCAGTCAGTCAGATTACAACCTCACTTGTGCAAAGGAACAGTTGCATTGCTGCCAGCGTTTTGGCAACAATTTGCAGCCTTTTGGGGAGAATAAATGATCCTAACGTTCAGGAAAAATCACTGATGTATTGTAATAACGATTTACTTTACGTAGTACAGCAAACGGCAAATTGTCCATGTTTACTCACGAATGATCAGTCCCTGATTCAACTCAAGTACAATTTAATCCCATACCCTAAAAGAAAAATGGGGAAGGAAAAGTAATGAAAATAGGGATGGACAATATGTCTACAGTTATCTGCGGCTGATTGTACATACAGGCGTTCGCAGCGTCAAACATTTTGCGGTCCCACCTATTATTAAGGTCGTTCACAAGAACTAAGTTTGTTAAAAAGAGATTGTAAATTCATATTTTCTGTTTCCGACGGCCCAGAAAAATATTATTGCATCACTATTTAGGAAGTACCTAATGAAATGAAAATATCTTAATTGTTTTCCAAAACCTTTTCAGATACCACTCGAACAGTCGTCTGTCGCACCACTCGCGAGATATTCTTAATTTTTGAGTGTGAATGCACTTGAGTGACCATGCAATAAAATTCTTACATCATTTCCAACAACAATACCTGATCGTTTTAATTAATCTAAATTGTAATTCAATGTTTAGCTTTGTTCTGAATTTGAAACTGGTCGGATGTTTATGGCGAGTGTTTCTGTTCCAGGGCGTTTCTGGATCCAGACCGGAAGGAGCCTTTGGACCATTTCTTCTCCCTATTCTTCGCTCGGCTGCTGACCACTGGACTCTGCCCAGGGGCCAAACAGTCCGTCTGGCTTCGGGACATCCCCGAGATGGCCGTCAAGCAGGCCCCGTCGATGTTCGAAGACCTTCTTCCCGCTGCCCACTGGGTACCCCTGCCGAGGGACATTCAGGTGAGGATGAGGATTTTCTCTAACCTTACGTTAAGTTCTCCAATAAGTCTTATTATATGGCTGCTGTAAGAACGAAGTCAATGTAAACAAATGCACTTGGCTTGTGAGAAATTTTGTTGGTTGTTCCAATGGCAGCTGCGTAGGAATATAGTGCGTGTGATAGAGAGCCATACCACTCACTGTAGCTGCTATATTGAAGTTGTGGGAGCTTATATTATGAGCTGTACAACTACAATTATACATAGGAAATGAACTAGTTCTCGGAAGTCACGTGGTGTTGTGTACATTAAATTCCTTCTTGTAGTAGATGTACAATAGCACAGCGGAGAGGCAGATTAGCGAGAGTATCGAATTACTGAGATGCATAAAATACTTTAGTTTAATTACGTATTTGTAAAATTTAATGTTGCAAGTTTACAGTGTTTTTTTTTCTTTTAAAAGATACTCATAAGAAAATAATGTATGATAATGGTAAAAAGATTCACTATCAGTACGAACGGTAGTGTCCTGTTGACACATGAACACTAGATCCAGAGATGCACTGATTGTTCTGAATCGTGGATTTATTATTTATTTATTTTACTTCGCTTTTTGACATTTTTGGCTAATCCCGGAGATTAGAATGGATGGTGAAAATATGAAATGGATGAAAGGGGAACCACGAAAGAACAGCACACAACACGAGCTCCACGGATAATTATATCCGTGAATCAGATGCCATAACCTCTATAGTCTGCAAATTTCAGTCCAGGGTGTGCTACGTGGAAGGGAGTTAACATTTGGGTTAACACCCAGACTGAATGGTGGAAGAATCCGGACAAAATATACTAAAATATACTGGTCCGGAATGGACAATTAGAACTGTAATTGGTTCGTGTTATAGAAATGACAGTATAGTCCAGGCTTGAGAAAATAAGCTTGTACTTGTGGAGGCCAGCGGGTCTTCTGTACGGTGCGAGCTTCCCGTCTTCACATTAAGCCCCAAGGTCAACAAACAACAGAGTAGTGCGGAGCTGCTTGCGTCGGGAGGCAAAAAATACCTCGGGAAAGGACGCCCTGCTTTTCACGGAACCATCTCCTGTTCCTTTTGCCATGATTACAGTGCCACATTGCAATCACGAATCATATGACGAGAGGTTTCCCACTGCAGGGAGCGACCGACGAAGCCTTCTACCTAGGTCTCTCCATCGTTTCTGCCTCTCCTGTAATGCTACAGTACCGCTGTTCGCTCTGTAGTCCACACGTTCATACGAGAACACGTTTCCACAAATACCACGCGGCCTGATATAGTCACTCGAGTGTGGAGAAAGGTTGAAAACAGTAGTATGTAATCCAATGACTGTAGAATATGAAACATAATGCAGTACGACAGAAATTCTCCTCCTGTGTCGTTGTTTTCTAACATGTCTCCATTAGCATCTTTTCACGAATTTTTGAATACTGCTCCCCTATCTGGATCATGACTTCAAAAACTAACCTTTCCAGGATTGGTTCTGTCTTCAGCTTTTTCCTCACCATTGCTCGCCATTGGATACCTTCCCTGATACACCTTCATAAAACAGATATCATACGCAGCCACCACACACTCGTCACGAACTAGCAGACATGAAATTTTTGCATTAAATCATCACTGGTAAAGTTAAAACCGATCTTTTAATCAACTAATCTAGTCTGCGAGTACACATACGGCTAGCCCGCAACGTAAAGCTCATTCACAATCTCACTACAAGGCGCTTCCTTCTACAGCGGTCTCTTTTCTGTAAGATTCCTCGCTTATTTAATAACCTGCATCCAAATATCGATACATTCTTGCTTGATCACAATTTCCGACTATCATTCCTACAACTTCTAAATTTTTTGCAGTGTCGTCTTGTATTGTTTTATTTTGCTGCTGTTATTGTTTCAGTATAACATGGTCATTCGGTACTGTATCTGAAACGTTTATTATTATTATTATTATTTTTATTATTATTTATTTGAAGTAGGGTTACACTTAAGCTTACAGTTTACTTTACATTGATTCTGTAACTATAGAAATAGCTTTCTGCCGCACATGAATTAATGTACATTTATGCTAATCTATCTTCTATTTTATTTTTTATATATATAATAATGGATGTATAGTGTGGGGGTGTGTATGTTTGTTTGTTCCGGGATAACTCTCGAACTCCTGGAGCAATTTCAACCAAACCTGATACACGTATCACTTGCAATCTAGAAATAATATTTTGGGGGTAAGACACCCTTGGCACCCCTAAGGGTGGGGTGGGAAGGAGTGACATGTAAAAATAATCCAAAACGACCGATATTAAGTTCCGCACAAACAGACATCCGTGAGACTATGCAATCCCGCACAACGATATTGTTTCTCTGGTTGTCTAACATTCAGGCTGTGTTGCGAAAACGACCGATGTTAGTGTGGAATCCTTAGTTTTCGTGACACTCCTAATGCGGTTCAACTTCAAGTTCATCACCTGTCGGCATGGGGATTTAGAGGGGGGTGAAAAATGAAATGCCACAAATGAGCTAGATTAGTGTCGAATCCATAGTTTTCGGAGTCTCTAAGTTAATTGGTGACATTCACGATGAAATAAAATTAGTTACATTTTACACTATAGTTAGAATTCATTATTTTCCTGGCTAATATAAGATTGGGATAAATAAATACCCGGGCAACGCCGGGTAATCAGTGGTTTATAAATATACATATGGAATATTAAAAATTTATATAATTAAAAAGCGTAAGAAATAAAAGGAAATAAAACAGTTTTTCAAGTACCTTATGTGAGGAGCTAATGAAGCTTCGAAGGTAATTAATAAATTATTCAAGTTCTATGAACAGCAATATAATTACCGGGTAATAAAATCCACGCTTGATCCGAGAACCAGACTCGGGACACTTGGTTTACTAGCTTGGTATGTTACCCACTACATCCATCACGGGAAATTTTCCTAGGGTGTCCGTTAGAGTCCGTACTCCAATTATTTCAGAAGACATCCAGTTGCGTGACCGTTTACATCCCAGAATTATAGCCGAGACGCCTTTTGAAACTTGACAAATGGCTGTTTCAGTGGAGTTTAATTCCGCCAATTTCCCCGCGGACCTTCTACGCCTTGTTGATGGCGGCAAATAAATTGGCGGGGCGAGTTCGGCTGCACAGGCTGGGGTCACCCAAAGGTTCCAAAGCAGGAGAGAGAGATAAGCCTGCATGCCAACCGTCCTGATAAATACTCTCCCACCTTTAATGCAATTTGGGCGGCGGGTGGATTCGTTTTCGATATTAATGAGGCTTCGGGGGTGCTTGGGACTGGGAAGGAGAAGTTTTCGCTCCCTCGGGTTAATGGATGGGGCCCGGGAAGCTTGTTCGCGAGTGTTGCCAAGTAAACGCAGCGGTGTTCCTCTTCTTCTGGGGTCTCCTTTATCGCACAACGAGAGAACAACTTCGTATTCTGACGTCAGATGTGAAATGCCTAAGTTGTTAGGTTTAGGTCTGTTAGATTATGTACTCTTAGCATAAATACACTGAAAATGTATCTAACAAGCCTAACCTAACAACTTAGGCATTAACCTAACCAGGGGTGCCCATCCCCCCCAAAGCCAATGGCGCATCCCCCAAAAAATCATGTCATGAACCCCCCCCCCCAATCATATAATTCGCTCCCCCAAACCATATCGCAATCCGCACGATTTAATTACGATAACAAGGAGACCACCCCTAAAATCGTTCATTATGATCGAGAATATAGCTTATCTTGTAATCCAGCTATAGTTTAAACACTTCACATTCACCTCATTAAAGCACCGAACACGCATCCTAGCAAACTTATGATTCCGAGCGAAGCGAGCAGCAAAATTTTTACATCCATTTTTTTGCAGGCTTTGAAGAATATTAATTTAATAGGATGTCAATACTTTCTTAGCTTTTCCAGCTTCTCCTTTGGCACGTTCGGGATCAAAAGCGTGTGGATCGCTAAATACAGTCTCCAAAATTTAATGTTCGAACTCTCTCTCCTCTACAGAAATCCCTTGACAATCTAAGATTTAACACTTTATCAAGAGCTTCATATCTCCCCCTTTAAATTTAATACTCAATCAATTTTATACTTAAACTGCTGATATTGAAGAGTAGATATTATCTCCTGCAAAAAAATAATTTTCAGTCTCCACACCAGAATTTCCGCAACAGTCTTAAGACAATAGCAATACACAAGAATTACATATTCCCTCAATTTAATGCTCAATCCCCCTCTAACCCACATCATAATTAAGGCCTAATATGTAAAAGTTGGATATCTCCCCCTCCCCCAACCTTCGATAATACCCTTAAACACTTTCTTTTCTTCATCTAGTGGATTAAATATGGTGCATTTAAGGTGTAAAATGTTTACATATATTTTGGAAAAAGATATAAATGTTGAATTTTATATTATTTAAGGGAAAAAATCCCCCCAAAATATATCGATGTCGCAACTTGCTCCATAATCCCCCCCACTGTGGGCAGCCCTGAACCTAACAATGAAAGCATTCCGTGGTGATGTCAGAACGCAATGTTGTTCTCGCGTTGTGCGATAACAGAGACCCCTACTTCTGTGGCGCCATACATTGATTTCAAGGAGACGGAATTATTGACGCGTGTAATGTGTGTGAATTCTGTGTGAGTTTAGTATTTTTTACAGATTGTCGATGTTTCCGTACTGTTATTAATACCAAAACTTGTAAATTAAATATCCACCATATGCTCAAATGGGCTTTAGTTGTAAGGGAAGCCTTTACAAAAAGGCCTCTCCGATGGCGCAGTGGTTACGTCGTCGCCTTGTAATCAACGGGTCCCAGGTTCGATACCTGGTAGAAGCATATGGCACGGTGCTTTGGATCCCACTTCAAACTGTAGGTCCACTCCCGATTAGACGTCCTCTGCATAAAGTGGACTTGAAACAATAATTCAATCAATTTAAACCTTTACAAAAGACACCCAAATGGCATCAGCCGGCCTCCGTGGCGGACTGGTTAACGGCGTGCCAAGAGGCCAGGGGTCCGGCTTCGAGCCCCGACTTGGCCATGGGTGTTTTCTGTGAGTGTTCATGAACTTCATCATATTATCACTCATCCTCATCGTCACGATTAACCAAAGGTGGCAAAAAGGCGACGTTAAATGTAAAATCAAATCGCATTCTATCTTCCACGCATCACACCCTGGAATTTGCATTCAGGCAGGCAAGCGAGGTTCTGGTGCCTGCATCCACAGCCAGTATAATCATCTATGATTTTATTTTAGTTTTGTTATTTAGCGTCGCTTTTTTGCTACTTTTGGCTAATCGCGAGGACGGTGATGAGTAATGATATGATGAAATTGATGAAGGGACACTCACAAAGAACACCCATGCCCTGGCGGGATTCGAACCCGGGACTCCTGGCGTTGTACCGCGCTGAGAATAATCCTCTATGGCGTTTGTCTGTTGCCCTGTCAGTATGTATTTGACCCTTCATCCATATCAGTCACCATTTATCCTCATCGTCACGATTACTAAAAAAAACTGCAGAAAAAAAACATCGGTCAACTCAAACAATCTGGAATGCTATAGTTTAAAATTTTATCCGAATTTGGTCTGCCTAGTTTCGATTCGAAAAGTTGGCATGGATGTACGAAGTGTGAGCACTCAGCTTGCGAACTTGGGAATTAACTGGGGAGAAATCCAGGAGATTTTATTGCTTCGTGAAAAATGCATGGGATTTTGCTAATTTCCCTTGAAATTTTTATGTCGTGGCCTGATTACAGAGCTAACAGTGCAGTTTGCATTTCGAAGGTTGTGTGGGCCTCCCCCATGGCGCAGTGGTAGCGTCATTGCCTTGTAATCAAGGGGTCCCGGGTTCGATACCCGGTGGAGGCACAAGTGGTTCGGATCCCACTTTAAACTGTAGGTCCAGTCCCGATTAGCCTTACTGTGCATAAAGTGGACTTAAAACACCAACTCAAACCAACTCAAACTCGAAGGTTGTGTAATTAAATTTCACTCTCTGATTATGAGAAGGACACTCCCTGCATCTATAGCTCGTTCGCATACATTTGGGTCTGTCATCATCCCACCATTTCCGTGGAATGATCGAAGAATACCTCATGATATTCGGCCTATAGGGAGCTGAATCCACAACCTGCCGAGTGCGAAGTTTGACATACTTGGTGAGGGAACGCAGGCGAAATGCGAAAGGAGAAAAAATATAGAGCTATCCCCTATGCATTGTATAATGCCACGAAGGCACATAAAGGGCATGGAGGTAGGCCCCTATGCATTCTCGATCTCGGAATGTGATCAGCACCACGCTTCCGCCCCCCTTCTCTCAGGCTTGTCCCCTAGGTTGATTAGGGTCTGGGTGAGCCCCAGAATCGCTTTATGAACGAATATTAAGGCTTAAAAGAATATATTTTAATTATGACTTTGAAGGTCATTAGTTTGAAATTAAAATACCCACATGAGACCCAATACTTCCGCATGGCAGTCAGACGCCCTACCATTGGACCCTTCTAATGAATGGTAAAAGAAGAAAGCATAACTAGAGCATAGTGTGGAGATTAATTTGGTTTATTTTACTTTGCTTTTCTGCCATTTTGATAAGGTCGGCCATAGTATGGAGAACATCAGCTATGTGACCGCAGTACAATTGTTACCTGCAGATGTTTGCTCGAGCCTTTGGAGACAAGTGAGGGGATTCATAGCCGAACTCCATGGCGTAGTGGTTACAACAGCGCTCTACGATTCCAGGGGTCTAGGGTTCAAATCGAAGCCTGGGCATGTTTGTTCTTGGTGAGTGTCGCTTCATCATTGTCATAATATCATTAGTCATCCTCATCGTCGCGATTAGCCAAAAGTGACAGAAAAGCGATGCTAAATAACAACAGTCAAATGAGGTGATTCTTCTATAGTTTAACGTACTAATAGTGAAGTTTGTGTCTCTCACATTCTCCTCCTAATTCGAGTACTGTTTGAACGTTTAGAATGAAAAATAAAGTGCTATTTTCTTTTATAAAAAATCAAAAATAAATAATAAAAAGATAATAAAATAAGTATAAAAAAAAGAAGTAAGGACGCCGTACCACAACCCTACAGAACGCCAAACTGTTGCGTGTTTAGAATCCAATTTCAGGTGACATATTTTTCAGCGGTATCGATTCCGGTTTAATTTTTGGTGACACTTTTTTGTTTGTGCTGGTTACAGTTTTATTTCGGTTGACATTGTTAGCGATACCAATTTCGGATGGCTCATTTTTAGCGAGTTTTATTTCGGGTGACACATTATAGTGGTACCAACTACGGTTTCATTTCTGGTGACCCTTTTTATTCTGTGCCAATTAGTATTCTTTTGCAGTTGTGCAAACCCAATGACACTGAAGCCAAGATTGGTTTTTGGACATAGAGAAGACTTTTCTCTTTTTCCCTATTCATCCCTGCGCATGGGTTTGGCTAAACTTGAGTATAAAATTTCTACGGACCTGGCGCCTTTTTCGCTCGTGTGGCAACACTTGCTGCATTTGGCTCGATGGCACTTTGGCCGGCCGAGGCATGGTCCAATGAAGGGCGTGTAAGGTGGGTAGAAGTGGCCACCAATCATTCGGCTCCTTGAAGTGTATCCAACCGATAATCACATACTTCAGCGGTTACCCGTCGCTGATTGAGGACGGCCCTCTCGAGAGGAATCTCGACCTCCCATTGGCCCAACGAGGTAGAGATCGTGCTCTTTTATGCCGGCATCGATTTACCGTCGGTGGTTCCGGAGTCAATTGCTTCGGATGCCTTGTCTCCCTTGGATACACTTGTTCACCGAGCTGAAATTTGCAGCCTTAAGCTGATTGCCTGTTGAGCTAGCTTTCCTACTTATAAATCGTACTTGGCAAAGAACCTGGTAAAAGAAAATCGATACTGGACTACAACTTTTCGTTATACACACACACACACTCTCTCTCTCTCTCTCTCTCACTCTCTCTCTCTCTCTCTCTCTGCGTCATTCTTTTTCTTTCCCTCTACTTTCCTATTTTTCTCTTTCTGTCCCTGCCGTTATCTTTATTTCTCCCTATCTGTCACCATCTATACTTCTCCCCATTTTCCTGTGTCTTTTCTCCTCCCTATTTCCCCTCTCTCCTCTTTCCCCTCCCCCTTTCAATCTTTCTTGCTCTCCCTCCCCCTCTCTTCCCATCTTTCTCTTATATCCTATATTTCTATCTCCTTCAGGTTTTCACCCCCCTCTTTCTCTCGTTATTCCTTTTCTCTATTTCTCTTTCTCCCTCTATCTGTCTTTCTCACATTCCATCTTTTCCTTCCAATATATCTTGTCTGCCTATTTTTTCTTTCCCTGGGCCTCTCCGTAGTGGTAGCGTCGTCGCCTTGTAATCAAGGGGTCCCGTGTTCGATACTCGGAGGGGGCAGATAATGGTTCGGATCCCACTTTAAACTGTACGCCCAGTCCCGATTAGCCTTACTGTGCATAAAGTGGACTTAAAAACACAAACTCAATTAATCAATCTTTCTTCCGCTTTCTCTGTTTCTCACCATCTTACCTTTCTTTCCCTCCCTGTGTCTCTGATCCCATCTTTCTCTCTATCCCTGTTTCCTATTTTCTTGTCTTTCCCTGACCCTCTCTCTTTCTTCTATTTTATCCCTTCTCACTCTGTCTTTCTCACTCTCCTTCTCTAGCGTCTGTATTTCACTTCCTATATCTTTCATTCTTTCGTTTTTGTCTCTCCTTCTTTCTCTCGTTTTTTCTCCCACTTTCTATCTTATTCTTTCTGTCCCTGTCCTGGTTGAATGAATGATCCCATATTAATCTACAACAGAGACAAATGAGCGATACACAGGCAGTATTGAAACAGGAAACTTCAAGTTATTCTGTTGACGTTCGCGGAATTGAAGATTACTTGACAGTCTCTGCATAAGATTGGCTGACAGACGATGCGGCTCCATTTAACTGCGCTCCACATCTTGGAGAACTGGCTGCAGTCGCAGAGTCCCGGGCATATCCCTGGAATCATCAGCCAATCAACCGTGAGAGCGAAACTAAATAACGAAACTCGGTTAAGGCGATGCGCCTGGTCCAGTTGGGAGTTTGGAGTTAATTAAACAAACCCCTCAGACCTCAACTGCATCCTCTGCAAATGGCCATGCTGAGAAGGAGGGAGTTAGGGCAGGATGGGTCTAATTCTCTATCGCGAATCCGTAGGAAATTGTTGTGGTGGTGCGCGCAGTACCAAGAGAAAAATGTTGTCTTTAAGCTTTTGGATCCCAAGCGTCTCGATCGAGATACCCAAATGTAAGCCTCACTGTCCCAAGCATCTCGATCGAGACGCTGTGTCAAGGTCGTAGTTTTTACGTTATAACTTTTTTATTTTTGGCTAGAATTTCGATTTTTTTATATTGTTCCTAACACATGTATTTAACAGAAATGTTTCTTGCACCTTTTTTTTTCTTCATGAAAATGGAGGTGAAAAGGCGGGAAAAGCGACTTCTCTTTTGCGTCTCTTTTCAAGGGAAAATATAAATTTCAAACATTTCAACAATTTTTAAAAATAATTTTTGGGTGTTTTCTCCCTTCCCCGTCCATATATACGCCAAATTTGCATAAATTTTGCATTTTGTGCATTTTGACATTTTGGGGGGGGGCGGGGGGAAACGCCATTTTTTTAAGAAAAGTATTTTAGAGGGGATTTCCCCCTTTTCCCCCTCCATATATACGCCGAATGTGCATAAATTATATATCGTCTGAATCTGTGATTCATTCTGCGTACAACGGTATATAGTTCATATCTCCAGGGCAAATAGTCTCTGAGGTAAAGTCATTTCAAGGTACCGCTGTATTTTGAAGGTTGAATCAGTGGCATTCATTTTGGGATGTACAACTCAAGTTACATTGGTCATATGATAATAATGCAAATATTTTTGTGTTCCTTACATGTCAGCGATCATTTTCATGTGCATGTCGACACTGTCATGTACTTTTTTCGAGGGGGCGGGAGGGGGGCGAAACCCCATTTTTTTTAAAAAAAAAGTTTTTTCAGGGGATTTCCCCCTTTCCCCCTCCATATATACGCCGAATTTGCATAAATTTCATATAGTCTGAATCTCTGGTTCATTCCGCGTACAACGGTATATCACTCATCTCTCTAGGGCAATTAGTCTCCGATCTACACTCATTTAATTGAAACTCTGCATTTTGCTCAAAATCGGCTCGGGACAGTGAGGCTTACTTGTGAAAATGGCCTTGGGACTCAAAAGGTTAAGTCTACTTTTCACTCAGATAGACTAACCACGACTGCACCTAGAATTTAAATTTGGTTTGATTGATTGGATTTAATTTACTTCGCCTTTTTGCCTCTTTTGGCTCACTGTGAAGATTAGGATGAGTGGTAATAAGATGAAATTGATTAAAGGACAATCACAAACTCACGCACACAACATGAGACCCACAGAGGATTATACTGGCCGTGAACCCACACGCCAGAGCCCCGCAAAATGTAGTTGAGGGCGTACTGCGTGGGAGGTTGACATTTGGGTGTCTTCACAAAGGGTCATCCCTTACACCCAAGTTTAAATTTGGATCGCAACCACTGTGTACCTGCACCGAGGATCAAATCCGGGACCCCTTGATTATAAGGTGTCCTCCACAAAACAAACGAAACAGAAAATTAAACTCAAAATTCAATAACGGTTATGTATAACTTTCTTCTAAACTGCAAGAAATATCAAGCAATACCTGGCAACTTTTTTGTTTCTTCTCCTAATGTGAAATACTCTGGTGAACCGCTCTTAAGGAAGTAATAGATGCAAAGAGAAGAACATTTTGCCGTCATCGCGGTTTATGACGTTACCCAGGCAATAAAGAGGGAGCCCCAAAAATGTATAGTCTTCAACAAACAAAATCTCTAAATTTATACAGAGCTTTTACGATATTTCACTCACAGGAGATATACTACCTACTATCGATTAGCCAAAGTGGCAGAAATGCGACGTTAAATATACTAAATGGAGCAAAACAACTCAAGGAGATATGCTATGTGTAAATTTCAGTAGAAAAATCAGGCTTGACCAGGACTGGAACTCTAGTCTCTGCCCTACCATCAGAGCCATCGAGCCAGCCCTGGTTTCGCCTGATTTTTCACTGTAATTGTGTTTAGTGGTGTCAGAGACAATTTCACAGGTAAATCAGCGACATCTAAAAATCAGGCGAAAACATGGCTGGCTCGGTAGCTTAGTTGGTGCAGCAGTGGCACGGTATACCAGACTTCGAGTCTACATTTCTCGCTGAAATTTGTACTTGATAGGATAACTATGACTCATGTTTGACTTCTACAATTACAACGGGTGCTCAAAGTGATCATCATAAGGATCCAGACACTTCTGACGTCGGCGAACTAATTTTCGAGGGCAACGTTGGCCGAAGTGTCCAGTGGGATCGCTGCTCACGACATTTCAGATTCTTCAATACCATGGCTATCAAACTTATCATTCAGGAAAACTGTTTGGTAGTGTATCATGCATGATAGTACATTATATTAGCAGTGTTTCCGAAAACATATTGCTTCCATTCAACAAACATTCCCTTTCGCGGCTCACCTCCGGAATAGCGTAGTTGCTAATCCCTCCACCCTTCCTGTAATCAAGAGATTTCGGGTTCGGTTCTTAGGGGGAGGCAAGTCACGGGGAGGTTCGGGTTCCATTTTAAACTGTAGATCGAGTCCAAACAGCATCTCTGAGCTTAAAGTGGGCATAAAACAAATATTTTTAACTTGTAGATCGTCAATTCCTGACAGTTTGATAATATGAGAAATTTCAGTTCTTGTGTTGCGATCGTGTCCGATTTTGGATATGTTGATCTCCACATCATCTTGTAGGCTACCGAAGCAGTCTCAGCACCGAGCATTTTTTTTCCATATATCTACCCGCCTAATCTGTTCATCGCCGTCATAAATTGGGAGACGTAAGCTTACACTCAAACATTACAGAAGATACACAGAAGCACGTCTAAATCAATCAATTTTAACATTTTTTTTATGCTTCCCTAATGCCAAATTGCCATCCTGATCCCTGTAAGGTTTCGAGAACGAGTATTTCGTGGTCCAACTTACAAAGCTGCATTAATCTCCATACTTGGAAAGTTCCCTTTTCGTAACGGAGCACACTGGATGTGCTGGAGGATTACGACAGAGCCTGCCGCTTCCATTCAAATACAAATCTATATTGTCCGAAGCCCCTGGAATTTGTGTTGCAGTTTGTATTTAATCCTGTTCGGAAATGTCCTAGTTTGGAATTGTGCTCGTCGTCCGTAATCCTCTAACGAGGTTTGTTCGGGATATAGAAAAAAATTGTGGCGTCGCACGAACTCATAAAACACAGAATGGGAATCCTCTTGTTTTTTGTTTTTTGTTTCTTTATTCTTTCTTTTTTACTTGCGATTTGTTCTGTTTCAATTGTTCGTGTTGTTTGGTTCATATACCCGATATTATTTTTTCAGATTTTTTTTCTGGCAATATTTTCTGCAGCGCCCACAGAGCCACTCTTGCTGTCACGGATGGACGGTTTAACTCGAATAACTTTCAAATGACACTTGTTTTACTTAAACCAGTTGCTGAAATTAAAGCCCTAACATGTTATCTTCCAATAATCATGGATTTTTACTTCATAATGATATTAATATTTATACAAACTGATGAAAAGTGTATCAAGGATATTACAAGTACTACAACATCCATGGCACGTGTTTGAACAGACCGTCACACCCACAGGCCACGCACAGCCATCTCCCATGGTCATTTGCTGCAAGGGCTGGACCCTCCAATTTGTCGCGTATGTAATACTATTTTAAGTGTTCGACATACTCTTATTGGATGTTCCGATTTAACTTTTCTCAGACAAACTTTTAATCTTCACAACTGCTTATCCATGTTGGGAGATGATGACAGTGATGTCAAATGTAGTTTTTTTTACAAGAGCGGGCGGGCCTTTTACACTGTTGTTGAGGAAGTGTTTCGATTATCCTTACCTTTTCTAACGTGTTGTGTTGTGTATATCCCTTCACAACCTTATACTTTTAATATTTTTCAAAGGGCTCTTTACATCCCTTTTTTATCATCAAAATAAGGATATTAGATAAGGCGGTTTTTCCTCCTAAACTTAAAAGAGTGTAAAATGGCCACACGTGTCGAAGCACCCAAAAAATTTAACTCCTTCATTATTTCAGCTGAAGTGGCTCCAAGCCCGAATTTGTTGTATCTTTTGTTACTTTTTTTAATATTTGTTTATTATCTCTCTTGCTTAGATACCAGGATGGACTGTAATTTATTTGAAAATACCTGGAAATGACAGGGAAACATGTAACGTTAGAACCCCAATGCAACAAGTAACAATACGGCGAGATGTCTTCCGGAGTTTGTTAGGACATTCACGGAAGATCTAAAACCACCACAGGATTTTTCGGAACTCAGTAATTTTGTTGTATTGTTATTTTTACTTCCGCAAGAAGATTCAAGTTCCATTCTCATGAATATTTATCGTATCTAAAATAACAAATTAAAAGAAACGTGATTAATTCACATCTTCCTTCTGAGAAAGCCTAACTTGGTGCAACGTGTAACGAAATAGCGGGATTAATATTACACTGGGGAAGGAGGGGGGGGGATCTTGTTAATGCAAATGCATTCGAATAGGTGCGGCCCTCGAACGGAAGCTAGTTATACATTGTAGTGTATTTTCGGTGTTTTCCAAGAAGCAAAGTTCCAGATTCGCCCAAGGGAAATCGGAGTTTGCGTTCGCATTGTAATTGGAATTCCATATTTCCTTTCCCCTCCCCCTCTCTCGTTGGCTCTTTATCTTGTGAAATGTTTAAACGGCGTATTTGCATAACGATTTTGGCAGTTACTATGTAATCTGCATTGCAGACGACCAACTTTTCGTACTGGTTATATCCACCATTAGGGGTCGAGATCTTGACGGCTTTGTGAAATTCCAAACGAGTGCATAAAGTGGACTTAAAGCAACAATTCAATCAATCTAAATCCATTAGTGGCAATCTGGAAGTTATGGAGCGTAGTTGCGTATATTCAGGGTAAAAATTCCTTTTTCCAGGCTTCGTAGCGTCGAATCGAGGAGTCAGACACAAAAACGTTACTAGGGAAAGTTGTTTCCCTCAATACCTCTGTGCCCTGTAAACCTTTGTGCGATGACACTCTGTATTATGCTGTTTATACTATACATTTCGAGACGAGAACGGTACGGAATTCGACACAAGGAGTCTCGTTTAATCTCGATACCATACATAATGGCATTTGACGAATCTAACAATTTCGTTATGTGTTTAAATTCATTCTGCCGGCGCACCTTAACTGTTTCACAGTAATTTTTCCCCCTTTTTGTTTCAGATGCAGCTTGACGATGCTCTAAACCAGTTGGAGGCCGCTGATTTTGGCGAATGGGTAAGTTGCATTAAAAAAGAAAAAAAAACAACTTATATTCACTTGTCATGTATTGTTATAAAATATAGACCACCTAACACTGAGAATCAAAATGTCAAGAACTCAAGAGATGGTTTCGAATATGCGATTTTACCAAGTTTACTTCTGCCATTAGGTTGAATTCATTTATGAAATTGGTGGTTGATAGTGATTATTCGGTGAAGTTCCACAAAATAAAAGTTGTCCCTTGTGTATTACATGGTGACATGGAGTCACATAGGGGATGTGTGGGACGGGCCCCACACATTTCTCGATCTCCTTAATAGAGGAGGTTATCACATCTTCATACACAACCCCACATTGTTGTCCCATATACCTATTGATGGGGGCTGGGTGAGCCCCAGAGTCGCTTACGTGGGAATAGACTTGGAAAAATTCCCACCTGACATCGAGCTTGAGTCTTCCGCTTGACAGTCACTCGCCCTGCCAACTGGACCACCACAATTTAAAAAAGAAATATGAGAATTTCAAAAAAGAAAACGTAGCTTTTTCCTCCTCTTTTGAATAATGGTGGTGCGGCCCTCGTGGCGGAGTGGTTAGCACATCGCGCTACAACGCCAGGGGTCCCGGGTTCGAATCCCGGCCTGGGCATGTTTGCGAGTGTCATTCATCAATTTCATCATGTCATCATCTTCGTAAATTAGCCAAAAGTGGCACAAATGTCGAAGTAAAATAAAGCAAATCGATCAATAATGATGGTGAGGATATGATAAGGATACATAAGGTAACATGCGTGTCAAAGTCAGGATTCGAGCCCCGAACGTGCTCAGTCAGTGAGGCTGTGTTGTCGTTAATCATCCTTATTGAGTCCATAGGCACATAGAAATAGGTGCCCGACTCCAGACAATGCTAAAATCTACATAAGGCAAGTTTGGTAAGTTGAAATAGTGTAGAACTAAGCAAATACAAAGCAAGTTGCAGTACTAATTACACCAACCGAAAATTACCTAAAAGCAAACAAACACGAAATGGAAACAGCGTCGTTTGGAACAGCGCAAACAGTCATTATAACGTCCACACGTATATCTCAAGGATTTTACGTACGTCTGTCAGCTTTCCGCTCAGCGGAGACTAAACTAATTATAGGAATGTCGAAGAACTGGCGGTGCTGAAGGGGTTTTGCCTGCAGGGGCCGTAATAGTGTCCACAGGAGCCCTTTTGTTCCTGCAGTAACGAAGTTGGGCAGTCCCAGGATGTGCCAGTCGGTTAGTTAACTTGCAAAATGGAGTGTCCCTCGTGCATTAATTAGTAGCGTGGTTCTTGATTACACTGGACGTGAAGGTATGAGAGTTTTTTTCTGAATAGAGTCAAAAAAAAAGGTGAAAATACTTTTCTTTCAAAATACTCTTGCCCCAGGCATACGTGGTAGAAATCCGGTTTTACTATTGTTGTCTTAACGATTTCATTGGACAGGTTTTATTTTAACGTGGATACACGAGGGGTGCCTAATAGCTAAGATTACCAGATCACTATACGCAAAATATAAAGTTTGTCGAAAAGTTCCCAGTAAATACTGTAATATGTAAAGAATGTAATCATAAAACTAGAGACAGTTACAATCTTTGGAATTATACAAAACTAGTGCCAAAAAATCTAAGTTTTTTTTCTCTTATCAGCCAATTGTGCTGGCATCAGTGATAAGACAAACGTAAACAATTAATTTCCGTGTTTTTCTGTAGCAATGAGAACTGCATTTTCTTAATGCAAAGATAGAGTGTTTACATTTAAATATATGGTGTTGTTTTTTTTATGAATGGAAACGTGTTTACTTCCTAATACTGTTATTTCTCTTGTAGAGCGAGGACCACTACGGCTGCCAACGATTGTATACAATAGTGGGGACCTGTTTGTATTATAAGGTATGTAGATTACGATTCTTGATACCTTTTCCTTTGTTCGTTAGCTCTATATTGTGTAAGTTTTATGTCGCCCCCTCATGGGTAAACTTTTCGTTGCATTTCCTTTAAATGGATTTGCCAATGCCGGTCTATGTTGTGCCGTGCCGACCGTTTATAGAACTTTCGTCCCTAACGATGACGACAAAAAAACTTCTCGACTTAGAAAACAGGGAATAACCTGTGTGTCACCAAATGCACCCACGTAAAAATTACTTTGATGATATTTACACTCAAACGCCTTACACCTTATTATTACTGTTGATACTGACGTCCAGCTGCATAATTTATTATTGGTTCAAAATTTATCGACAATGAAGACGCATTTATGAATTGCAAAATTCAGAACAAAAAGTAATCTCCATGGCCCACTTTTCGCCACTTTTTCTCCCGCACTATGCTAAACCTTTTCCAGAAAGGGAAATATACTGCCTTTGCCCCCCCCCCCCCCCGTTTTGGCACCTCGCACCCTCGGTTTTGGAACCCAATCGCCGCCACTGTAGCTCTTTCACTGTTCAGAGCTACCAAGTAACATTTCGATGAATGGCGTGTAGTCAGCATATCGACTCCGATCACTGATTTTACTCTGGCATGTTGTACGATACCCGAGATAGAACCAGAAAATGTAATCTCGCTGTCCTGTACTTTCGCGGTTAATGCATGCGCGCTTGCGTCTATTGTTACGCGCTCGTACGCTAAAATTCCTCGGTTGTTGGGTTAGGCTTGTTAGTTATCTTACCATAAATAATACATTTGCGGTGTATTTATGCTAAGGGAACCAAACCTAACAGGCTGCTACTGATCGTATTAGGCGCCAGAGTCGAAGTGCAATTCGAAAGATTTTCGCTCCCAGTCCAGGCTTCAAGACTGACCTGCGAGATCATTCTGGAAGGATATTCGCTTCAAGTACGGTCTTGCACCTTTCGGACACTGCCAAAGGAGCATGCCAAAGTAGCTGAAAAAGAGAAAAAATTGGAAAAGAACAAACGCCACGATGCAAACTACCCCTCTCTGACGCCGCCTATATTTGTTAAAAGCACCGGAACAGAGCTGAGTGGCCATCGCAATGAACTCAGATTATCAGCTTGTAACATGAAACCCTGCACATTACCCCCTCCCCTAAGGAACGAGCTCGAATTACGTCTCTGTAAGAATGGAAGTTATGAAGCTTTTGTTGTACCTGAATGAGTTTTTAACAAGAATAGAGGCATGTGTAATCTATCTGTTATGAAAACCCATTTGTCGAGATTCGAAAGAGAAATTCTGGTCCACGTTTTATTTCATAAAGAAAAAAAACAACACCACCATCCCCCACCCCGACAACTTCAACTCCCCCTGCCTTTCGCATAATGAGAACTTTTGTTTTCGGAGAAAGTCTACGCTAATGAGATTTCTGTTTATCCAGGGCAGCCCTCTCTCAAAGTTTCAACTTTTCGTTCCTAATGAGTTCCAGGGTAGAATTCGGCGGGAAGCACCGAATGCTATCTTGAATGTTGTCCACTTTGAAACATTGCTTCGTTGTCGAGAGGGAGTGAATTATGAACCTGTTGTAGGATAACGACGATAATTCCTCTGCTGTTGTGTCCCACTTCGCAGTGACGTCATTAGAGAAGTGAGTAGGGAGTGCTACTGGAATTCCGTTGATGCGTCAACACATATTTATTGTTGCCAGCAAGTTCTTAGTTTTAGAAAGAGCCAAAAATGATTGTGGGTAGTGGGTATCTACTTCGGGATGTTAGTCACCAGCAAATGCATCCCCTCCTTTCTCCGTCACTCCCTCTTTCTTTCACTCAAGCAGGCCCGGTTTTATACAGGGTGTCGCATACAACACCAACAAACTTCTAGGGCACCTTGAGGACCTCAAGACGAACAATATATCTTAGTAACGTTTGCATGAACGCTATGAGAGCTATATAGCTGTGTAAGCTCTCTCCCTCTCTCCCTCTCTCTCTCTCTCTATATATATATATATATATAGACATACACACACACACAAATGTGTGCTATAACTGTGGGTGTGACACATATTACTGCAACTTCTTTACAAAGCTTGTTTTTTTTTTCATTATTAAGTTAGTACTTTCATGAAGTGTAGCCAGGGTTGAGGATGAGCAATTAAGGCATGTTTGAGTGTTTGCCCGGGAGGACTTTGTTACCCCATTCCAAGCATAATTCTGTGCATGGTTTTATCTCCTCCCATCCTCCGTTGCTCATGTGTATGTATCTCTCTCTCCCGCGGCGAGTTCATTAGGACGCAAAACAGATTAGAATCGGGTCACGTGTAGACCAGGGAACGAGAAAAAAAAACGGGAAAGATAATAAGCCACTTTTTTCTTCCAAATCTCCATGAAGCTCTGTTAGCATTCGCGTCGCCCGCGGTGGTGGGTGTGTAGGTTGGATATCCCCCAAAAGTCCTCACTGTTGCATAGTCCAACTCCCCTATTTTTTTCCATTCTCCTCTTCCCTATCTTTCCTGAAGTGAGATCGCCTCTGCATGTAAGTTTATCAGATTTGCAAAATCAGATTACAAATCTGCATCTTGATATTTCTGGAGAACAGAATTAGATTTCGAGCATACACGGTATTTAATATAGGATATAGAAACACCGGAAATTTGAATGCTGTATATCAGTGGTGGTGACCCTTGCCAAAGACACTCAAATGTACACGTCCCTTCCTGTAGTACACCCTGGACTGCATTTGGGACACTTACGAGACTGGCGTCTGGACTCGCAGCCAGTATAATCCTCTGTGGGGATCGTGTTGTGTCCTTTCATCCATCTAGTCTTATCAGTCACCATTCATCTTCATCTTCGCAATTAGCCAACAGTGGCAGAAAAGTGAAGTAAAACAAACTGAATCAAAATTTAAAGAAATATAGTATATCAGGCTATTCAGAAAGTACAGTCACCGGCAATAAAAATGGCACATCTGTAGATCCTGAAATACTCGCTTCCCTGCAAGGTGTTATGTGTGTTGCCTAACTCTACGGCGATAAGTGGATTTTATTGGTAACGTCTACCACCGATGTAGAGTTAGGCAACACACATAACGCCTTGCTGGGAGGCGAGTATTTCAGGATATACGTAGATGTTCCATTTTTATTGCCGGTGACTGTACTTTCTGAATTGCCTGATATACAGTAAAACCTCGTTAATCCGGACCCCGATAAGCCGGACTTGGCTTAATCCGGACAGGCAAAAGGCAAGAAAAAAGCAGAATGCAAGGTTTTAAATGTGGCTATGAGTCAACGAGAACTTCCCAAAAGAAAGGCAGTCAACCACTGATGTTATTCTGTTTCCCGCAGACTTTGTACTGTATAGTGTATTTAGGCCTATGCCCTTTAAATGCACCATAATAAACATGTTTTGTTGCTATAAACGAAGTTTTAATGCACTTTCAGGGTGGCGACAGACCTGGAAAATCTGGAAAACCGGGAAAAGTCAGGGAATTTGAGGTGTCAAAAAAAGTCAGGGAAATGTCAGGGAATTTAGTCTTCATTGACTTCGAACACTCTTTTGACGAAAATTGTTATAACTCTGGCACTATGGGAGCAATCTACTTCGGATAACTTTTGTTTTGAAGCTAAAACATCAGCGCATGCAACGGTGTACAATTTAGAACACGGGACCGAGGAAGGGGGCGAATTTCAATGGAAAAAACAAAAATCTGGAGTTTGCCCACTCTTCTCCCGCTATTTTGGGGAGAAGGCGCGAACTTTAGTATTCTTTTCAAAGAATGGACATTTCTCAAGAGAATGAAACATGTTTTATGTTCTTGGGTGCCATACAAGTTGAATAATAAGCCAAAATGTGATATTTTTTTTTACGAAAAATGGGTAATTTGCATTTTTGGAGGAAAATTGTTATAACTCGGGCACTAAGAGAGCAATCTACTTCGGATATGTTTTGTTTTGCAGGTAAAACATCATAGCATGCAACCGTGTACAATTCAGAATGCCGAACCGAGGAAGGGGGGTGGGGTTGCGACCCCCGAATTTCAATGGAAAAAACAAATATCTGCTACATTCTTTTCAATGAATGGACATTTCTCAAGAGAATGAAACATGTTTCATGTTCTTGGGTGCCATACAAGTGCCAAAATGTGAAACTGTTTTTTTACGAAAAATAGGTAATTTGCATTTTTGGAGGAAAATTGTTATAACTTGGGCACTATGGGAGCAATCTACTTCGGATAAGTTTTGTTTTGCAGATAAAACATCAGAGCATGCAACTGTGTACAATTCAGAATGCCGAACCGAGGAAAGGAGGTTTGGGGGAAGCGACTACCGAATTTCAATGAAAAAAAAAACATAAAAATCTGGAGTTTACCTCCTCTTCTCCCGCTATTTTAGGGAGAGGCGCAAACCTCTCTTCAAAGAATGGACGTTTCCAAAGATTGAAACATGTTTCATGTTCCTGGGTGCCATACAAGTTGAATAATGAGCCAAAATGTGAAACTCTGTTCGGAAATGTGGCATGGCTATGTTGCGGAGAGGGGGGAGGTTGGTTATCAATATGAATTTTCCAGGCTTGCTCCAGACCTGTGTCAGAGTTTCCGCCCAAAAGAGTATGAAGGTCCAAAAAGCACATTCATTTCGTAATCAGCACCATGATACCATATGGTATCATCGGGCCAGTGCGACCTTACTCTTATCATACCAAATGGTTGGTATCATCGGAGGAGTAAAGGTTAAGCCTCTAAATACCGTGCGTCCATTTCGATCTTCAGCCGAGAGATCGGGAGAAGCGTGGCGGGCGGCGCTGAAGGAGATGCCGACATTTCCGGCCTGCAATGCCCGCTTATTTTTATGGACATATGCAGACATGTATATAAATATTGCAAAACGAGCACTAACCTGTGTTACAAGAGTTGTTCAAAGTGATGTCCACCTACATTCACACATTCCTGGCATCGTTTGATGAAATTTTGATACACACGCAAAAGTTCTTCTTCCGTAATTCTTCCACGTTCTGCCCTTATATTGTCTTTTAGTTCGTCGATGCTATGAGGGTTATTTTGGTAGACTGTTTTTTAAGGTTCCCCACAAATAATAGTCACATGCGGTAAGATCTGGCGAACGTGAAGGTCATAAATCTCTAGAAATTATTCTGTCATCAAACACCTCCCTTACAGCGTCCAAGGAATCAGCGCCGTTATGGGCTGTGGCTTAATCTTATTGAAAATACTCATATTGTCTCTCATTATCTGATAACAACTGAAATTTAGAAGTGATAGCGAGGTTATAACAGCTGCCGAACAGTTTTTTGCAGACCATGAGAAATCCTTTTTTTTTGGAGGGGTTAGAGAAGTTGGAGCAACAAAGTGCCAAGTGTGTAGACCTTAGGGGAGAATACGTTGAATAGCCTGAAACTTTCGTGCCTGTAGCTAAAGTCCTTCTGGGTCGGGCCGAGAACTTATCAGCCCCTTTCGTAACGTGAACCTTGCGACTGGCAAATCCAATCGTCTCACTGACACAACACACATACACACTGCAATAACACAAGCAGGTAACCAAGAATAAAACTCTTGCGCACAGTACGAAATTAACACGCTCTTGGTTTACAACTGCTCGCCACTATATTCACAGCTCTGTCTTAATCTAGTCGTGAAGGAACAAAAAACTCGAGCTCGGAGATTTTGGATTGCAAGGAAGCTCACGAAAACCATTGACTTTGAACGGTTTCGTCTGCAGCGTAATCTTGATACAGTGTTACACATTCGAAACCTCCAAACGATCCCCATCGACACAAAACTCTTTCAAGGATATAAACTTAAGCAGGACGTAACTTGTCAAAACTATGATTAAAATGTTTTATTATCGGTGGCTCTTAACATCGTTTCTAAAGCGTATTTATTTGTGTGATGAATTACAGAAGAACTTTTGCGTGTTATAACACAGGTTAGTGCTCGTTTTGCAATATTTATATAAATGTCTGCATATGTCCATAAAAATAAGCGGACATTAAAGACCGCAAATGTCGGCATCTCCGTCAGCGCCGCCCGCCACGCTTCTCCCGATCTCTCGGCTGAAGATCGAAATGAACGCACGGTATTACGTGGAAAATGCATTGAATTATCATTTTTTCTTGTCCGTATGGGAGTAGTAAGGGGACTTGCCAACAGATGGAGGGGATAAGAGCGGGTGGCGCCATCCAATAGTTGTCAGCGACAGAAATTGCATGGACTGCAACATCCAACAAAAATCGCATGCATAAACAAGAAGAGCTTTAGACTGCAAATATGCTGCTGGAATTTTATTACTCTTCTGGCTCACTTCACCTTATTGAATGTAGCAGTGCTTACGAAGGCTTTCTTTTATCATCCTGACGTATTACTGGTTTCGCACAAGTTAACATACGTTTACAATGACATTGCAATATTCTTAGATATCAAGAAGAATCCAACCAAACGGGATAAATATTGAATACTATCACGAAAAAGTGAAACATAAATCTGCATTGGTGAACGTTATAAAAATTGGCAAGTGCATGCTCCCAACCTCAAATTTACTGCAACACTAGTATTGCAATGAAATTAACACCACTGTCTGTCCTGTCTGTTTAATCTCGTGAGAGATGGTCTTAAATCTCTCACTGAGTGAAGTTAATGTCCAATATTATGAAATAAAATACTAATAATAAATACGTAAATATTTTAATATCATATTTACTCGAATCATTCAATCATAACAGCAAATCACTTCCTTCAAGAATTGACTTTTCTCTGCGAGCCCTGCTAAATTTTCAATTAGTAGGTACATTGATTTTTCGCAAACGCCAAAACTGTAAAATATGGTAATTGCTGCGAAATTATGTTTAGGAATGTGCAGTGATGTCTGGACACATTTTTCGTCCGTTCGAAATATCGAAATAATGCGAATTTGGCATAAAATGCGAATTGTTGGTGTTTTTAGCGATTTTTTTTTAAAGAAATGTCCTAAAACAACAAAAAATTCCATGAAATCCAACATCCTTGTCTTTTCTAGGCCATGTTTGTGTACATAGAACATGCAAGTTTTCCAACATTTTACTCAAGAGTAAACTATAGAGTTATACGTACGTGGAATAATTCCGACAGCCACATTAAATAATTTATTTCCCACGATTTTTTTCAACTTCTATCAAAACCATTTGCATCACAGAGCAAAGTGGCAGGGTTCTAACAGGAGATCGAGTGCATATCTACCGTCATATGGGAGGCACATCTTCGTATTTGTCGCACGAGATATGTTTTGAATTACCAAGCCAAGTGCGTACTGTCGGCATTTGTCGAGAGAGTAATAATGGAGCTCAGTCGTTAGGGCATCTGACTACTATGCGAGAGACCTGGGGTCGATCCCCTGCGGGGGAGAACCGGGATGTTTTCCACCTATTCAAACTGCTCCGGTGCCCACCCAGCATCATATGAAGCTGGTACCTTGAGGAAACTTTGAGGTATAAAGGTAGCCAGGAGTGTGGTGCTGATCACATCACCCCCACCTTCAGCCGTGATCAAGAAAGTGTAGGGCCCTAACTCCACACCAAAATTCCATTATCTAAAATCCTTACCTTAAAATTTATAAAGGGGTATGGAAAATTACTTTCCCAAAATAACTTTCAAGATATCAAACTCTCGCGAAGAGGCGTAAGCCATGTGACTTACAATTTGAAACAGCAGTTTAAAAACACCATGAAGGTATAATTTCAGATATTTGCCAGAAAATGCGCTAAAATGAAAATGTGAATTTTGGGAAAAATAACACCATATAGTAAAAAATAAAAAATAAGAAAATACACCAATTTGAAAAAAAAAATAACAAAATATCAAGGTCCCTACCGATTAGGCAAAAATAAAACAAGAATATCAGTTGTAATTTATTGCATTAGTAACAGTGAGTCCTAACCTAATTTTCGGCATAATCACCACCGTTGTTCTGGCATGTGTCGTAGCATGGCACTAAATTTTGTATGCCTATGATGTATGTGTCTGACAGCAATGACTGGAACTATCTTTACCGCAATGTAGCTGTCAAATCCTTGCCCTGCCAGAAACCTCTTCAGTGTAACAAAGAGATGAAAGTCTGTACATTCAAGGCCAGGGCTGTACAGGGAGTGGTCTAAGTGATGAAAAGGGCCCTTGTGTACTCACTCAGCTGTATGGGGTTGTGCATATTCGATTGGCCTTCCGTGAATTGTCTGCACCATCGTCTGACCATACTATCACTCACAACGTCCGGGCTGCACAACTCACACGATTGCTGGTGGATCTGTGCCAAATTCTGAGCGTGCAATGTAGACTACATCGCAGTCGGTGGGATACTTTATGAGAGCTGCAATCTTTAACTTAGAACTGTCCTCAACCGGTTGCATTGCAACTGTACCAGATTACAGCTACATGCTACTTCTTCCTGCCTGCATGTGTGTGTGTCGCTCTCCGACCACTAGTGCTGCGTATAGGCACCATTGGATCTTTTTCAGGATGCCCCTCGTATATGAACTTTCAGAAGCTTTTATTATTAGAGTGTTCCTGTTTTAATGTGTTGGTTAGCTAAATCAGGTACCTATACAATGCAATTCTATAAATTCCTTACGTTAAATTTCTAATACTTACATACCCTTTTCGTCAGCATTAATGGTCTAACTGCATGTTGTGAGTTTCACAGCACTTCACTTGGATATACTGTACTGAAGCAGAAATCCCATCGATAATTTAAGGAAATATGACAATTTCTTTTGTTCGATTGAGTTGTTTCACTTATATGCAAGAGTTAATTTGTTTGCTTTACATAGAAGAGAGAAGTAGCTTTATGCATTGAAAAATGAGTCCGCACTCATAGTTTTTGCAAGCAGAGGGTTCCAAACCTTAGTGGAAATATCAACATATAATACCGAGAATGTATAAGGAGACTGATAAATTACAAATTGTATTTCTTAATCAATCACTCTTCACTCTTATCTCATTTAGTCGTAACTTTAAAAATAATCAAGTATTTTATTATAAACTTACTGCGTATGACAAAATTCCATAATCCTTCCTTAGCTTGTGAATAGCAATAATTTTCCAAATTCACTATTTTGCATTTTGAATTCAAATCATAGAGAATAGAGAAATTAAGTCAATTTAATAGAAGATAATATTGGTACTTAGCAAAACCATACGTGGATCTGTTTGAGTTTATTATTTCCATTTGCAAAAACATCAATTTAGTTTAGTTTGTAATTGTCAGGGAAAAATGTAAATTTTGTCCTGGAAAACCTAGAAAAGTCAGGGAATTTCATTTCTGCTTGTTTGTAGCCACCCTGACTTTCTACTGTTCTTTTAGGTTATTTCAGTTAATCCGGACTTTCCTTAAACCGGTCAACTTATTCCCCCATTAGTACGGATTAACGAGGTTTTACTGTACTGTGTTTTTTTTTTAATTTAGTTTGTTTTACTTCACTGTTCTGCCACTGTTGGCTAATTGCGAAGATGAGAATGAATGGTGACTGATAAGACTAGATGGATGAAAGGACACAACACGAGCCTCACAGAGGATTATACTGTCTGTGAGTCCAGACGCCAGACCCTCGCTAGTGTGCAAAATGCAGTCCAGGGGGATTACGGCGTGGGAAGTAAACGTGGTACAAATTCGAAAGTTTGGAACCTTCTAGCTTCACCTTTGGATAAATAAGGATAATTAGTTGAGGATGTAAAGTGAAGTACGATGAAAAGTAACAACAGAAATTAAAATCGGCAAAAATGCGAAATTTCTCTCTTTTTCTTTATCCCAAGTTAGTGTAGTGGTAACGTCTTAGCCTTGCAATCAAAGGGTCCCTGGTTCGAATCCCAGGTTAAACTGACAATTCCGATTAGCACCTCTGTGCATAAAGTGGACTTATAACCAAACTTAACCCTCTGTAATGATGATTACGCTGGTCTCCATAGTTAACTTGGGTAGAAATGCGTAATGTTATTAAGGAACGAGCCAACCAATGCAAACAGCTGAATTTATATATAAGAAAAATTTAAATGTCGGTTTTCGTTATACAGTCGAACCTTGATAACTCGAACTTGAGGAGGAAAATAAAAAATCGAGGTATCAAGGATTTCGACTTACCAGTGTTCGAGTTATCGAGGGCCAAAATCGCCGACTTCGAGTTATGGAGGTCTAAAGTTTACTGACCCTTCTGAACGTCGGCACTACGTATGCCTATAACGTATGTAGCATCATTTTAAGTTTATACTATTGAACAAAACTTTAGATGCACTACGTACGTACGTACAACATTGATTTGGTAAAATGCATATTTGGTACAGTACCGGCAAAAAAAATGGGACACCTAGATCCTGAAATGCTCGCGAACCCGCATGGCGTTATGTGTGTTGCCTAACTCTATGGCGTTGTGCGAAGGTCGTTACGAAGCGTTTCTTTTTACACTCAAGTGAGAAACCTAATATGCAGTGTTTCAAACGTCACGCAATTCTAACTTTGATCGCTTCAGATTCGAAAGCCGTAAAACATACTTACACCTGGATTTTTATGTTTCTACGTATTTGTAATACTTGTAATTGCCAATTTGTGCTATAGCCCGCTCCAAATTAATAAAATATGGAAATTTAGAATAATTATTTGTCCAAGATGTCAATTTCGAGAGAGAAAGAGAAATTACCAGAGGATCGCAATTGGATGTTTGTTGCGAGTGACGGAGAACTTTATGGCTTTGGGAATATCCATTTCTTGAGCGAAGTAAGAAAGTAACACTTCAGTGGAATGTTGTTTTGTCCTGTAATTATCCATCATTACTCCAGGCTTCTCCACATTTTAACCTTACCTCGCGATCCATTACATCTACTATGGATATTGACAAGGTGTCTTGCTGTCCTTCTCCATGGTGCAGAGACAACATTCTCGCCCTGTTATCGAGAGGACCTAGATTCGAACCTTCGTTGAAATCAGATGATGCAATTAACATTTCTGAAGCGCCATACCCTATTAGTGTTGCCAGATTCAACAAAATTTACAAATGAAAATAAAGGGTTGAGTTAAAATTTTGGTTTATAATTTTCTCGATGCGATTATTTAGTCACATGTTCAGTAATTTAGGACATTTCCTCCCCTCTTTTAGCAACCAACCACGAGTTATCGTGGCGCCTGTTACGTTAAGATATTTTGAGTTATGACTTAATTACGGTTTGACATGACCTAAGTGTTTAACGTGTTTTCAAAATTTGTCCCCCTATAAATAATTCTTATAACCCAGCAACAAGCGTCATTATATAACCCACAGGGCAATCCTGTGACGACTACTCACATATATCAATACAATGAAACTTTAGCACTGTTAAATAAACAACCTAATTTCTTTTTCACTTTGCATCATTGGACAGAATCCGTTTTATGAAAACTTTAGCTCGTTACAAAGGTTTGGTTTCCGACTATTTCTGACTTCTCTGAGTGTGCCTAATCTTGTCTTTCGTTTCTCGAAATGGCTTATCAACACAATACGATGGTATTTACGGCATACAGATTTCCGTGAATCTAAGCGAAAGGTGTATGTCCAAGAGGACCAGCGATCTTTTGTTGTCTTTGTACTATTATTTGGTCCTTAAACGAGGTAGGACTGAGTCTGGCAGTCTTACGTGTAGTTTTAAATCATTTATAGGTTAGGAGAGATTTTTCTAATATTACCTAATTCTCGAGCAAGATTGAGAGTTTCAGATAAATAAGTCTCGGTCTTCTCGATTTCAAAGAGGTATGCCTGCCATATCTCGACAAGTCTCGAAGGATCCAACCTAGTTCTCGTCTCAAGTTTCACTGGGCTGTCTCGGTCTTGTTCTAGTCTCGACATTCGTGCCGTGCCGTCTTGATATAACCGACATTATTCTTTGCAGTGTAACCTAACATACATACGCTGAGTAAAATTCAAGTAGTACTCTTGATATTTTTCTCGGAGAAAAAAAATGGTTTTTGGGGGATCCGGACTACATAGACCCTCCCTTTGGATACGCCATTACTTCGAGTGATTTTGTATTCGGTGTCTTCCTCGTAACAGAATGCCATAGGCAGCAAGAAATTGACAGAGGAAAAAGTATTTAAAGAGACTAAACAAGATTTCACAATGCGGAATAAAACTTGGTTTAAACCAAAATACCTGAAAAACGGAAAGCTCGGTTTTACTTTAGCCATGCTTTTACGCACGTTGTAGCTCAAACACGATCGAAAAAGCAGTTCTGAACTCCTCATGAAATTGGCAGCTGCAGCTCGAACAGGTACTGCACCTATATTGGTCTATCAAGGTAAGGTATAGGGTCTGCTGAAGCATGACTCGTGCACTGATAAGAAGACCAACACGTAGCCCAGCGAAGCCAAGCAGAAACTCGCAGCATTACGTGTTGCTTTGTTGGTGTTTAGGCGAATGGTGGGAGGTGGGGGAGAGATCGAGGTTGAATGCACTTTTTTTGTAACTCACTTTCGTTGCACTTTACTTTGATTTTTATTACATTTTATCTAAAGTTTACTACACTTCGACTTATTGAGGTCCGTGGGACAAGAACTTCGAGTTATAAAGGTGATTAGAATTTTACTTCGACTCATAGAGGTTTTCCATAGTCTACCTTCGAGTGATTGAGCTCGAACGGCATCCCATAAACTACAAAAATTCGTCTTATCAAGGTTTTATTCGAGTTGTTGAGGTTCGACTTATCAAGGTTTCACTGTATTTTGATAGAGAAGTTTGATACGAACAAATGGAACTTCGTTAATTTGTTGCTACGTAACATATGGAAGGTGCTTATATCCATTATTTAATATTCATTTGTTGAAATCGTAAAGGAGAATTCACTCGGAAGCATCGGCACACACGTGTCGCTTGTGGGGCCTGTCATGCCGCTACAGTGACAAACGTTACTGCTGATTGGCTAAATTTCAAATCACCAACCCTGAGACCTTCTGTAAACAAAACCACGTGCATGCAGAAAGCATTGCAAACTCATAGAAGTAAAATAATCCACATGAAAATCCAGCGTTATTACAGGATTCATTACGTAAGGTAAAACAACGGCCAATTTGTAGTATGGGATACGCTGCCGCAAATGACGTCTCTTTTCACCAGTTATCATTTCCCATAAATTTGGCTTCTTTCTTGCATGCGAATTGAATATATTTTACTTGCACTTTTTTTAGACAAAATGATATAACATGGTAATGTATATTTCTAAGGTTTGATATAGATAGGAGTGTATTTGAAATTTGTTTGTAGATTTTATGTAAATTGTATCTTATGTAAATAAAATATATAATGGGCATACACACCCATATACAATGTTGTAAGTCCAATAAATATATTGATGATGATTAGAGCCCGGAAGTTTGGCAAAATGCCTCTTTTTATCTACTGCATATATTGATAAACTTTTTCCGGATATACGTTGTTTATGTTGTTTCGAATGTTTTAGAAACCTTTTCATTTTCCCTATTTGGGACCCCACTGCCTATTTTTAATTATAATGCTTTTTTTTGCCTTTTTCAATGAAATTTGACAATTTCTTTTAAAAAAATGTGTAGGATAAATTATTTTTTCTCCCAAAAAACGTTGTTGGCATTTATTTTTCTTCCGTTTATTATGTGAATAATTTTCGCCTTATTAAAGTAATATTGAACGCAGGTATGTTTCAACATTGCTGAAGGAGAAAAGTGTGAGAAAAAAGTATTTCATGCTGATTTAGGATATTGCCTTTCCGTTGACATTTCCTTGTGCATGATTGACTGATGAATACCTGTTGCAGAACACCTGCACAATTACGTCATCACGTCCAGCGTCCGTGTCAGGAGGTTATTGACAAGAAACAGCACTAATGCCCAAGGGCCTTTACATGGATTCCAAAATCAAGTTCTCTATCTTTAGTTTAGTTCTGCACTTTGGAGGGAAAGGATCGTGTAGTTGTCATCATGCCGAAATTTAGTGTGCCATTAAGTGCTAAGGTACATGGTTACGTGCGTGAATTTGGTGAAAGCACATTTTCGACAGACGGTACTATTCTTCTCTGCAAGATATGTGAAAAAACAATCAACCATGAGAAAAAATACTTTATATCTCAGCATGTGTCAACAGCAAAACATAAATCTGCAGCTGCTAAAATGATCGGACAGAAGAAGATATCCCTAATTTCAACAGTGGGCATTTCATCCAACAGGCAATCTCAGTTTTCTCTTGAACTGTGCAAAGCTTTCATGGAAGCAGGAATACCTTTCTGGAAAGTTGAAAACAAGTCACTGAGGAAATTCCTGGAGAAATACACTAAAGAAACGGTGCCGTCGGAATCTACGCTGCGGAAAACATATTTAAGCGTCTGCTACGAAGAAGCACTGCAAAGAATTCGTGCTGAAGTTGGTGGAAAAAAAATGTGGATTTCAATAGATGAAACTACTGACGCTATGGGACGCTACATAGACAACGTCATCATATGGAACCAACATGCGGAGAATCCTCGTCATTTCTTCTCACGCAGGCCCGTAGCTAGAGGGGGGGCAGGGGGGCAACTGCCCCCCTGAGAGCATGCTTTGCCCCCCCCCTGTGAAAAATACAGAACACATTCCTACCTGGAATTCTCACTAATCTTTACAATTATATCCTGTATTACTCTAGCAACACGAAGGTGCGTCGGATTCCGTATAATGTCGTATCAGGATATCCCTTCCAGATTCAGATTTCGGAAAATGATTTCGCAATTTTCAGTATCTAGAACAGTTATGACACTTTGAGTAGTCTTGTATTAAAAGTGTCTAATGTATTTGGATGTTTTTTTTTCTCGAATGTGTTGCTATGAAGTTTGAACTACATAATTTCATAATTTTTTGTTTCCCAAGTCTATCTTTTGGTAATAGCGAGAGAGAGGGAGTGGATATTTGATTTTTGTTACTTAGCATTGCTTTTCTGCCACATCCAGCTAATCGTGGAGATGAGTGATGACGTGAAATTGATGAAGAGAGACTCACAAACAGTGCTGCAACCACAAGGGGGCAGGGACATTGTGGTCGTCCCCCCCAATCTTGGAGGGAAGTCCAATCTAGGGGAGCAAACATTGAAGTAAAGAAACAAGACTAGCAGAATCTAAGAATAACAGGACAAATGGATACTCAAGATGGAATAAGTTTTCAAGTGTTTCTTGCATTTTTCTTCCAGACGGCTAAGGGGACTTACAGGGGGCACAGAGTGGCAATTACCCCCCCCCCCCCGATTTAAAATTTTATACAAATAAAAGTACATTTCGTAAAATTTTCTTGCTCGCAAGCATAATATCTACTATTCTTATAGTCCGTAGTGTAGAGCCGCAGCTAGGGGTCAGCGGGAGTCAACCCTGGGCCAAAACGATCTAAATGAAAAAAAAATGTTAAAGAGATTCCCATGGCGCCCAGTGAAATTATTTGCGCCCAATTAAATCAATATTGTTTTCAGTTTGCAAATATTTGGATCTAAAGATTTTCCTGCTTGCTTCGATCCCAATATGATTATTTTCTGTAATACATTCTAAATTACCTGAGAGAGAAGTAAGGCCAGATATATACTTCAGATTGTTGTCGCACATTTGAGAGACAATTTGGCGGATGAATTGATCATGTAATGTATTTAAATTATATATATATATATATATATATATATATATATATATATATATAAAGAAACTTTGAATACGTACACAATTTAGAGTTAACATGTTGCATATGTATTTTCTTAATTTTATGTCGCTCCATGTTGCATATGTGTAAAAAATATGTTGTACATGAAAGTTATACGTGTCATATGTGCAAAAAGAATAATGTTCGTCATGCATATTATGTCTTTCAAAAATACAGTTTGTGTGCTTGTTTTCCATTATTAGTTAATATTTCAAATTATTTGTTCAAACACAAATGCTTTAGCATCGACTTGTACCCCCTTTTGCATGATTTACGACAATAATAACGTCCTTTTAATGCTACTATTGTTACTACCACTACCACCACTATATTACTATTATTATAATTGGCATGTTTGTCCTGGTACTTGACCCCTCTCCATATAAAGATTTGTGGTTTCGCCTCTGCTCACAAAGAACATTCATGCCCAGGCTCTAACCGGAACCCCTGGCTTCGTAGTGTGTTATGTAACCATCCCACCATGGAGGTCGGCTAGTGGAAGATGTAGGACAGCTTACTGGCTCAAATTATTATCAAACACGATGAAAATGTGATAGTGTTTCACAATTATTATTTCGGTTAGAAAGCGATAAAATTTGTAGTGTGACACTGGTTACACTAAGCATCTTAAGAAATATAAATGTTAATTTCAAATCTTATGAATCATTTCTCTATGCAAACGCATTAAATATGATAAGCAACATAGGTGTGTGTCATGATATCCATTTTATAAAGAGAAAGTTAAGTTTTAACCCTGACTGTTTGCATGATATCGTTTCCATAGCATGTTATATATATATTGCTCTCAAGAATTTTAAACGGCAGTAAAAATAAATTACATTTGCAACTGCGAAGCTTACAATGGGATTGCATACATTAAGGTCATAAGATGCCATATTTCGATTGCTTGTAACATCGAAAGAAGAATTAGATGAATAAATAGTCATTGATAAAAGTTGCCTTCCTTGATGTCCTGTACACACTGTGAAAATTTTCGATGATATCAGGCGGCACCCTATGAATATAGGTTCAAGAAAATGACAAGTAGAAAAAAGCTGCAGTGAAATAAATACGATTGAAAATCTCTCAAATTATTTTATATTTATTTTCTTATATTTATAATATTACATTGTGTCTGTAGCAGACGTTGTCTGTTAAAGTACCTCATGCACAACCTAATTTTTTGACAAATAATTATGTCAACTCTTCTGCTATGGAGTGGATTCTCCTAATTTTGTTCATATATCTTAAGCCATTCTGTGACTGGCAGAAATCAGTATCAGCATAAAAAACCCTGATATTTTGGGTTTGTACGCTTCTGCTCAAAAAGTGGTGGCGATAAGTGGCCCAGAGACCTCACTTTTTTGGAAATGGGGTAAGGCGAAGGAGGCCCCTTAGATCATTTGGTTTCGTACCATAGTCATTAAGGAAGGTATTTTTTTCATAACGTAAAGAGGATACAACATTTCCCTCTATAAAACTTGATATGAAATATGAATCATGACACTGTAATCCAAGAAGTCATTGATCAATCAAAGGATTCTTATTTATTTGTCGGGTGTCAAACACATGTATTTCAATGACACAATATTTTGCAAAATGGTTAACGTAACCAGTAGGCAAACATTGTCTGTAGTGATGCAAGTCTCTCCCCTTTGAAGCAAATAGGAGCCATGTTTTAGCAAGTAGGCCTACAAAAAATTATACAAATTTTTACACAATTCATCAAAGTGTAGATAACATGTAACCATTATTATTTAATTAATTCGATTTTTCTTGCATAACACAACATAATGGTGGTGTTGGATTCTCGTTAGATTCCTTTGTGTGTAAAAATATTGCATGCTGGAAATTAGAGTACATTATGAAGCACAATTTATAAAGGACTTCCTTAATCAGTTCTGCAGAGAAGCCCAAAGTTACATATTAATCGTCTATTAACATTATTGACATGTAAATATAAAGTAGATAAAATCCCAATTAGCCTATATATGTTAAACTTCATATTTGTATTCTTTGTTAGTCCGAAAGGTCATTATCGAAATATTGTTATTTGATGTTGCTCGAACTTTTTTTGTTCGTTGGATTTTCAAGATATCATCCCTTTCCTGTTACCATAGAATAGTTAGAACCTAACCTAACTAGTCTATGCTGTTACGTATCACTTTTGGAGGAGGGGGGCAAGCGCCCCTCTGTACCCTGCTATATCTGCCAATGCAACAAAATATATTAAAAATTTGCCCCCTCTAGGATTGACTTTGCCCCCGCTAGTAAGAAATCCTGGCTACGGGCCTGTTCTCACGTCAGAACAACTAGAGAGAGCCAATGGTACGTCAATAGCTCAGTTAATCTCAAATTCCCTACTTCTGCTCTGGCCAGATGGTGTACATCATGATGACGTGTTACTTTTTATCAGTGATGCAGCTCCCTATATGAAGAAGGCTGCCATTGCATATCACATGTGTAGCCCACGCAATGCACAGAATCGCCGAAGAAGTTAGGGTGTTGCACCCAGAAGTGGACAGGTTGATTTCGAACACAACGAAGATATTTCTGAAATCTCCCTCTCCCCGAAAATTTCAGCAAGTTGGGCCTGAGTTTACCTCCGCAACCAGTCTTGACGAGATAAGGAACCTGGATATCAGCAGCTATATATTATGCTAACAACCTTGAAAAAATCAGTGAGGTGATGGATGCTCTTCCAGAAAATGAAGCGGCTTCAATTCGTGAAGTGAAAAAAACTCCTGTGCTATTCAGAACTGAAGAACGAACTGTCGTTTATTTTTGCACATTATGTTGCATTGCCAGAGACAATTTCAAAGCTAGAGAAACGAGGTGAGACTCTTATAGCATCCATGAAAATCTTCGAGGAATCTATGCAGCAGATGATGGAAGTGCCAGGAGAAAAGGAGTCAGCTGTTGTGGAAAAGTGCAAACGGGTAGTGAGTGCAAATGAGGACCTGAAAGAATTGAAAACAATTTGTGATATTCTAAAAGGTGAAAATGCTGTTACCGAAATGAGTCCAGCTACATTAGCTTGTTTTATGTATGCTCCAATAACTTCTGTCGAAGTAGAAAGATCATTTTCTACTAAGAAAAACATTCTCTCTGACAGACGACTATTAATGAATGTTGAGAACTTAAAAAAACACCTTGTAGTTATGTGCAATCAAGACGGAGAAAATTGAAATGCTCTTCCCAATGTACATTTTAACATTTTGCCAGAGATTATAGATAAAAGTAAGCGACTTCCAAATGTGCCTTTTTTTTTGTTTATTTTGCCTTTTTTTTTTTCATTTTTAGTGCCTATTTTCCACATTATAAATGCCTTTTTGCCTGCCTATTTTAACGAAAATAAATGCCTGAACTTCCGGGCTCTAATGATGATGATCAAAACAAGACAAAGAAAGTTCGTAAAACTGTTGCGGTTGAAAACTTTGACAAACATCCTAATAACGATTTTTGTTCCGCCAAATATAGTGCACTTCGTAAAATAACTTGGTGACATGGCAAGGCAAAATAAGTGTGAACATTTTGTAGTAATATGCATTGTAACTTTCAATGAGCTTCGAGATTTGTGTAGGCTACATAATGATATTTTATAACATTGGTTATTTTCTAAAAATAATCATGTGAACAGCAAGGAAGTAGTGCCACTTTTAACATGGCGAGTTCTATGCGTGCGGGAAGGTCTCCGTGTTCAGTGATACATCGAATCGGTGAGACGGTTTGTTTACAGAAGGTCTCAGGGTTGGTGATTTACACTTTAGTTTCCAAGCAGCATGTGTCGCGTGTCGCTTCGGTGTGAATTACTCTAACACACACACACACACACACACGCGCGCGCACACACACACACACACACACACACACTTCATATATACGTATATATAATCGTTGGGAGTGGTTCAGTTGCTTTTCATTACCTTGTGTTTTAGAAAATTGAACTGCCTGATTTTTTACAGTGAATTACGAGATGCATTGAGTGACACGTTCTAGTTAGGCCTACTAAAGAAGAATTGAGGTACTGAACCATCCCGATCGGCATTTTCGTTAATCCAGTTTAACAATAGAGTTGACTGTGTTGGACAATGGAAGCATACACACAAATTAATCGATACCAATTATATGAAACCTGTAATACACTTACTTATGCATGACATGAGAAAATATATTGAATTTTGCTTGTAATGAGAAAATACGAACAGTTATAGTTCATATAATTTTTGTGTGTTTAGATAAACATCGTCCAATCCTTCGTATCTCCTTCTGGAAACTGAAATATGGTTATTAAAAAAGAAAGGAAATATTCACTCGGAAGCCGGTAGCTCGAAGTGTATGTTGTCGTGATGAAGAGAAACCGAAATATGAAACTGAAAATGAACGGCGACTGGAAAGGGGAGGTTTAACGCCCAATATTTGAGATAAATTTACAAATTTCTGCAAACCACATGTTCGTAACAATTTGGCCAATATTAGTCTGCACCGTTGTAGAAATACAATTTTGGTCTCTCGATCTAAATAAAAGGCCAATATTATTTACAAGAAAGCATAAGGTGACCACTTTATTATGAAATCAGTTATTCCCTAACTCTGTTGTAATTTCATTTTCTCCTGACGTTAGTATCCCGGAAAAATATTTTAAATTTTCCATTAATTCATATGTAGAGGTTTCTCTACGGCACAAATTTGCAATTAAAAGTATTAGAAAAACGTAGAAAACCTGGTGTCAATATGTTTCACAGCTTTCGATTTAGAAGCGATCAAAATTAGAATTGCGTGACGTTTGTAACGCTGCAAATTAGGTTTCTCACCTTCTCATATCGCAACACACATAACGCCATGCGGGCTACCGAGTATTTCAGGCTCTAGGTGTCCCATTTTTTTTTGCCGGTGGCTGTACACTACAACGCACACTAAGCACATTAACAATGATGGTTACATACACGGCAGGATGGGGGAGTTCAAGTCCCGACACGATTGTTGATCACGTGACATTGTACGTACGCACCCTACACTTCGACTTATTGAGGTCCGTGCGACTAAAACGTCGAGTTATAGAGGTGATTGGAATTTAACTTCGACTCTTAGAGGTTTTCCATAATCTTACCTTCGAGTTGTTGAGCCGCTCGAGCTCAACTTTACAAAAATTCGTCTTATCAAGGTTTCATTCGAGTTGTTGAGGTAAAATTAGTATTGAGTGTTATGGACAATTCAAGGGGATTACAAAAAATTCGTCTTATCAAGGAATTCGAGATGTTGAGGTGAGAGTTATCAAGGTTCCACTGTATCTACAAATGTTCAACGCTCTAACACTTGTTGCAGTTCCCAGTGCTTAAATATGAATAAACGAGTTAATGATTTCCAGTTATTATCTATCTGCTGATTTTAATTCCAGGGGTATTTGATGGCTTCCCATCTGGCACACGACGATCTCATCGACATCCACGGATTTTGCCGGCAGCAGGGCTTGCTGCATCTGAATCGACGGGAACCTGTGAAGTCCCTGATCATGTGGCGGGAGGTCTTCCCGTCTTCCTGCAGGAGAGGCGTGGTGGAGCCCTACCCTTACCTGGACAGGCCAAACTTTTACAAAATTCCAGAAGGTCGCTGGTTCGTGCTTATTGTCGGTAGGGTAAGTATTGAGTTTTTGTATTTTTACAATATACAGGGTGACCCAGAAGAAAGGTAACCGATATACTAACTATAGGCCAGAAAGTTTATCCTGGAACAGTTCCCGCCACTCGAGAATCTGTTGTCTGCGGGCTTGTTGCCAAACTTATATAATTCGAAAGGGCAAGCAAATAATATCGTTAAGTTTTTCAAGCCCTTACAGGGCAAATTCTTTTCCTCTCGCCATCTAAAATACCTGCTCCTACTTGTCGGTTTCATTTCCTTTCGTTCCGCTGTTAATGTGGCAACCAAGTGTTCGCATTCCCCTCGCAAACGAAATGGCGAGCTCTGATTGGCAGAGAACAAAGCACGTGTTGTCTCCAGTACTCTTTTCAGTGGATGGAAGTGATCGTCGACAAAGTCGTGTAACAGACGGCAGACCATCCAGTGGGGAGAACTGTACCAGATTGAATCTACTTGCCCATTTTTATGATTTTCGGTTACCGTTGGTTTGGGACCACCCTGTTAATGTTATAGTGCGTACTTTAGTGGCGCCTAGCTTTCAAAATTTGAAGAGGGTTGTATAATACAGAGCTGGCCTTCGTGCAACGTCGGAGGTGGCAAGTTCAAATCTTGATCAAGGTATGGACGTTTTGGATTGTATTTATCACCCACGAAGTACCAAAGCGTAAAATCTTCAGAACAGAACAACTTTGATATTTTTTTCACTTCAAACTCGAGCAAGTAACATCTGCTACAACAGCTTTTGTCAGAGATGTGAAAATTGTTCCTCAAGCAGGAATCGAACCTCGGTCTTTACCATTCGTTACCAATGCTCTGTGTTTACAGCGCACATAATATACACATAAATGGAACATTACAATGGACCCTGATTGGTGAAACAAATTATTCTGTTTACAGGATTGTTGTGTCCAACAAGATAACTAATTTATAACTTCAAATAAATTGACATAAAATATTTTATATGTGTAGAATATATCTAATGTCTACTCCTCCTAATTTGAATGGAAATGCTTTTCCCCCCTAAATTCGCAGTCTTTTACCCCATAAAAATAATAGGTACGTTTTGCATGTCTATGAGTCTTCACAGGAGTACGGTAAAGTAAGGCAGAAAAAACTCCAGTGCAATGCTTACGATGATTTAATGGCTGGCAACGAGGTATTCAGTTGAATATATACATCAAATTACATAACGTTTTCATTTCGAAATTGTCCACTTCACGGTTTTATTGAAATCAATGCATTGTTAATCTGTCTTGTAATATTATTGTTAACATCTGTAATGATGAAAGCTGTGAAACACGTGAATCATTGCATGTGTCAAAATAATAAAGATTCTACTTGATTTTGGAAATTTAATATGTAATATCCGACCCAACATTGTTGGACGAAATTAGCAGAGAGCAAGTTGTATATTTAATGTCCAAATAAACATACAATTAAGACCTAGCTTTACCAAATAGTTATTTTTTAAAATCTCTTTTTGTTTCCATTGTTGTCAGGTGGACACTGATGATGCCATTCTTTCGTCCATCATCAAAAATTCGTGTCATTAGGCGATGGCTCTAATAGGAGGCTGGACCACAGAGATCCGATCCCTTTGAAAATGCCGAACCTCATTAACCTTTTATTCCATTTGGAGAGGATCCAGCGCAAAAAAGAAAGACAAATTTCATTAATACTCAATATGTTTTTTTTTTTTGTCTCCCGTATTATTAAGCACGTTTCATGTATCCCCGGGGTTTTAGCCCGGAGAGCTTATGTGCCATTTGTGTTCGGATGATTCATATTGGCGGTGATGGACGTTTGTTTTTTCAGGGTACGAATGAGAGATGGAGTTTATTCTGTGATCAACTTTTGAGTGCTTTTAACTGTAAATACACCCACACGTATTATGCTAACATTTGCTCATATTGCTGTCGTGTTGGATATATGTGCAAGTGTGCAAATTGAATATCCTGGCAAGCTTTCATATTTGTGTCTAAGTATCACCGCCGTGGACCTTTTTTTCTTCTTTGATTAGCCGAAGTCGCCCATATCAAAACATATATCAATTTTACGATGCAGCGTATTTTCTTTTTAAACCAAAGTAAATTATTTTTTGTTTATTTTTTAACTTAGCGTAAATTTAATGCATACGAATAGTTCCACGTTCATGTGCGCGCACTTTCAAAATTTTCTATGTACGAGGTGTGTTCAGAAAAGGCCAAACCTTTTTAATACAGCGACAGCCGGAAGGTAGAATGCTACCCGGCTTGTGGCGCTGTCTAGTGGAACGTTTAGCTAATACCAGACGGCTAGCCTCGTCTCGATACTTCTGTTAAGGAGCTACTATTTGAGTATACCAAGAAGAATACCGGGAAATGCGTGAGGGGCGGTGGCGCTGAGAGGCTGTGGTTGATTTATTTTGTTTATTTACTTCGCTTTTCTGCCACTTTTGACTAATCGCGAAGATGAGGATGAGTGATGATATGACGATGTCATGAGATTGATGATGGGACGCTCGCAAGAAAAACCGATGCACATTCTTGAATTCAGACTCGGAACCCCTGGCGTCGTAACGTGGATAAAAACATTACAGGGATGTAAAATATACAATTTCCACCCCATCATTAGTGCAAAATGTTTACTAATGGAAAAGGAGGGGTTGGCTGACGATCTTGAGGTGTTCGTTCTGCGTTTCTTCTATGACAAACAGAACTAACACCATATCCAGTAGACAGTCAGGAACTGCTTTTCCGTGCAAGTGGCGACGAGCCATCATGAAAACCCTGACAGAAGGATATAAGACGTAGTGGGTGAGTAGACAGTCTCCTAGGCCAAAGAAAACTAGGTCCACGGGAGCCGGGCTGATATCAAGTTGTAGTTTTTGTATGAAATTCAATGTCTACCATGAATTTCTTCTACGTGGTCAGCAGACTGTAAGGAATTTACGTGAATGTTGAAGCATTTGACAGATGTGAGTATGAAGGGGTCGAAGTTGGGGACGTAGCAAATTGGATGTTGCATCAGGACAATGCGGCAGCTCTCTTCAATAACCCTTATCCCCGACTATGAGGGAACGTGAGGCAAACAGCATGCCGCACCCACCTTGCTCTCCAGACTTGGTCCCCTGCAGACCGTTTTTATTTCCTCGTGTGAAATAAACCTTGAAAAGGCGTAGTTTTATAACCATATAGTAGTTTGAAAGTTCATCGTGACTTTAAACTAAATGCAAGACGTTGTCATTGTCCCCCCTGATGTCTCAGTCCAATGTGTGTGTGTATGGTAAAAATATAAAGCTACCCCCTGCACATTGCAATATTCCATGAAGGCATTTGGGTGTGTGTGTGTGTGTGTGTGTGTGTGTGTGTGTGTGTGTGTGTGTGTGTGTGTGTGTGTGTGTGTGTGTGTGTGTGTGTGTGTGTGGGGCTAGGGAGGCCCCACACATTCACAATCTAGGTAATTTGTGGAGGTGGTGTAGTCAGCACCATACTCCGGCCGCATTTAACCCCGGGGTTGCTCCCATTAGAGACTATGTGAACCCCAGATTCGCTCAATTCAAGTCCATTGCTGAAAAAATTCCCATTTAAAATAGCCCAACCCATGAATCGAAGCCGGGTCTTCCCCTGGGCAGTCAGCAATATATTTATATTACTATGGCAATCACACAGTATAATCGTGAAAGTTTTTGATCTTATATTCTACTAGATGTAAAAACATTTTAAAATTATAGTTTTGCAAGGTAAACGTTCGTAGAGGAAAATATAGTGGTCGTATAGTTATAAAAGAGCTCAACAACACGAAACCTGACCACCCTAACCGAATGCACCGGACAGTCTTCCCAAGATAGATTTTAAGGAAGGGATTGAATGTAATCGACCGTGATTCAGTTACACGAAAATATGATTGTATTACTGGAGATTGGTTTGGTCATTGAAGTTTTAGATTGAACCTAGGCCGCAATATTTTTTCCCCGCTTCTACCCTGCAGTGGCGAAATGATTCTCTCAATTCCGATATCGGGTTTAATGGAGAATGAACAATCATATCTGTAGGCTCTGTAATAAAGGCGTTCGTCAGATTCGTTTTCAGGGCGCATCGTTACTATGGCAACGTATCGTTACGGTGAGCGAGCTTCCCCACAAAGTAACGAAATCTGTAGACGATAGATATGTCCGCTGGAAATTGATCTTCATGTCATTTCAAAAGAAGAAAGAAAAGATAAACTACTTTTCTTATTTCGAGAATTTTTCCTAGACTTTTACTTGTCTATTTTTAAGTATTAAATTACACAGTTGAGTCAAATATGATCATGTTATCCATTTCATAACCATTACCGCGCCACGCATACAAATTTAATTTATTCCTGTATGTACGGTCACCCGCAATAAAGCAATAAAAATGGTTCATGCAGATCCTGAAATTCTTGCTCCCATGCGTTACGTATGTTGCCTAACTTTACGGCGATGGCCAAACTTGCTATTGAGGTTCTTTCATCGCCGTAGAGTTAGGCAACACGTACATATTGCTTACACTGCGAATTTTCTTTGTACTGACCAATGCTCAGCGTGGGAGAGGAATGCCATCCCCTAGTTATCCTAGCTATGAAAACTTACGCTAAGCTTACTCCAACCTGTCCCATCTTTACCATGTTAAATATAGGAGGAGCTCCCCATATTTTCCAACTTCAACTATTGTGTTTTATTCTTTGTAAAGAATCCCATTTTCCCATTCCGAATTTAAAGTTGACAAGAGTTTTTTTTTCTGCATAACTCCTAGAATAATTCCGATCCAGAAAGTGTCGCGTTGGTTAAATCTTTAGTTTCATGTTCAAGAGGTTCTTTCGGATTTTAGCACTTTATTTCGTGCCATTTCGTGACAAGAAAAGGGGGCAAATGCGCTCCACAGCTTTCAAAAACTCCAAAAGTGAATATTTGAGGATATGCTGTCAAGAGCAGAATTTGTCCTTTGTAGTACTTCCACTTTTAAGCAGTGCAATTTCGATACACTTCCATTTTTCACGATTTGAAACCGCGGTAGACAGGCCAACGACGTTGAAAAATATCCTGGTAGCTTCGGTTATCGCAGTCATTTGACTCTCCACTGTGTACTTCGAGTTGGCGTTCGTCGGCCAAGGTGCGCATGCGTCAATTGGACGAGTTCAGTGTCAAAAATAGGGGTTGACGGCTGCACGTGGAACGCAGATGAGAAACAGGTTTCGTGAAAATCGCCCTGGTTTCATTTCGAAATGGTTTGTTACGAGTTGCAACAGCGATCACAGATCATGAACACAAAAGAGCGAGCGATGATATTTCGAGAAAACATACGTACAGAACATTGGTCGTCAGAAAAGCTTCAAGTCGTATTTTAAGGAAGTGAGATATTTTCCCTTTCTTTGTAGGGACAAGGAATGCTGATTGTGCTGCTGGAATCTGGAGGATGCACCTTCAGGTATGTGTTTCGAGTTTTCTGGGAAATTGAATACAAGTATTACGTGTTATCGATAGTGTTAACGATTTAGGTGATTTTTTTTATGTAGTGGTGGCGGAAACTTTAGATAATACTTGTTACATCTAAAGTCAACATTCCCCAAATCAGTCGTCATTTGATTTTAAAGGGTGCACACTCGAATAATGGAGAATGATAACGCCAAAAGAAATAAAATGGAACTCAAATCCAGGAATTATTTCCCTTGGTATATCCCTCTCGACTTAGTTTTTGTTATTTTAATCTGTATGTGGCAAGCACGCATGCATACCCCATCCAGGACTTGAACCCATGATTCCTGGCGTCGTAGCACATACGGTACGGTAATCACTGCTAAAGACGTCAATTAGTCTCGCTCTTATTAATCTCAGCTTCCATCGCAGAGATGTCAGCCAGATGTCTCAGGTTCGAACCCTTGGTGATGTATGAATGTATCATTGTGTTTGTCCCATCATCCACTTCATCATCGTTAGCCCATGAGGTAAAAAGCGACGTAAACTAAAATACAGAGTTATCCCATCAGCCATACTGTTCCCTCCTGTTCGTTGTCTCCAATTGCATCTTTCTTTACGATTTTCCTAATATTTTTTGAATCCTCGTAGCTTCGAATCTTGGGTATACACGGAAATACACATTGTGTTTTTCACATCATTTATTTCGCCAGTTCACCATTCGTACTCCCTGTTTCGAGTAACCTAATGGAAAGTGTCGAAAAATAACCAAGATACAAATAGAACAATACACATAAGGTGCGGGTGTACAAGGGCGGTACATTCTGGAATTAAAACGTGAGATTGGATTGGTCCAGTTTTGGGGGGAGAAATCGCAATTGGCTGGTGCAAACAAGGCAAAAAAACATTTTTTCTCTTTTCGTAGGATAGGTGGAAGTTTCATTTTTAGATATTTCTTTTAGAATGTAGTTTTCTTGTCACGCACTAATTGAACTAGAATGGTGATGGTTTTTACGAAGGAAGTAAATTCTGCTTGCAGAAATTAAGCACGTTTTTTTGCTGCCTTTCTATTCCACAGAGCTGAAGGCTTCCCTCGGCCAGATTTATTTTACGTCGAGCAGGCCCAGGCTACCTTGGCGTACATCCACAAAATAGGAATACTGGATATTTGCGAAAAGTGGTAAGTTTTGTTCCTGTCGTAGATTGTCTTATCTTCTTTTATGTAATAGTTAATTTCCTCATTTTTATGTGTTGCGCTGCAATGATGTACTGCTGTAAGCACTTGTAAATGGATAGTTCGATAGTTTGTGCCTATTATGGAAAAATATGCCTCTTTTCCTTTTTTCCTGTTTAATGTCACAGACCGACGCAGCTTGGCAAAGATTAGAATGGCGCTGCAGTCGCAAGGCTCACAGCACGAGAAGAAAACAAATGACTGTGCACTTTCGTTCGCCAGTTTGCCGGAGGTATTCTTATCTTGCTTAAGCTGTAGATAGTTAGTTTTCTTTTTTTATGGTACCGATCTGCAAAAGCTGAAAAAGGTAACCAGTGTCGTGCCAATCTGTCTTCCCAGCATTGTCAACTAGCTGAATCTCAGAAACCACCAGACCCACGAAGAACTTTTGTAGACCGATGGAACTACGCGATAATAGACCAACGAGTCATTCCATGTCAAATCAACACAGATATGTGCAATTTCCGACCTGACCATCTCCGATTTTCATGAAATTTGGGGAGTTGAAACTATGCATGGAACTTAGTAACTAATAAAATGTTTAGTCTCGTGCGTCTTGTAATTGTTAAATTATTCAAGGTCAAAGTTAGCAGAAATTGCCCTTTTCGAGCCCGCTTAGCTATACTAAATGTGCTGTAACTCCGCCACTATTCCGCCTAGAAAGCTCAAATAAAGCTTCTTGTACAGGGAATTGAACAAGCTTTCCAGTGATATGTAACAAGCCCACCTTTCGATAAAAATATAATTTTGTCACGTGACCTTGACTTCTGACCTTGAATATCTCAAAACATATCATCACCAAAAAACGTGAAAAAATATATTTGGTCCCTCATGCCATACTCTAAAACATATGAAAAAATCATTCTGGGACTGCCAAGGGATCAGAAGATACAAAATAATATGTTTAACTATGTGACTGATAAAAGGCTCATTACATGAACTATGACGAGTCAAAAGTCCTTTAACACCCCCTACAAAATGTAAAGGAGTTATCCTGGTCATGAAAGAAATAGGTTAGGCACAGGGAGATCTCTAGCTGTGTGGGTCAAGCGCAGGTCCGGCATATTGTTGACCGCTATATTGAATTCAACACAAACATTTCAAAGGAAAGTGGGTGATGTGAAATATCAAATCAGGCTAGAATTCCACGAGAAATGAAGCAGCGAAGGTTTTCCCAACTTATTTTTTAGCAGCAAAACGTTATACGCATATCTTTCACTTACGATATATGCACATTATAGTGTTGTTAATATTCCTGTGAGCACACTCGTTGACGTCTCTTACACTCACATAGAACATTTGGCAATGTAGCAGGTGCAACAACATCGCAAGCAGCAACTATGCCTTCTCTCAGATGGTCAATATCAGGGACTTTTAGTGCATGCACCATTCTCTTCAAATGTTTCTGAAGGTAAAAATCCTCCTAAGATGTTAGATCTGGGGAATGTGCAGGTCTTTTAATAGATCCCCATCTGCCCATCATTCTTCCTAGAAATTTACCATGAAGAATGTTCACATAGTGTGCACTGTCCTGTTTCAAAACTCTGGAAAAGTGCCATACCGCGTAAGCAAGGATGAAAAACCTGTTCACTTAACATAACACATCCAAGAAGCCCTCACCATTTAAGGTTCCGTTGTTGAATATGGACCAACCATTCCAGTTCTCCATACACTATACCACATCATTAGCTTATCAGCAATATCCATTCGGCTGTGATCTGTCTACTGTAGATTATCAAATCACAGGTATTGCGTATAATTTTTATTAACTTTACCAGGAACATAAAAATTAGCATCATCACTGAAGAATTTTTCATTCCAAAGGAAGTGTCACGTAATTGTTTGAGATACTTTTCCCAATATTCTCCACTATTCAAGTATTCGGTGAATGTTGCTGATTAAAATCATATGCAATTGTGCGTATACTTCTTTCTGTTCCAAGATGTCAGCGTGATCGCGCCGAGTTCCTGACACGTTAGGAGCATTCTTAATACTTTGTTTTTAACACCTCGAAAAGGATAAAATGATTACAAGCATGCAATAATATTTTTTTTGCTGGTTAAATATACTTTGGAAAAACCTTCGCCGCTTCATTTCTCGATGAATTCTAACCTGATTTGATATTTCACATCACCCACTTTCCTTTGAAATGTTTGCGTTGAATTCAATATGGCGGCCAACAATATGCCGGACCTGCGCTTGACACACACAGCTAGAGATCTCCCTGTGCCTAACCTATTTCTTTCATGACCAGGATAACTCCTTTACATTTTGTAGGGGGTGTTAAAGGACTTTTGACTCGTCATAGTTCATGTAATGAGCCTTTTATCAGTCACATAGTTAAACATATTATTTTGTATCTTCTGATCCCATGGGAGTCCCAGAATGATTTTTTCATATGTTTTAGAGTATGGCATGAGGGACCAAATATATTTTTTTCACGTTTTTTGGTATGACATGTTTTGAGATATTCAAGGTCAGAAGTCAAGGTCACGTTACAAAATTATATTTTTATCGAAAGGTGGGCTTGTTACATATCACTGGAAAGCTTGTTCAATTCCCTGTACAAGAAGCTTTATTTGAGCTTTCTAGGCGGAATAGTGGCGGAGTTACAGCAGTAGATAGTAAATGTGATTCCCACCGCAACCCTGATTTTTCGACCTCTAAGAAAATCGCATCGAAACCTCAAAAACTCACTTTCTCTCCACGTTCCGCGCCTCATTTATTGTGCTGACGATGTTTCACGGCGCAGAAAAGCCGGTACGAGAAAATTCACTTTCTCATCCTTGAAGTACGAATGCACCTTATCGTAATTTTTTTCTAAGTCCGGGCCAAATGTTTATATATCGCGAGCTTTGTAAACCTCTCGCGAACGATGTGCCACACACACACATATGCGCGTGCGTGCCTCTCATTATTTCCGTATTGTGACGCAAGCAAGCAAACAAATAATAATTGTTTTTTTTTTTTTTTTTTTTAAGGATCCCTGGCCCCTATAACCTCGCCAGGGTGCGTGGTGGTGGCGAAATCCTCACGAGTTTGGATTTGTATTGCGAATGCTGCCAAAAATTCAATCAACGTTGTTCGTTCTCGATGTTGGAATCTTACGTAGATTATTCCATGAAAAACAAACTGATAATCTTATGCGAAGCCCCCATAGCATTCGTGCAATTTTTGATGTTTACGTGGATAGCGACGCTCGGTCGAACTGAATCTTTTCCGATCCCCGTGGAGAAATTGTGTTTTATCGCTCAATGTAATATTTTCATCACGGACCAAACGCTTTTTCAAACCGATCCCAAAAAATTTTCTGCAAAACAAAACGTTCGAAAATATCGAATGTCGTTCGAGAGTGTGGTGCGGAAAAATTGAAATCGATTTTCGATTCGATGAGAGCATCACCCCAAACGTTAGTGACCATTCCGGAGCTTGCACGACAAGAAACGTCCGAGATGTTGTTTTCGCGCAACATACAAAATATCTTGCAAGCGTTTCCGAAACTAACATCGTACAACGACGCAATTTTGGAGGCGGCGATATGTGCGGCTGACGCGGACATCGAACGTTCATCGTGGCTTCGAAACCCATCACTCGCTTTTTTTTGCTCCCGGTGCCTGCATACTGGAACGATCCGCAGTTTCGCTCGCAAAGCTTTTTTTTTTGTGTTTCCTGCAGGTGTGTGCTCGACTGGTTTTTTTTCGGGGGGCGCAAGAAATAATCGTTTCATCGGCATCGCAATCCATGCCCGCTTCCTCAGTGGACGACTCCACCCTCGGCAACCCCCCGCAACCACAACGGAAACATCTCCCCCGAACCTATTCATCTCGCATCCGCTTCCACCCTAAGCGGATCTATTTTTTTTCCGCCTCCACGGTCTTGAATGAAGAATCCACCACATCCCCCGATAACAATTGAATCAGAAGCGGATGCGGCGGAAGCGAGCACAGCAGCATCTTCCGCTTTGGAAATTTTGATTGATTGATTGATTTGTTGTTTTAAGTCCACTTTATGCACAGTATGGCTAATCGGGACTGGACCTACAGTTTAAAGTGGGATCCGAACCACTAGTGCCTCCACCGGGTATCGAACCCGGGATCCCTTGATTACAAGGCGACGTCGCTACCACTGCGCCGTCGGGGAGGCCCACTTCGGAAATTTTATCTATCCACATTATGCTCGACCAACAAAAAGCTGCATTGTTGCACGTGGAATTTTTCAACCTTTTCGCGTATTATTTTTATGGAATCACAAGCACGAAACGAAGCGTCCACCGTTTTGTTTCAGGCATGGTTGAGTTTTGTGCTGGTTCTCACAGAGCTGGGAGGGGGTCGCCCGTTTCACACACCACACCCTGACGGGGCGTGGAAAAGACCGAGGAAATGATCGACAACATGCATGGGTGGAACTGTCAACGCCCGTTCATTGCTATTTGTCCCCACAGGATATTGTGCGCATCGAAAAGTCTTTTGTTGAAAAAAAAAAGTATAGCATTGTTCGTTTGTACCACATGCATGAGTGAATTGGTCAACGGGGGTTTTATTTGCTAGGACATTGACTATAGCGCTCATTGTGTTTTCACCAAAGGGGGGGGGGTCGCGTGGGGGGGTTCCTATATAACGTACCAGTTTCCTCTTTCGTACATCATTATCATAGTGAACGTCAATCGTGGCAGTTCAGTATTCTTTAATTTGTTTGTCTGGCAGTATACATACATATCATCGTGGAAGTTTTTTAGTGAGCTACAAGTTTTTTTGAAGTCTCTCTCTATCTCTCTTGAAAGGTAAGTTTTTATTTTTTTTCATGATATATTTATATTTTGTTTTGCGTCTGACACACACATATTCAGAGGAGTCATAAAAATTGACACACATACATGTTGCATATTTTTTACCTCCTACAACAGTGCACACACACATACATACATACTGTTCGCGTCTAATATAGATCCACCAACTTATTTGAAACCCTGGCCAGAAACAAGTGGCGCTAGTGTCGAATGTTTAGGAGGGGAGCTCGGGAACTCTGTGGCAAGGGAAGGGATGGCAGAAACACGTGTTTTCCCCCTGTGTTGCCAAATCTAGAAGTGGGCGTGTGCCGTGAAAGGTTTGCAAGTAAACAAATATGCAGCTAGACGTGGTAATTTAAATAATATAGCATAAGAGAGAGGAGGGAGGGGGACACTCAAGTTAAAAAACGCCTGCTGTCTCGCAGAAGGATATCAACAATTTAAACACATAAGATTAATATTCTAAATTATGTAAACTATAAAAAAAAATATGTAAAAAAGAAAAGAAAAAAGCATGAATCCAAGTTTCATCAATGTAAACAACAGGCCTCCCTTCGTTGCGGAATCTGTTGATCGCAAGAAGATATCTTGCTCTCCAAACCACAATGTTGCTTCGTTCAATCAGAGCTAAGCGAGAGTTTCTACATTTTTTAAATTTAAAGCCGATTTGTTTCATAATTTTCCGTAATGTTTCTCGCCCCCCCCCCCCTGATAATTAATTTCTTCCTGAGCAATAGCTAAAAGTTTCAATATTGTAGGAACTTCTCTTTTCACTTCGTACATTTCATGGACAATTTCTGGTCAGGGGTTTGTAAATCTTTTTCCTCTCTTTTCAGTTTTTTAAGCAATGACTCCAACCGTCCCGTTAGATATTTTGATTTGATTTGATTTAGTTTATTTCACTTCACGTTTTGTGCCTCTTGGCTAATTTGCGAAGATTGGGATGAGTGATGAAATTGATGAAAGGACATTCACAAACAACCAAGCCCGACCGGGATTCGAACCCGGGACCCTTGGCGTCGTAGCGCCCGTTAGATATACTGCTCTCTTTAGGGGTTGATCGCGAGGATAATTCCACCCTTCTCGATGATTCGTAGTAGCAAATTTCGCTCACTGCTGTGTATAACTTTCGATACTTTACACTTAGCCTACTCAAAAACACGTCTACGCGCATCAACAACACTCCTCTAATTCTTGAAGAGAGTAAAATTAGCAACACTGTGTCAGTGGAAGTGGGAAGGTCCTTGCCTGACCAGCGCCAGGGCAAACACCGGGGGTGAAAGAAGGGGGTGGGGGAGGCCGGTTAGTTCGCATATTTTCCGAGGTTTCAGAAAGCTTGGTGGATGTATATATATATGCACTTGTGGAAGGAAAAAAATGTCTAGCATTTTTCAACTTTTTTTTTTCCTTCTGTTTCAGTGCGCTTTCCCCTACCACCACTACAACCCCCCAAAAAATTTCTCTGTATATATAAATAACAGAGAAAAATGGAACCGCAACCAGGTCCCTCCGGTCTTTGCGGGAAAGTGGCATGTCGAAACTGTGGGAAGTTGATTTCCAAATCGAACATCTCGAAGCATTCGAAAAAATGTCGTCTACCTGAACATGATGTCGCCCCCCCGGCAAAGAAATCTCGCACTGATGCGCATGAAGGCGGTGCTTTGAATAAAAGTGCACGCATCATGACGTATAAATCTGGAAGCGACGAAAAATGTGACTCGAGCACCTTCCTCGACAATGTGAAATCTCTGGTAGTTGATCAATTACGTGATTGCCTCGTTAATGTTGCAGTTAAAATTCATCTCGTCTTGACCCTGCTGTATGAGAAAGTTGTCTCGTCCGAGTCAACCACTTTCAGCTTTTACGTAGGGTGCGAAGGCTTACATGAGGGCAATAACGACGATCTGGAGGAAATTGTGACACGGCTATTCGAGCACTTGGGACAAAAACAAGAAGAGTTTGAAGGTAGAGGAAGTGGATGGAGTCTTTGCGGTCGCAGTCACATGTTACAGCTTCGAGTCTGCAATTTCAAACCATTACGCAGCGCTCAAAAAAAACAAAAAAAACAAAAAAAAGCAAAATGCAGTGTTGAACATAAAAAGTAATGATGCGAAGAGTTTCTTATGGTCTGTCATCGCCGCATTACACCCGGCTAATAATAATGACCCCCAACGCCTGCCCAATTACAGACGATACGAGAGGAAATACAAGAATGTCATGCGAGGAATTTCCTATCCTGTGCTCCTGAATGAGATCGATCAATTTTTAAAAAACTATAGAAAGGAAAAAAGAGAAGATATCGATATTTCTGTATTTGGGGTTGACGATTGCGACAACATTCGTGTGTTAAGACCTGCGAGAAGCCAGAATAATGTAATTCGACTCTTGCTTGTAGATGGCCGTTACAGTTTGATACGGAATTTTTCTCGCCTACTCGGAAGACAGATGAGCAAGAATCGCGATAAGATCGAAATTTGCGATCGGTGTTTGAGAATTTTTCGCGTGGGAAAGAAGATGAAAGAACAGCACAAGTGTTTTGGCTCCGTGAATGCAGAACCCGAAGATGTCATGCCGGAACCAAGATGAAATTTCAGAAACACCAGGCTCTTCTCCACCATCCCGTCGTCCTTTATGCCGACTTTGAAAGTTTCCAAGTTCCCATGACGTCTTGCAACCCTGATCCCTCTACCTCAAGTACAATCCAAATTTTTCACCACGAGCCTTGCAGTTTCTCCATCTACGGAGAAAAATTAAATGATGTCATCTTGTATTGCGGACCCGATGCGGCAAAACATTTTGTTAAGAAGATAGCTGAATGCGCAAGAGAACTTGCACCCAGCCTGAAAGGCTCTTACGTTTCTCCACCTGCTCTCACGACGGAACAACAACGGAGACATGACACGGCGACAAGATGCGCGGAGTGTAACCAGGCTTTCACCCCCGAAAATCACAAGGTCGTCCACCATGACCATCAGAATGGATTATTCCTGAACACGATCTGTAATTCCTGCAATCTCAAGATTAAGGAGTCGCATTTCGTTGCCGTGTTTCTGCATTACACGGAAAAATACGACACGCATCTGTTCGTCAAAGAGTTGTACAACATCACGACTCGAATCAGCATCATTCCGAGAACGAGCGAGAAGTATATTGCGGTGAGAGTGTGGATCCCTCTCGAAGAAGGAGGAAGTGTGGAAGTTAGAATCCTGGACTCTTACAATTTCCTGTCCTCCAGCCTCGCCACCCTTGCAGCTCAACTTGGTGACGAAGATCTTGTGGCCACCAAGCAAAAATGTTTTTCGGGGAGAGATGAAAATTTGAATCTGTTGCGTCGCAAGGGCGTCTACCCCTACGAGTACGTCAACGATTTCGACAAATTTGACGAGACGGAACTTCCACCCCGGGAGGCATTTTATTCTCACCTCACGGAGGACGTCTGTTCCGAAGAGGATTACGAACACGCTCGTAGTGTGTGGACGGCCTTCAATTGCCAAACTTTTCGTGATTATCACGATCTCTATCTCAAATTGGACGTGACACTTCTCATGGACATTTTCGAATCGTTTCGCAAGAGATGCATCTCAATCTACAAGTTGGATCCTGCGTATTTCTTCACGACGCCGGGATTGACTTGGGAATCGATGATGAAATACACCAACGTGGAACTGGGACTCATCGCAGAGAAGGAACAGTATGCCTTCATGGAGAGTGCGATACGCGGTGGCATCGTCCAATGTCCCCGGCGCCATGCTCAGGCAAACAATCCTCATACGCCTGGTTACGATGCATCGAAACCCAACACCTACATCGTCTACTGGGATGTCAACAACCTGTATGGCCACTCCATGTCCCAGTGTCTTCCCATCAGCGACTACGCGTGGATGACCGAAGAGGAACTCTCCTGCGAGGATTTTCTCAACTGGAGCGAAGATAACGAATGGGGGTGTTTCTTAGAAGTGGATCTCGATTATCCCGAAACGCTTCACGAGAAACATCATGGATTGGCCCTGGCCCCCACCAAAGAGAAGCCACCTGGAGGATCATCGGAGCCAAAACTAATACTAAGCATGGAGAACAAGTCGAATTACGTTCTGCACTACCGACTCCTCCAATTCTACGTGAGTCACGGCTTGCAGTTGAAGAAAGTACATAGAGGATTGAAGTTCCGACAGAGCAAGTGGCTGGAACCCTACATAGCCGAGAACACGCGACGCAGAGCGCAATCGACATCGCCTGCAGACAAGGATCTGTACAAACTGTTCAATAACGCCATCTACGGCAAGACGATGGAGAACGTGCGGAATTACATCGACGCAACGTTGGTCACGGACGAAAACAAATTCGAGAAGATCGTCGCGTCCCCCTACTTCAAAAACTTCACCATTTTCGACGAGAATCTGGTATTCGTCGAGAAGAACAAGAAGCAAGTGATGCTCAACAAGCCGATTGCCATAGGTGCCACCGTCCTTGAACTCTCTAAATTGCACATGTACCAATCGTACTACGATCAGTTTCAACCTTTTTATGGAGATAACATCCAAATATGTTACATTGACACGGATAGCTTCATTTTTCTAATCCAAACACCAAGCCTCGAACATGATCTGACTAAGATGAAGCATCTTTTTTATTTTAGCAACTTACCATCAGGCCATCACTTGCATTCGACAGAAAACAAAATGACCATAGGAAAGTTCAAAGATGAAGCGGCTGGTAATTACATCAGCGAATTTGCGGGGCTTCGTGCCAAAATGTACTGCGTCAAGATTGCAAAAGAAAAAGAGATCAAGAAAGCGAAAGGGGTAGGAAAAATAAGTACCAGTAAATTCAACATGCAAGACTACAAAGAATGCGTGTTTCAAGGTAAAAGAAAACTCAGCACAGATCATCGCATTGCGAATAAATTACACGAACTATATACGACGCGCGTAACCAAGGTCGCATTGGATGCCAGAGACAACAAGTTACGTGTTCTCGATTGTCAAATCCACACGAGAGAGTGGGGCCACTGCAATGGAAGCGATAAATGTGACGTGTGTTAACTGTAACCCCATAGCCATGAAGTCCGCTGTGTCTTTTGCCATTCTTCAAAAATATACGGAGGAAAAGAGGGGCCCTCGGGCGATGAAAAGTTGGAAGTTGTTATTATGTCGTTAAGCCCGCTCTAAACGAGGCTCATTAAATTCAGCTCTTACTTTTTTCTTCTTCATCGTGATTTAATGACATAATTACATGTTCGAGCCTTTTGAATTGCATCGCCGCAGAGGAAAATCTTCTCTTCTCTTTTCTTTATTCGATCTACAAAGGGGCACAGCATGTAGAAAATTTAAATAACTAACAAGGACAATGAATCTTTTTGGTTTCCGGAAACAGACCATCATGGACACTGCACCACCAAATTCCAATAACCTCTTACCTTCCGTGTTATCTAAACTCAATGGTCTACTAATTGTACACCTCAACAGTATTTGGACGAAATTGAATGACGATGTGGGCAAGATGTTTTACGTCTTCAATAACAATTTACATTTTTACGAAATTCCGATCGGTGGGAAACTTCAAATCACCGTGAATCCGGAGAACGCAGGCGAAATCAAAATTTCTACCGGCAAGAACATTTTTCGAATGAAGCATGACAAGATGCTTTCTCACATGGCGTACGATGTGTCTGCAGGAGATTATCTTTACGTGGAACTCCTCGGAGATTACGACAAACTCGTTCCTCTCTTCGTAGAATTACGAATCGTCTATCCTATAATAAATAACCGTTAACCAAAATGCCTAACGACATTTTCGGCCACACTAAGCGTGTAGACCACGCAGAAGAGATTCTCATGTTGGATATTCGTGTTAAGAAGTTGAGGAGCGATTTGATCGCTTTGCAGGAGACCTTAAACAAAAGTTTAGAGTCCGAGATCGCTACGCTCCAAACGCAATGTCTCGACCCCATTCTGAAAATCGATTCCGAACTGAAAACGCTCATAAAAAATTATGTCGACGTACCTTCTTACGACAACGTTCAAAATATACAGTTGAGCGTGGATTCGCTTCAAAATGATTTGGCCAAATCACAGCAATTTCAATCGAAAAATGAAGATTTGGAAAAATTGAAACTCGAAATCAAAGAACGAACTTCCGCAATAGAAAAGAATTTCTCTGAACTTCAAACCGTCGTGAACGATGTTGATGTGGAACGCTTGCATGTCGTCGTTTCCAAATTACAAGAGGAATTCACCGGCACGTTGGAAGAAATTAAATCCAAGTTGCAGACTTTGGAAGATACAATGACGAACCTACCATTGTCAGACGAACTGCAGGTCATCGGTAAAAGCGTTGCGAACATAAAAATTCAATTGGAGGCTTATCAAGATTTCGAACACATTCAAACCACCATCGCTACGCTTCAGGCGTCCTTGGAGTTGATCAACGAAGAAATTAAAAATATTCACGCTCAAGCGAACGCGTTGACGAGCATACAAGACACGTTAAGCACGGTTCAGCAGAAGATCGAATATTTAGAAAATTTGAACGTCGAATCCAATCTTGCTCATTTTCATCACGTACTCGACAACATACAGGGTGACTTGGAATCGTTACGCACGAGCGTACCTTCGAGCGAAGATTTGGAAAAATTGAAAACGGCGGTGACGGCACTATCCGATTCGAGCGACATCAAAAGTTCGTTGAGCGATCTCGAGAGTAGGGTGGCCAATCTCCCCACCTCCAAAGAATTACACGCTTTGAAAAGGAACATATCACGTATGCTGAAACGACTGGAAACGGAAACGGCAAACGTGGAGGAGATTCGAGACGAAATTAATTCGCTGGTGTTGACGCTGCCCACTTCGCAGAGCGTCGCCGACCTTCACACACAGTTTACAGAGATGCGAAGCATCGTGAACGATCTTACCGAGAAAAGCTCGAAATTGAATCAAGTCGAGAACCTTCAGAACATTGTCGTCAACATCAGAGATCAAGTTGGAGTGCTGGAATCCACGCAGGAATCGACGCTGGCCTCTTTCGGTGCCAAGTTGCAAGAAGTCAACGAAAACTACAAGCAGTTGAACGTGGAAGTGAAAATCAAACCGTCATTTTCTGCCGTAACGGATACCATAGTCGAGCATTTGTTGCCCATTGAAAATAAACTCGGACACGTTCACGGTAATCTGCTCGGCGTCGACACTAAATTCGCCAAATTGTTCACCTTGCAAGCCATCGAAATCAACAGCGTACCCAATCAACAGAGAATCTCCACGTTCGTCGAAGGTAACAAACTGTACATGTTACATCCTTATCATCCGTACTACAAGTTTCTCCTCGATGGCACGATTCAGGTAAACGAATTTTCGTACTGGTCTCACGGCAGAAAAGCTAGCGTTCCCACCATGACTTTGATATCGAATCGTGGTGTCCAGAAAGCAGGAAACATTCCTCTGGCACGTTGGAACGAAACGCGCAACATATATGAAATACACGAAGACGAAGATCTTACCGTTTTCGACGTGAGTGCCGCCGATAAGCTGATCATTCAAAACACGAGCGAGGTGCCACCCTCTTTGAATCCCATCACGCTGGTGCTTCTCTTCAAACGTAATCTCTAAAAATGTCTAGGCAAGCCATCGTCCAAGAATTGCATAAACCTGCACGCCGCAACTACGAACGTTTAGCGGTGGTAACCAAGGGCATCGACGACCTCTGGGAAAGTGACCTCGTGGAGATGAGTAGCGGCAATTTGAAAAACGTACATAAATTGAACAAGGGCAACAAGTACCTCCTCACCGTCATAGACACATTTTCGAAATTCGCATGGGCTCTACCTTTGAAGGCGAAAACAGGAACGTGCGTCACGGAAGCATTCAAGACAATTTTTCGCGAAAGCGGCGGCAGACGACCTCGGTTTCTGCACACGGACAAAGGGAAGGAATTTTACAATGCCGTATTCCAAAAGTTTATTCGGAAACACAACGTTCGACATTACTCGACCTTCAGTGACGTCAAAGCCAGCATCGTGGAAAGATTCAATCGCACTCTGAAATCGCGCATGTGGTCACGCTTCACGCTTCAGGGAAGCTACAAGTGGGTCACCATTCTTCCGGAACTTGTTAACGACTATAATAACACGGTGCACAGAACGATAGGCATGAAGCCAGCTGACGTTACCAAGTCCGACGAGCAGCGTTTAATTTCTAGCGTTTATTGTCCAAAGTACACACCCACGACAAAAAAAGCTAAATACAAAATTGGAGACCAGGTGAGGATCAGTAAATTGAAGCGAACGTTCGACAGGGGTTTCACACGAAATTGGAGCACGGAACTTTTTACCGTAGTTCGAGTTTTACCCGGGAACCGTCACACGTATATAATAAAGGACAGTGGCGGTGAAATTTTATTGGGGCGCTTCTACCAGGAGGAACTCTCTAAAACTAAATACCCCGACACGTACCTTATCGAAAAAGGTTTGCGCAAGAGAGGTGACAAACTTTTGGTGAAATGGCTGGGACTTCCGGAAACAAGTTGGATCGATTCGAACAAAGTGATTCTATGAGTACGTGGAATGTCGTGAAACGTCTACCTGATTCGGAAAATCAAACGAAGAAAAGGAACGGCGAATTGCTCCCCGACAGCATACGATGTCTGATCGTAGGACCTTCGGGGTGCGGAAAGACGACACTGCTCATTGATAATTTTATCATCGCACCCAATTGGTTAGCCTGGGAAAACAGACACCTCTACGTATTTTCGAAAAGTCTCGAACAACCGAAATACCAGCAACTTATGAAACTGTACGAGGGACTGGGCATTGCAACTTTCGCAACTGAAATCATTCCACTGGACGATTGTCTCGAGAATTCCTTTGTGGTGTTCGACGACATGATCTTGGAAAATCAAAACGAGATTCGTAATTTTTTCACTCGAGGACGTCACAAAGGATTAGATTGTTTCTACCTGGCACAAACTTTTTCCAAGGTTCCGAAACAACTGCTACGCGATAATGCTAATTTCATATGTTTGTTTCGACAAGACCACACCAATTTAAAACACGCATACGATGATTACGTAGGGGCTGACATGAATTACAATCTATTTTCTAAATTCTGCTCCCACTGTTGGAACAGTGGTGATTTCGGATTCGTGACCATTGACATGACTCTAAAAGCAAACCATGGAAAATATAGGAATAAAATAAACGTTTATCTAGACGTCTCAAAGGCTAACAAGAGGACAATTTCAGATTTGCAACAAGAAAAAAATCCAAAAAAAATCAAAAGTCGACAATCTAAAAAATAAAATTTGAAAAAAAAGTTCTTTTTTTTCAAACATCTGACAAGCATATATAAAATAACCATTACAACAAAAAGTGAGTGTTAGAAAAAGTGGATAGTCTCAAGCGGGTGACAGCAGAAAACTACGAGAACCGAACGTATAGGCTGAGAATTCGACGTTTCAAAAACGTTTCAACGTATATAGAAAAATGTCAAAACGTCAATTTCAAGAAGAGGACAATCTCAAGTTGCGGGAATACCTCGTGAAGCGATTCAAAGGTTGGAAATCCGAGAATCGCGGATCCTACGAAGAGAAGAAACGTCAAGATCAACCTGTGATCGACGCCATCAGCGGTCTAGGTAAAGAAATTAAAAGTGTCACGGAACAAAATAAAAATTTGATCAACGAACTCGTACCACTCGCAGCTAAAAGTTACGCTGTACCCACGCCCATTTCGAGCATTCCTTCGACGCCGTTCGAACTGAAGGAAGTACCACGACGTCGAGCCATAGGTAGCACGTCTTCGGATAAGATCGAGTTGGGACCTTTGGCACGAGACTACCTGAGCACGGGGAAATTCGACAAGGATGAAGTGTTCGGATTGTATCCGAGCATGGAAACCAACGAAGGCGGTGGTGTGGTGTGGAAGATTGGAAAATCGAAGGTCACCTTCGAAGGCAACGACATTAAAGTTAATTTAGGCGAGATGGATAGTTGGACCAGGTATCCTGGTACGGTGGGACTGTGGGAACTCGTTGCCAAAAAGCAGCCGAAAGATTACACCGACGAAGATTACCAGAGTTACAGGGAAATTCTGATCATGACGGATGCCATGTACCAGAACAACGATGCCTCGCAGAATAGGGTGAAATCGAGTAGCGGTGAGAAGTACAGGAATCTCATCAAACCGATATGGAACGAGGTGAAAAGTGGAAGCGGCGTCAAACGCTACAACACGTTACCCAAAGAATTCGTTTGGGTGGACGACGTGAGGAAGCTCGTGGACCGATTGTTGGTGATAGCCGGCGAAGAGAATGCAGGCAATCGTAATTTTTACAACGAGAAGGTTGGCATCGTGGACATGATCAGCACGAAGCTTTCAAACTTCATCGTGAACGACGACAAGGGCATAGGTTACCTCATTAAAATTATCAACACGCTGCCTCCGAGATTCTGGAACGTGGCCGAAGGAAAGGGACTCGTGAACGACATCATCAACAAGTTACCTTTCGAGATGCATTTACCTGGCTACCAGTACTGCGGACCGGGTACCAAACTCGAGAAAAGATTGGAGAGAGGAGACAAGGGTGTGAATCCGTTGGACGCCGCATGCAAAGATCACGACATCGCTTACAACACCACGCAGACGGATCTGGATGCACGTCACGAAGCAGACAAGAAATTGGAACATGCCGCTTTCGAAAGATTCGTCAGCAGGGACGCATCGTTGGGAGAAAGAGTTGCAGCACTGGGCACCACCATCGCCATGAACACGAAACAAAAATTTGGATGGGGTGTATAAATAACATACAGTAAAAAACAACATGGCTCGTATAACCGATTTGCCGCACGAACTGCTATGTAAAATATTTAGACAGGCAGTAAACGGAGATGTAGGGAAACTTTTAATCATAGCGAGATCAACGCCGGAGTTTCATATCCCTTGTGAAATGGCTGTCAAGGACCATCTTCGGGAAATCAGTGGCATGAGGTGCGGTGATCTCGACACTCTTCTTTCGGCCGCAGGAGAAAAATTAAACGAGAGAATGGACGAACTGCACGAGGAGAGGCAGGGGGGAAGACGATACACAGATAATTGGCGCAAGTCTAAACAGGAAACTGAAGATATTATTACGCACATCATCGCGCTTTCGGAAGCACGGACTTTCTTCCTCCGTGAAAAAAAAATAATAATAATATACATGTCAAAAAAAATGTACAAGTCAAAAAAAAACTTGATATATAAATAACACACATCGTGAAAAAAAAAATAATCTTCGGTATATAAATAACACACATTGTGAAAAAATTAAATTTCTATAACACCCTGAAATTTCTCCTTCGATATGACTGAAAAAATGAGTGACCTCCAAGCATTAAAACAAATGCTAAATTTGTCAGTCGAATATGTAAAAATTCAGGAATTGGAAGTCGGCAAACCTTACACGATAACTTCCGGTTCAATTGTTTCTACCCAGTATGGTCCCAAGGTGCGTCTGTTGCTCGACGGACAATACAGTCTATTTTTACCAGATCGATACGCTAACATGTCATCCGACGAGAAGCTATCTATTTTAATCGAGAACAAAACTCGAATCGTGTACAAGGGGACAAAGGAACTTCTTGGTAAGAAAACAAAGCACGTAATAGAATTTGTGTAACGGCATGTTATATAAAATAACATACCTTGAAAAAAAATTACACGAAACAAAAAAAAAATCTCAGAACATATATATAAATAACATACTGTAAAAAAAATTACACGAGACGGAAACAAAAAAAATCTCAGAACATTTATATATATAAATAACATACCGTGAAAAAATAACATATAGAGCATCAACATGAAGCCCAAGGGTGTCGTGTACCAGATACCATATTCGAATCTGAAAACGCTGGGTGCCCTCGATGGGTTACTCACCAAGAAACAACGCGAGAAGAAACGTTCTTGCTTGACGAAAGGACATGGAATGAAATTACTTCTCAGCACTCCACAATTGAAAAGATTGCAGCGTTCGCGGAAACAGCAAAAGATCGGAGGTTTCATATTCAGCATCCCGGCCATCCTGGCAGCATTGGGGGCCGTTGGAAGTTTGGCTGGGGGTAGCGCCGCCATCGCGAAAACCGTCATCGACTCGAAGAAGAACAAGGCGGAATTGGAAGAACAGAAACGTCACAACCTGGCCATGGAGAAGAAAGGGGGGAAGGGCGTGATGAAAAAGTTTTAAAAAAAGAAACAGCACTCACCAACCGAGACATTGAATCTCTGATCAAACCATTACAAATCAAAAACTTCAGAGGAGTTTTCATGTCCGACCTGTTACCTTCAACCGTCAAAAATAGAGAATGTGGAGTAGTCAACTTGGACAGTCAAGAAAATCCAGGCACGCATTGGATATGTTACCACAAAAATGACAATAAAGCATTCGTTTTCCATTCTTTCGGAGGTGTTCCACCTACAAATTTAGTCCATTATCTAAAAACGAACAATCCTATATACTACAACGACGAACGCATTCAAAATTTCGGAGACGTGAACTGCGGTCATCTCTGCCTCTCCATGCTCGCGTTTCTCTCTAAAATAAATAAGCCGCAGGTGGAAGATTTCCAGAAAGCACTGTGGAACCTGAAACAGCATCACGATGGGCGTGTTCCATCTCACGAGCGAATCTTCGATCTTGAAACTCACGCTGCACGACGACATCGTCTATCCTAAATCCATAGCTCTGCGTGCATTCTACAGCATGTACCTCATACCTAACGTCACGCAGCACAACAACAAAATTAGCGTCGGAAGCGAACATATCGTCGTCACGCCAGGTCAATACAATCTTTCCACTTTGCAAGCTCAATTACCCAAAGGCACGTACCTTTCTCAAAATTCGGTCACGCACAGAGTGGAAATCGTGTCCGCGACGGAGACCGTGGACCTGGGCACCATGGGAGAACTTTTAGGTTTCGAGAACGACACAAAACTCGAAGCTGGCATCAAGCACGTAGCAACCAACATTCCTAAATTCTTAGCCATAGAGACTTTGAACGTACACTGCAACGTAGCGGAAGGCATGATCACGAAATCCTCGGACGGGGGGTTGCTGGGAAGTCACAAGCAGACGGGAATCATAGCCACGTTCAAACCAAGTTCCGAATTCATGGAACCGATCATCTACACACCCTCTTCGCCGATCTATTTTCCAGTATGTCGCAACCGCATAGACGACATAGAGTTGGTGGTCACGAACGAGAAAGGAGACGTGGTGGATTTTGCAGGTGCCACGACGACGGCCATCGTGGAGATCAACGTATAATAAATAACACACATAGTGAAAATGGAGTAGATCGAAAGTTACGAATTGCAATCTTTCCCTCCCAACCGTCGCACGTTCGCCAATCTGAACGAAGCGAACCGGGAGATCGAATACGACGTGGACGTAGGCGACGGGTTCGTTCATCCTCACAGAGCGGACCTCTATCTTCAATTCGACGTGGTGAAGGAGGAAAGCGGAGACGCGTTTCCCGCAGCAGCAAATTTGATACTCGTGGACAACTTCGTGCCTCACCTGTTCTCGCAGGTGGAGGTGAGGAAACACAACACCGTCATCGACAGAATAGATTATCCAGGCATCACGTCGACGGCGGTGGGAACATTGAAATTATCCAAAACGGACGCAGCATACTACCAGGCGGGAGGGTTCGAAGCGGGAACCAAAATATCGACGACAAGTCACACGGTGCTCTTTCCCATGCGTCTGCTTCCGGGCTTCTTCTCGGACTACAAGGAGATCATGTGGAATGGAGGACTGAGGATCACCTTTCGAAGAGCGGCCAACGACAACGACGCACTGATGCGATACGCTACTTTGGGTCCGGACGGCACCACGCCACTGCCCAACACTTTACCCGAAGCAGCCAAGTGCGTCATCCGAAGCATGGAGTTGAGAATGCCGGTGGTGGAATACGAAACGAACTACGCCCTCAAGTACAAAGCGGAGATCTTGAAAAATCCACAGGTACCGATTCACTTTCACGGTTACCAGTGCGTGCAGAAGATAGCGTCGGGAAGTCACATGGAATTCGACGTGACGACGCAGTTCAACAACATACAGTTCGACATGCCAGATTTCGTCGTAGTGCTCTTTCAGACCGGGCGCGATAACAATCAGGAAAAAGATTCCAGCAAGTTCGACGACTGCAAGATCAAGAACGTTTATCTGAAGAACGGTAGGAACGAAGTGTTCCCGCGCGAGAATTACAACCTCGACATGACCAAAGACGATTATCTCAAACTTTACGAAGCGTTTTCTGCTTACAAGCGCGTGACCGAGGGAAACGTGGACATGTACTACACGCCCAGCGAATTCAAAACCCACAGACCCATGACCGTCATCAACACCACGAAGAGGAAGCAGGTGGTGGTCAACGATCGAACCAACATCAAGGTCGTCTGCGAGTTCCACGATGCCCTGCCCGAGGACACCGTGTGTAGCGTCATCCTGATTGCAGAGAAGTCTTTCGCCTACGACGTGAAGAACGAGAGGGTCACAGAGCAGTTTTAACAGGTTTAACATCTTTTCTTGCACAATAAGAATTTTGTACTAGCACAATCAGTTACAATGGCACAATACGAATTTCACTAGTTCAGATCAGTTACAATATCAATTTCATCAGTTATCAGTTACAATATCTTTTTTTTTCATCAGTTTTTGCACTATAGCACGAGACAATCAGAATTTGCACAAAAAATTTGTTGTTGTTTTTACACGAGAAAATTAACAATAAAATTATTTTTTTTATCGTTTCAGATGCTGTCGAACATCAAAAACACATACACATACACACACTAGAAAAAAAAAGCATGCAACTTTATTTTGTAACACACACACACACATATTCTCCATCTTCATCAAGAAAATATTATAATAAACATAATTTTTTTATCTATCTCACAATAAAACTCTATATCCAAAATATTACAACATCAAATAACACTAGAGTCGTTAGTACACGTTGCATGCATTACGGAGGTCCTCTGTAGAGTTTCATGGAAGTTTGAGAAAAAAAAAAGAAACACGTGAAACTCTATAGAGGTGTGGTTATCTATAACCGCAGCCGTTAGAACCTTTACTTTTTTTGGTTGGGCACCACGCACCCCTGGCGAGGTTATAGGGGCCAGGGATCCTTAAAAAAAAACAATTATTATTTGTTTGCTTGCTTGCGTCACAATACGGAAATAATGAGAGGCACGCACGCGCATATGTGTGTGTGTGGCACATCGTTCGCGAGAGATTTACAAAGGTCGCGATATATAAACATTTGGCCCGGACTTAGAAAAAAATTACGATAAGGTGCATTCGTACTTCAAGGATGAGAAAGTGAATTTTCTCGTACCGGCTTTTCTGCGCCGTGAAACATCGTCAGCACAATAAATGAGGCGCGGAACGTGGAGAGAAAGTGAGTTTTTGAGGTTTCGATGCGATTTTCTTAGAGGTCGAAAAATCAGGGTTGCGGTGGGAATCACATTTACTATCTACTTACAGCACATTTAGTATAGCTAAGCGGGCTCGAAAAGGGCAATTTCTGCTAACTTTGACCTTGAATAATTTAACAATTACAAGACGCACGAGACTAAACATTTTCATAGTTACTAAGTTCCATGCATAGTTTCAACTCCCCAAATTTCATGAAAATCGGAGATGGTCAGGTTGGAGGCTGTGTTGATTTCGCATGGAATGACTCCAACGCAACATAATCGAACTGGGTCAGTCCGTCTGTCTCGCCGTGAGAGACGATCAATATCTCGACAAGCAAGGAAAAAAAAGAAGATTTGAAATGTTCTACAATAAATACTATTCTCCGTCCACTGCACGGACGAAGTTAGTGTAAACAAAACCACGTGACTTCTGAGAAATAGTTCCTTTACTCTGTGTAAGTTTTGGTGCCATTTTGCCCATGAATATATTCGTCGTAGCGGTATAGTTAATAACATATGGCCCAAGAACTTTGGTTTAGCAGCTACGTTGAGTTGCATAGCTTTATCGCAAACACTGTATTCCCAGGCGTAAGATTCCTGCACAGCTGTCATACGAACAACCATTGGGATTTCTCAGAAGGCACATGTACTTGTTTATATTGATTTCATTCTTAGACGAGACCCGTTCGTCTGTCTATGGACGTTAAACAGTTGAAAGTGAACAATCGATACATTTTAATGTTGCAAAATCTCCGAAACTACTCGAGCTATAAATATGAAATTTGGCGGCTTGAAGGAACTCTGTATTTTAAATTTGTTTTCTCGATCGGCCTTCTCATGTGTGTGTTCTAGCCAACAATCGATATACATTGTACGTTGATATCATGAGCGGAAACGGTGAACATAAGCGTCTGCTTAGCGCTAAAGTAACGTGATATGAAGGATTTTAGTCCGATTGTCTATCTTTCAAAGAACCCTTAAAACTGCTTCTTATTATATCTGTTTTTATTACCTCTTTCCTCTACAAGACCTTGCCGTTTTTGCACTGCAGCGAATTCCTTCAATGCATTTTAAGTGCACATTTATATAGGATTTTTTTTAGAGTGATAGAACTTTGAATTGAAATAAAACACATAAAAAATTAAGTTTGAAGCCAGTTGTGTTTTTATTTGAAAGATAACTTTCTGACATTTACTTTTTGAAAATAATTTCCGGCATATTTCCACCACGACTAGCTGTGATGAACCGGATTCGATCAGTCCAATTTTGAACCACTTTTTCAAGTAATTGGGGACGTATGTCGTTAATAACACGAGTTATGTTGGCTTCCAAAGCGCCAATTGTTGCTGGTTTATCAGCATAAACCAGAGACTTTACATATCCCCCAAAGAAAATAATGTTGTTCGAAATTTATCAATAGTTCGACGAATAAATTGCTCTGATGGACGATTATGTGCACCATGCAAATTCCGAAGTGCTCTATACGTTTGGCGAACAGAACATTGATTTTGGAACTATATTTCCACAATTTGTAAACGTTGTTGCGGCGTTAGTCTTTCCATGATCATTTGCCAATGCTCACTGATCTGAAATGACAAAACAACATGTATCAAAACAAAACAAATGACAGCTGTCCCTATCGAAAGTTCTATCACTCTAAAAAGAAAACACACTGTATTTCCAGTGCCGCTTCCTCACCATTTAACTGCACTTTGTCCTACTGTTGAGGTTTCAACTAACTGTGAATTATCCCTTAACTTCTTGATTTCTCGCAGGTTGTCCACAAACTCCCGGCCTCAGATCGCAAATCCTCAGTCGGTGTTAGCAGGAAAGTCCGGTAGCAGACGACCTGACGGAATGTTCCTTGGTTTCAATAGGGCGCAGGATACGCCTGCACAAGGCTGGGCAACAACAGGTAAAGTGAAATTTTTCATTGTTCTGTAACTAGTCATTTGTCTACTGTAGGTAGAGCTGTATGCTGTTTTTAACTTCCTTTGTTCTGTGTTCATATGTCACTAAAATGTTTAGTCCAAGAAGCTACAGTCCCCTGGATTCTCGGCGGTCCAGTCGGCAGGGCCTCTTGACTTCCAGGCGGGAGACCCACTGGCTCTGCGCTTCCTGGGGGCGGCAGAGGCGGTCAGAGCATGGTGCTCACTACATCACCTCCACAGTGGCCGAGATGGTGAATGTGTGGAACTCCTACCTCCACAGCCCCCTATAAGAATACATGACAGTGTGGTGGTTTAGGATATGAACTTGTAATCAAGGCGCCACTGTTTAGGTAATCGGTAAAGGATCATAGTTCGTGTCCCTGTCAAGCTATATGTCCAATTCTGGCAAGACCTTACCGATAGCTCAGTAGCTAACGCTGTCGACTTGTAATCAAGGCGAGTAGAAGTTGAATACGCTAGTGGCTGTCGCTGCATGGGTGGTCTTTAATTTGCACGTACTTAGAACTAATTTGCACGGGTTTTAATTAATTTGCACGTACTTAGAATTTATTTGCAAGTACTTAGAATATTTTACATTTATGTATTTGCATGTTTATAACTTTTTATGAATATATAATTATTTATTTTATGAAAAATATGTATATAGCAGGTAATTAGAGGTACTAAACGGTATGCATATGGTTTTATATTCATTACTGCAAAGTATGTAATGTATAAAATGTTAATATTAATGTTTATAATATTGAAAATAAGTTTTCTATGGTTTATGAACCGCTATGAACGGTGGTAATGGGTGTAGGTACAGGTCCAATTACGATTTAGGACGGTCCCGGTATTCGAACCCGCGATATGTAATGTTATTAATTAGTACTATGTAATAATGTATGTTATTATGTTATGAAAGACGATGGTACGACACGCTAGACAGAATACTGTCTCCGAATCTCGACTCAGCTCTGATGCCAGACAGAGAGAATGAATTAATATTCCGCGCAGGTAGAGGAGAAAGGAATTTGGGGAGTGTGCGTTCAAGGTCAAATGACGTCACAACGTCAGAACAAAGAAAGATCCTGATTGACCAATCAGAGAACGCGTCGGTAGATTTTCAGAACCGGTTTTTTTTTCCCAAGGTTAACCAGTACGCAAGAACAGAGGAAAGGTATGCAAGTATGCAATACTGTAGGGCAGGGGAGGGATTCAACCAGACAACAAAGGATGTCTGGAATGCGCAGCAAGGGTCAAATCTCTGAAGCTATGCGTCGCTTGTAGAACTGGTTTCCGCCGCCAATTAATATTCAGCTCAGGGTTGCCCCAAGGCACAGGACGCTTTAGCGCAGGGTTTTTTTTTATCTGTACTATGAAGAAGGGAGAGCTATCAGGGACGGGGCCTACAGTTTTCACCATTTGCTTTTATCACGGGGTAACGAACCTAGGACCCTTTTATTATTGATTTACGTAGTAAATGTATGTTAGTGTGTGCTTTTTAACTTAATTTTGAGTTTATTTTTTACCAAACTTTGACTTTATGTCAAACATTTTCACAGCTTATCCTTATTTTTACAAAAATAACACTATTTGTACTATTCAGGCAACATTTTTTATTAAATTTTGGACTCGCAAAGACATTTTTTCAACTTTTAATTTATTATTTTACAATTTTATGTTAATTTTTTACCAAAATAACACTATTTATACAACATTTTTTATTAAATTTTGGACTCACAAAGATATTTTTACAACTTCTATCTGTTTATTTCACAAGTTTAGGCTTATTATTACTCAAATAACACAATTTAATCTGTTCAGGAAAGATTTTTAGTTACATTTTCGACACACAAAGCGTGTGTTCTCAACTTCTATCTGTTTATTTCACAAGTTTAGGCTTATTATTACTCAAATAACACAATTTAATCTGTTCAGGAAAGATTTTTAGTTACATTTTCGATACACAAAGTGTGTGTTCTCAACTTTTATTTGTTTATTTCACAAATTTATACCTATTTTTACCAAAATAACACTATTTATACTATTCAGGAAAGACTTTTAGTTATATTTTCGACACACAAAGTGTGTGTTCTCAACTTTTATTTGTTTATTTACACAAGTTTAGCCTAATATTTACTCAAATAACACGATTTGAACGTGTTTTTTTATTACATTTTAGATTCTCAAAGATATTTTTACAACTTTTTAACTTATTATTTTACAACTTTATGTTAATTTTTTTACCAAAATAACACTATTTATACTATTCAGGAAAGACTTTTAGTTATATTTTCGACACACAAAGTGTGTTTTTTTAACTTTTAACTAATTATTTTACAACTTTATGTTAATTTTTACCAAAATAACATCAGGCAACATTTTTTATTAAATTTTCGACACACAAAGTGTGTGTTCTCAACTTCTATCTGTTTATTTCACAAGTTTAGGCTTATTATTACCAAAATAACACAATTCAATCTGTTCAGGAAAGATTTTTAGTTATATTTTCGACACACAGAGTGTGTGTTCTCAACTTTTATTTGTTTATTTCACAAGTTTAGCCTAATATTTACTCAAATAACACGATTTGAACGTGTTTTTTTATTACATTTTGGACACACACGCACTCACACACACACACAGATATATTTTCCAAGTTTACAGGATTATTCTCTAGTTTACTCAAATAACACAATTTAGATGTGTTTTGAATTAAATTTTGTACACATGAAATGTGTTTCGTCAAGTTTTACCCTTTTATTTTACAAGTTTAGGCTTAATATTACTCAAATAACACAATTTAATCCAGTCAGGAAGGATTTGTTATTATATTTTGGATGCACAAAGAGATGTTTTCACCTTTTTTACTGATTTTTTGCAGGGTATGTATTAATTTGTATTTATTTTGTTTTGTATCATATATACATTTACAAATTTTTAACTTAGAGTTTAGTATTTATTTAAATCTTTTCAAAAACACTAAAAAAAAGTACTTTTAGCTAAAATGTAAGCCACAGAATATATTATTATTATTATTATTATTATTATTAAGGTTTACTGATTTCCACTATGCTATTTTTCGTTCTGTATTTCTATATGTATTTATTTAGGTCAGGTTACGCCTGCTACGTAGGAAAGTTTGTTTATTTTAGAGTTTGCTGAGTATTTTGTTACTCTTATACTAGGTAAAGTTTTCTAAATATATCAGGTAGGGCTCCATCCATATACTTTTGTTTTTGCTGTTTGGAGATGATGCGATCAGCATCACTCTCCATCTGCTTTTTATTTTATGTAACCAATATTATTTTGAGGCTTAGTGAATTCTAGAGCCTATTTATGCAGGAGAGAGGGCTTGAAAATTTTGATCTCAGATAACCCACAACTATTTGTCAGAGTATTTTAAAGGATATTTTATATTTATTATGTGCCACTAGAATGTCAAAGCTTGCTTAATTTTTATGTCTGTAACGCTGTTATTGTATTTCTAGCTAAGGCTTACTGGATAAAGTACACGAAATATTTATCATTTCGACTATTTACCTTTATACGAGGCCAAATTTTTAGTGTAACGAAAATTATTGTGTGTCTATAAAGACTGAAATTCCTTTACCGATGGGTCCATAACTGGACGTTTATTTTCCCCCTTAAATATAACAATATATTGACAATTCACAGGACAAGACGAAGTTCAAAGACAACTAACTATATGGACCATAGGTCCACTTGCTAAATTTTATTTCTATGCTAGAAGAATAATTTAGCCTTATAGCCTTTTTCAAGGTATTTTTGAAGTATTACTGTTTTTTTGGGTGCATCAACATTTGGGTTATTTCTATTTGGTTTATTATACGAGGCTACAATCACTATCTGAACACTGAAATTCTCTGATTGAAACTAAAAGCTTAGGCTGTAACTAGGGACTTAGTATGTATATCGACAATTTATAGGACAACACCTTACAAAGGATTATAGGTGACGTAGGACCACACGACAGAGCTTTGTTAATCTGCAAGAAGCATTTACAGCTAATATTACGAGGAAATGAGGTTGATTTTTTACTGTTTCACAAGAATGCTACCTTTTATACACCCAATATTTGCTTTTTCAAGTAACTACTTGTACCAGAAGCACTTACAGGCCAACTCTAACAAGACTTCGACTTATTCTATATCAGGTGCTAAATTTATAAAGAACTATGATTGTGTATATTTCTGAGGAAGTACGCAAAAGCAGATTACCCGATTAAAGTATCTGAAAAACAGATTTTTCTATGCAAGTATATTTTTATTGACTGGATTATTTAACAGATCAAACAGGAAGACTGCAAAATTCATTAAATGTAGTTCTATAGTATAGGTGGTTTCAGAGATATAAAAAGAACAAATATAAGATTTCGCTTTTTTTTTTTTTGCTTCTGAGGCTAATCGCGACGCTAAGGGTAAGTGGCCAGGAAATGTAACGGAGGAGAAACAATCCCAAAAGTTATGGGCTGCATGTAAGTTAATACCACAGAGATATTACAGTAGGTGTAGGTTCTACCACCAGAACATTTCTATCATAATAATACTGGTTATGCTGTACTGTTAGCTAAAGATGCTGATATTTGAGAAACTTAAAAGCTTATTTGCAAAATTTTAGATAAATAATAATCTGTTAGACTGTAAACATATTTTATATCCATTCTGCAAAAGATCCGATGACAAAATTTAAAAATTGTTATCGCCCAGACAGGGACTCGAACCCTGGACAGATAGGTTAAAAGCCTAACGCTATACCAACTAAGCTATCTGGGCACAAGGTATTCTTTTTTGAAAAGTTAGTTATGTTAAGAAATATATTGAAACACTTGAGAACACTTTTGGTCTGGTTCGACAGAGAAGGAGACAACATTTCCAAATTTTTACAGACTGGGTGTATTTTTCCACTATAGAGGCCTTCACTATATGTAATTCGAAACGCTAAAGTTCAGCTAGCTTCCAAAATTGAGGTAAAGATTGTGTTTGGCGAGATTAACAAGTTACAATTATATCCAGTTACGGACAAATAAAGCTAAAACTCTTAGATTTACTGTACTAGCCAAGTTTTAGTAACATTTTTTTCACTTTAGTACAAATACCAAAGAAATAGGTATATTTTATTTATAATTTGACAAAATTTACTAGTATTTAATTCACAAAGTTAGGTAAAAAACAGTATTTTAAAAAAATATTGTTACTGCCTTCAAATTTTATGTTATTTAGCCACTAACAACTTTTTTTACACTGTTTGGCATCCTTTAAATAGGAAAAGAAGGAATTATTTGTTTAGTATTTTTACTATTTTATATTTATTTAAGAAAACAATTCTACAGTTTAACTTAATTTTTAACAAATTGTTACTAATTTATATATCAAAGTTATGTTATTTAGAGTGTATGAAGCTGTATAAAGTTAATATTTGTACTTATCAGTGCAACTAACAATTATATTTTACAAACAAAAGATAATGTTTACAGTTAAATTACTTGAATCAGAGAATAATATTTTACAGTAATTAATTCATTCAGCACTAGTCAGTACTTTTATGCATCAGAAAGTTTTCTTAATTTTCTATTACGCATGCTATTTTGGGCTATTTTTAAAATATATTTCGAAGGCAAACTGGTTTAATTTTCTGCTTATAATGCAAAGTTGACATAGTTTTCGCACAATGCATTGTACATTTGCTATATTCACTACTTACAATCCAAATATTATGCTTATTTAATGTATAACTAACTAACTCTCTAGCCTTATTAAACCCGAAGGTTTGTGGCTGCAGCAACACATGCCTTTCATCTGTCCCTGCCCTGAGCAAGATCTATATACCCCTTTCCATCCCTACCAATTTCCTTTAGGTCCATCTCTACATTATTCCTCCATCTTTGTTCTGGTCTTTCTATTGGTTTTTTACCATCAGGTTTCCCAACAAGAATCCTGTATACTCTTCTTTCCTTTCCCATTTGTACCACATGATCTACACACCTAAGTCTTTTTGATTTAATCATTCTAATAATATCTGGACATGAATACAAATTATGTACTTCTAAATGATGTAACCTTCTCCACTCATCTGTCTCCTCATCTGTTTTAGGCCCAAATATTTTCTTAAGGATTTTATTTTCAAATACTCTCAATTTATGTTCCTTTTTCAATGTAAGGGACCAAGTTTATTTACTGTATTTAACTTTTATTTTTTGTAATTAACAAAAATTAAAAGCTTATACTGTAGTTATTATATCTTTTTCTATCAGCTTATTTTGAAATTAATATTATTAGGTATAGTTTTTGATTTATAACTATATTGCTTTTTTTATCAATTTATCTAAGAGTACACACAGACAAACACATGTGTACAAACTTTTATGTACATAGATATGCCTTTTTTCAATATTTTAGTATGAAGATTGCACTTTAACTATTCAAGCAAGGGTAGGAAAGGTAGGATTTCTGAGAATTTGTTGCAGGATTTTTGTTGTCCAAGTATAGATGAGAACTGAGCTGGGAGACTGTTTTGAACCTTTTCATGAGAGTTTGCATGTGAACTGTATGCAAATTGAGCACTATTGACTGTGCATGCTTCTAAGTTTTGCTGTTATTTTACATCAACTCTGTGAGACTGTAGACAGATTTCCCTTTTCAAGTAGTTTTTATTGATTGTATTGTATATGTTTTGGGGACTTAGCAGTTTTATGTTATGAGGCAGTTTGTTGTAGAATATTTTTACCTGATTGTTTTGAAATATTGAGTGTCTGCTGTTTTACTTGTAATTATTTTCCTTCTTGTGTTGTGTATTTGACTATATTTTGTCCAAGTTCGTAGTATTTAGAATAATTGTTATTGACTTGTAGATGTAGGGAGTAATAATCCTTTGCAAGATGCTCTATACTTTAGTCTGAACATTATTCTTAGTGTTCACTTTTGAAGCCTTAGTATTCTGGTATTAATGTAGAGGTAAATTAGGCTGAAATGTAGGCATTTTTCTGATACATTATACTCACTTAGTTGTTTCAGCAGGTAGAAGCTGCATGATGGTTTACTGCTGATGATGTTAATTTGCTCTTCTTATGTACTACGTATGATGTAGCTTACTTGAGTAATTGGAATTTTCTACTGAAAAAAGGATTGCTTGTCTATTATATTCCTATGTTGTTGAGTTTGTCCATAAGCAAGCCATGTATTTACTCTATCCAATGCCTTGGAAGAATCTAGATATATTGTGTTTGCAGTTTTATGTTTCTCTAAGGTTTCAGCTATGTAGTTTTTTAAACTGTGCTATGGTTGTGACTATTGATTTCTTTTTCTGGATGCCATGTTGGTCTCTGTGTATTCCTCTTGCTGCTTGAATTTGACTTAGATTGTTTGCTTTTTTCTTAGATCTTTGTTTGTTTATTTGTTCAGTATTTTTTATTTTTTTGAATTTTAATTATTTTAATTGTACATTAACTAACATATTTACTTGAACAACAAAAGAATTGACTCTAGTATAAAAATTTCTAATAACAAAAATGTACTATTATAACTTTTAATTTTAGAAAATTGTATTTTTAAAACTTTAAATTTGAAAAATTGATTTTTAATTACTTTAATTTTACATTAACTAACAAATTTTACATTAACAACAAAATAATTTGCCCTAGTACAAAAACTTCTACTAACAAAAATATACTATTATAACTTTTAATTTTAGAACATTGTATTTTTAAAACTTTAACTTTGAAAAATTGAATTTTAACACACTTTGACTTTAACAATGTACTTTGAATTTTTTATGTAAAAAAATATTAAAAAATAAAAAATACTGAACAAATAAACAAATAAAGATCTAAGGAAAAAGCAAACAATCTAAGTCAAATTCAAGCAGCAAGAGGAATACACAGAGACCAACATGGCATCCAGAAAAAGAAATCAATAGTCACAACCATAGCACAGTTTAAAAAACTACATAGCTGAAACCTTAGAGAAACATAAAACTGCAAACACAATATATCTAGATTCTTCCAAGGCATTGGATAGAGTAAATACATGGCTTGCTTATGGACAAACTCAACAACATAGGAATATAATAGACAAGCAATCCTTTTTTCAGTAGAAAATTCCAATTACTCAAGTAAGCTACATCATACGTAGTACATAAGAAGAGCAAATTAACATCATCAGCAGTAAACCATCATGCAGCTTCTACCTGCTGAAACAACTAAGTGAGTATAATGTATCAGAAAAATGCCTACATTTCAGCCTAATTTACCTCTACATTAATACCAGAATACTAAGGCTTCAAAAGTGAACACTAAGAATAATGTTCAGACTAAAGTATAGAGCATCTTGCAAAGGATTATTACTCCCTACATCTACAAGTCAATAACAATTATTCTAAATACTACGAACTTGGACAAAATATAGTCAAATACACAACACAAGAAGGAAAATAATTACAAGTAAAACAGCAGACACTCAATATTTCAAAACAATCAGGTAAAAATATTCTACAACAAACTGCCTCATAACATAAAACTGCTAAGTCCCCAAAACATATACAATACAATCAATAAAAACTACTTGAAAAGGGAAATCTGTCTACAGTCTCACAGAGTTGATGTAAAATAACAGCAAAACTTAGAAGCATGCACAGTCAATAGTGCTCAATTTGCATACAGTTCACATGCAAACTCTCATGAAAAGGTTCAAAACAGTCTCCCAGCTCAGTTCTCATCTATACTTGGACAACAAAAATCCTGCAACAAATTCTCAGAAATCCTACCTTTCCTACCCTTGCTTGAATAGTTAAAGTGCAATCTTCATACTAAAATATTGAAAAAAGGCATATCTATGTACATAAAAGTTTGTACACATGTGTTTGTCTGTGTGTACTCTTAGATAAATTGATAAAAAAAGCAATATAGTTATAAATCAAAAACTATACCTAATAATATTAATTTCAAAATAAGCTGATAGAAAAAGATATAATAACTACAGTATAAGCTTTTAATTTTTGTTAATTACAAAAAATAAAAGTTAAATACAGTAAATAAACTTGGTCCCTTACATTGAAAAAGGAACATAAATTGAGAGTATTTGAAAATAAAATCCTTAAGAAAATATTTGGGCCTAAAACAGATGAGGAGACAGATGAGTGGAGAAGGTTACATCATTTAGAAGTACATAATTTGTATTCATGTCCAGATATTATTAGAATGATTAAATCAAAAAGACTTAGGTGTGTAGATCATGTGGTACAAATGGGAAAGGAAAGAAGAGTATACAGGATTCTTGTTGGGAAACCTGATGGTAAAAAACCAATAGAAAGACCAGAACAAAGATGGAGGAATAATGTAGAGATGGACCTAAAGGAAATTGGTAGGGATGGAAAGGGGTATATAGATCTTGCTCAGGGCAGGGACAGATGAAAGGCATGTGTTGCTGCAGCCACAAACCTTCGGGTTTAATAAGGCTAGAGAGTTAGTTAGTTACACATTAAATAAGCATAATATTTGGATTGTAAGTAGTGAATATAGCAAATGTACAATGCATTGTGCGAAAACTATGTCAACTTTGCATTATAAGCAGAAAATTAAACCAGTTTGCCTTCGAAATATATTTTAAAAATAGCCCAAAATAGCATGCGTAATAGAAAATTAAGAAAACTTTCTGATGCATAAAAGTACTGACTAGTGCTGAATGAATTAATTACTGTAAAATATTATTCTCTGATTCAAGTAATTTAACTGTAAACATTATCTTTTGTTTGTAAAATATAATTGTTAGTTGCACTGATAAGTACAAATATTAACTTTATACAGCTTCATACACTCTAAATAACATAACTTTGATATATAAATTAGTAACAATTTGTTAAAAATTAAGTTAAACTGTAGAATTGTTTTCTTAAATAAATATAAAATAGTAAAAATACTAAACAAATAATTCCTTCTTTTCCTATTTAAAGGATGCCAAACAGTGTAAACCAGTTGTTAGTGGCTAAATAACATAAAATTTGAAGGCAGTAACAATATTTTAAAAAAATACTGTTTTTTACCTAACTTTGTGAATTAAATACTAGTACATTTTGTCAAATTATAAATAAAATATACCTATTTCTTTGGTATTTGTACTAAAGTGAAAAAATGTTACTAAAACTTTTCTAGTACAGTAAATCTAAGAGTTTTAGCTTTATTTGTCCGTAACTGGATATAATTGTAACTTGTTAATCTCGCCAAACACAATCTTTACCTCAATTTTGGAAGCTAGCTGAACTTTAGCGTTTCGAATTACATATAGTGAAGGCCTCTATAGTGGAAAAATACACCCAGTCTGTAAAAATTTGGAAATGTTGTCTCCTTCTCTGTCGAACCAGACCAAAAGTGTTCTCAAGTGTTTCAATATATTTCTTAACATAACTAACTTTTCAAAAAAGAATACCTTGTGCCCAGATAACTTAGTTGGTATAGCGTTAGGCTTTTAACCTATCTGTCCAGGGTTCGAGTCCCTGTCTGGGCGATAACAATTTTTAAATTTTGTCATCGGATCTTTTGCAGAATGGATATAAAATATGTTTACAGTCTAACAGATTATTATTTATCTAAAATTTTGCAAATAAGCTTTTAAGTTTCTCAAATATCAGCATCTTTAGCTAACAGTACAGCATAACTAGTATTATTATGATAGAAATGTTCTGGTGGTAGAACCTACACCTACTGTAATATCTCTGTGGTATTAACTTACATGCAGCCCATAACTTTTGGGATTGTTTCTCCTCCGTTACATTTCCTGGCCACTTACCCTTAGCGTCGCGATTAGCTTCAGAAGCAAAAAAAAAGCGAAATCTTATATTTGTTCTTTTTATATCTCTGAAACCACCTATACTATAGAACTACATTTAATGAATTTTGCAGTCTTCCTGTTTGATCTGTTAAATAATCCAGTCAATAAAAATATACTTGCATAGAAAAATCTGTTTTTCAGATACTTTAATCGGGTAATCTGCTTTTGCGTACTTCCTCAGAAATATACACAATCATAGTTCTTTATAAATTTAGCACCTGATATAGAATAAGTCGAAGTCTAGTTAGAGTTGGCCTGTAAGTGCTTCTGGTACAAGTAGTTACTTGAAAAAGCAAATATTGGGTGTATAAAAGGTAGCATTCTTGTGAAACAGTAAAAAATCAACCTCATTTCCTCGTAATATTAGCTGTAAATGCTTCTTGCAGATTAACAAAGCTCTGTCGTGTGGTCCTACGTCACCTATAATCCTTTGTAAGGTGTTGTCCTATAAATTGTCGATATACATACTAAGTCCCTAGTTACAGCCTAAGCTTTTAGTTTCAATCAGAGAATTTCAGTGTTCAGATAGTGATTGTAGCCTCGTATAATAAACCAAATAGAAATAACCCAAATGTTGATGCACCCAAAAAAACAGTAATACTTCAAAAATACCTTGAAAAAGGCTATAAGGCTAAATTATTCTTCTAGCATAGAAATAAAATTTAGCAAGTGGACCTATGGTCCATATAGTTAGTTGTCTTTGAACTTCGTCTTGTCCTGTGAATTGTCAATATATTGTTATATTTAAGGGGGAAAATAAACGTCCAGTTATGGACCCATCGGTAAAGGAATTTCAGTCTTTATAGACACACAATAATTTTCGTTACACTAAAAATTTGGCCTCGTATAAAGGTAAATAGTCGAAATGATAAATATTTCGTGTACTTTATCCAGTAAGCCTTAGCTAGAAATACAATAACAGCGTTACAGACATAAAAATTAAGCAAGCTTTGACATTCTAGTGGCACATAATAAATATAAAATATCCTTTAAAATACTCTGACAAATAGTTGTGGGTTATCTGAGATCAAAATTTTCAAGCCCTCTCTCCTGCATAAATAGGCTCTAGAATTCACTAAGCCTCAAAATAATATTGGTTACATAAAATAAAAAGCAGATGGAGAGTGATGCTGATCGCATCATCTCCAAACAGCAAAAACAAAAGTATATGGATGGAGCCCTACCTGATATATTTAGAAAACTTTACCTAGTATAAGAGTAACAAAATACTCAGCAAACTCTAAAATAAACAAACTTTCCTACGTAGCAGGCGTAACCTGACCTAAATAAATACATATAGAAATACAGAACCAAAAATAGCATAGTGGAAATCAGTAAACCTTAATAATAATAATAATAATAATAATATATTCTGTGGCTTACATTTTAGCTAAAAGTACTTTTTCTTTAGTGTTTTTGAAAAGATTTAAATAAATACTAAACTCTAAGTTAAAAATTTGTAAATGTATATATGATACAAAACAAAATAAATACAAATTAATACATACCCTGCTAAAAATCAGTAAAAAAGGTGAAAACATCTCTTTGTGCATCCAAAATATAATAACAAATCCTTCCTGACTGGATTAAATTGTGTTATTTGAGTAATATTAAGCCTAAACTTGTAAAATAAAAGGGTAAAACTTGACGAAACACATTTCATGTGTACAAAATTTAATTCAAAACACATCTAAATTGTGTTATTTTGGTAAAAATTAACATAAAGTTGTAAAATAATTAGTTAAAAGTTAAAAAAACACACTTTGTGTGTCGAAAATATAACTAAAAGTCTTTCCTGAATAGTATAAATAGTGTTATTTTGGTAAAAATAGGTATAAATTTGTGAAATAGACAAATAAAAGTTGAGAACACACACTTTGTGTATCGAAAATGTAACTAAAAATCTTTCCTGAACAGATTAAATTGTGTTATTTGAGTAAATAATAAGCCTAAACTTGTGAAATAAACAGATAGAAGTTGAGAACACACGCTTTGTGTGTCGAAAATGTAACTAAAAATCTTTCCTGAACAGATTAAATTGTGTTATTTGAGTAATAATAAGCCTAAACTTGTGAAATAAACAGATAGAAGTTGTAAAAATATCTTTGTGAGTCCAAAATTTAATAAAAAATGTTGTATAAATAGTGTTATTTTGGTAAAAAATTAACATAAAATTGTAAAATAATAAATTAAAAGTTGAAAAAATGTCTTTGCGAGTCCAAAATTTAATAAAAAATGTTGCCTGAATAGTACAAATAGTGTTATTTTTGTAAAAATAAGGATAAGCTGTGAAAATGTTTGACATAAAGTCAAAGTTTGGTAAAAAATAAACTCAAATTTAAGTTAAATAGCACACAGTAACATACATTTACTACCTAAATCAATAATCAAAGGGTCCTAGTTCGTTACCCCGTGATAAAAGCAAATGGTGAAAACTGTAGGCCCCGTCCCTGATAGCTCTCCCTTCTTCATAGTACAGATAAAAAAAACCTGCGCTAAAGCGTCCTGTGCCTTGGGGCAACCCTGAGCTGAATATTAATTGGCGGCGGAAACCAGTTCTACAAGCGACGCATAGCTTCAGAGATTTGACCCTTGCTGCGCATTCCAGACATCCTTTGTTGTCTGGTTGAATCCCTCCCCTGCCCTACAGTATTGCATACCTTTCCTCTGTTCTTGCGTACTGGTTAACCTTGGGGAAAAAAAACCTCTTCTGAAAATCTACCGACGCGTTCTCTGATTGGTCAATCAGGATCTTTCTTTGTTCTGACGTTGTGACGTCATTTGACCTTGAACGCACACTCCCCAAATTCCTTTCTCCTCTACCTGCGCGGAATATTAATTAATTCTCTCTGTCTGGCATCAGAGCGGAGTCGAGATTTGGAGACAGTATTCTGTCTAGCGTGTCGTACCATCGTCTTTCATAACATAATAACATACATTATTACATAGTACTAATAGTAGTACCGGTGTCCGGGTTCACAAACCGAAAATGAGGCTCGGTGAGGCTCGCCTTAATGGATTTCTCTCGTAAGGCATGAGCCTCATTTTCTTGCAGTGTTGCCAGCTCCTCACTCGAAAAAAATCACCAAGGTTTTTGGTCTAACCTAACCTAAGGCAAGGAGTTGGCAATCTTGCTTGAGGCTTGCCTTACAGTGCATAAAGCAAGGTTGCCAACCTACTGGTACTTTTACCATGGCTTTTTACAAAAGAGAGAGGAGAGAGAGGGAAGAGTTAAACAACCGACAGCTGCCAAGACCTACCTACAGTCTTTTTCTTCTTGGTCTAACCTAACCTAAAGCAAGGAGCTGGCAACCTCGCTTGAGGCTTGCCTTACAGTGCATAAAGCAAGGTTGCCAACCTACTGGTACTTTTGCCATAGCCTTTTACAAAAGAGAGAGAGGAGAGGGAGGGAAGAGTTAAACAGCCGACGGCCTACCTACAGCCTTTTTCTTCTTGGTCTAACCTAACCTAAAGCAAGGAGCTGGCAACCTTGCTTGAGGCTTGCCTTACAGTGCATAAAGCAAGGTTGCCAACCTACTGGTACTTTTACCATGGCTTTTTACAAAAGAGAGAGGAGAGAGAGGGAAGAGTTAAACAACCGACAGCTGCCAAGACCTACCTACAGCCTTTTTCTTCTTGGTCTAACCTGGCCTAAAGCAAGGAGCTGGCAACCTCGCTTGAGGCTTGCCTTACAGTGCATAAAGCAAGGTTGCTAACCTACTGGTACTTTTGCCATGGCTTTTTACAAAAGAGAGAGGAGAGAGAGGGAAGAGTTAAACAACCGACAGCCCACCTACAGCCTTTTTCTTCTTGGTCTAACCTAACCTAAAGCAAGGAGCTGGCAACCTCGCTTGAGGCTTGCCTTACAGTGCATAAAGCAAGGTTGCCAACCTACTGGTACTTTTACCATGGCTTTTTACAAAAGAGAGAGGAGAGAGAGGGAAGAGTTAAACAACCGATGGCCTACCTACAGCCTTTTTCTTCTTGGTCTAACCTGGCCTAAAGCAAGGAGCTGGCAACTTTGCTTGAGGCTTGCCTTACAGTGCATAAAGCAATTTTTGCCAACCTACACACACTGGGCAAGGAGAGCCGGCACTGCCGTAAAAGAGAGAGAGATGGGTGGATGGCAACACAGTATGTGTGTGCGTGTGTGTGTATAATATGTAGCATTATTAACTAGAGTGTGTTGGCAACCCACTTACAACTAAAAAAATAGAGATGTCAACGTTGCTGTAAGATGAAGAGAGAGAGAGATTTATGGCTGGCAACAGTGGTGAGCGAATGCGCCATATCGTAATTTTCCAACTCCGTATATCGTGACCTTTGTAAACCTCTCTCACTCGGGGACGATGTGCCACACACGCACACACACACACACGCGTGCGCATGTATTGTGACGCAAACAAACAAATAATAATTGTTGTGTTTTAGGATTCCTGGCCCCTATAACCTCGCCAGGGTGCGTGGTGCCCAACCAAAAAAAGTAAAAGGTTTTCTAACGGCTGCGGTTCTAGATTACCACACCTCTGTAGAGTTTCACGTGTTTTTTTTTCTCAAACTTCCATGAAACTCTACAGAGGACCTCCGTAATGCATGCAACGTGTACTAACGACTCTAGTGTTATTTTGATGTTGTAATATTTTTGGATATAGAGTTTTATTGTGAGATATAGATAAAAATAATTATGTTTATTATAATATTTTTTTGATGAAGATGGAGAATGTATGTGTGTGTGTTACAAAAAAAAGTTGCATGCTTTTTTTTTCTATTGTGTATGTATGTGTTTTTGATGTTTCGGCAGCATCTGAAACGATAAAAAAAAAGAATTTTATTGTTAATTTTCACGTGTAAAAACAGCAACAAATTTTGTGCAAATTCTGATTGTCTCGTGCTATAGTAATGAAAAAAAGATATTGTAACTGATAACTGATGAAATTGATATTTGTTACTGATCTGAACTAGTGAAATTTGTATTGTGCTATTGTAACTGATTGTGCTATTGTAACTGATTGTGCTAGTACAAAAAATTCCTTATTGTGCAAGAAAAGGTGTAAAAAAGCCTGTTAAAACTGCTCTGTGACCCTCTCGTTCTTCACGTCGTGGACGAAGGACTTCTCTGCGACCAGGATGACGCTGCACACGGTGTCCTCGGGCAAGGCATCGTGGAACTCGCAGACGACCTTGATGTTGGTTCGATCGTTGACCACAACCTTCTTCCTCTTAGATGTATTGATGACGAACATCGGCCTGCGGATTTTGAATTCGCTGGGCGTGTAGTACATGTCCACGCTTCCCTCGGTCACGCGTTTGTAAGAGGTGTAAGCTTCGTAAAGTTTGAGGTAATCGTCTTTGGTCATGTCGAGGTTGTAATTCTCGCGCGGGAACACTTCGTTGCGTCCATTTTTGAGATAAACGTTCTTGATCTTGCAGTTGTCGAATTTGCTGGAATCTTTTTCCTGATTCTTATCGCGTCCGGTCTGAAAGAGCACCACGACGAAATCTGGCATGTCGAACTGTATGTTGTTGAACTGAGTCGTCACGTCGAATTCCATGTGACTTCCCGTCGCCATCTTCTGCACGCACTGGTAACCGTGAAAGTGAATCGACACCTGCGGACTTTTCAAGATCTCCGCTTTGTACTTGAGGGCGTAGTTCGTTTCGTATTCCACGATCGGCATTCTCAATTCCATACTCCGGATGACGCATTTCGCCGCTTCGGGTAAAGTGTTGGCTATCGGCGTACCGTCGGCGTTCAAGTTGGTGTATCGCATCAGCGCGTCGTTGTCGTTGGCTGCTCTTCGAAACGTGACCCTCAGTCCTCCCTTCCACATGATCTCCTTGTAGTCGGAGAAGAATCCCGGCAGCAGACGCATGGGAAAGAGCACCGTGTGACTTGTCGTCGATATTTTGGTTCCCGCTTCGAATCCTCCCGCTTGATAGTATGCCGCGTCCGTTTTGGATAATTTCAATGTTCCCACTGCCGTCGACGTGATGCCTGGATAATCGATTCTGTCGATGACGGTACCGTGTTTCCTCACCTCCACCTGCGAGAACAGGTGAGGCACGATGTTGTCCACGAGTTTCAAATTGGCATTGGGCGGAAACGCGTCTCCGCTTTCCTTCTTCACCACGTCGAATTGAAGGTAGAGGTCCGCTCTGTGAGGATGAACGAACCCGTCCCCTACGTCAACGTCGTATTCGATCTCCCTGTTCGCTTCGTTGAGATTGGCGAACGTGCGACGGTTGGGAGGGAAAGATTGCAATTCGTAACTTTCGATTTGCTCCATTTTACATGTATGGTTATTTATTATACGCTGATCTCCACGATGGCAGTGGTCGTTGCACCTGCGAAATCCACCACCTCTCCTTTCTCGTTCGTCACCACCAACTCTATGTCGTCTATGCGGTTGCGACATACTGGAAAATAGATCGGCGAAGAGGGTGTGTAGATGATCGGTTCCATGAACTCGGAACTTGGTTTGAACGTGGCTATGATTCCCGTCTGCTTGTGACTTCCTAACAATCCGTCCGAAGATTTCGTGATCATGCCTTCGGCCACGTTACAGTGTACGTTCAGAGTCTCTATGGCCAAGAATTTAGGAATGTTGGTTGCTACGTGCTTGATGCCAGCTTCGAGTTTGGTGTCGTTCTCGAAACCTAAAAGTTCTCCCATGGTGCCCAGGTCCACGGTCTCCGTCGCGGATAGGATTTCCACTCTGTGCGTGACCGAATTTTGAGAAAGGTACGTGCCTTTGGGTAATTGAGCTTGCAAAGTGGAAAGATTGTATTGTCCTGGCGTGACGACGATGTGTTCGCTTCCGACGCTAATTTTGTTGTTGTGCTGCGTGACGTTAGGTATGAGGTACATGCTGTAGAATGCACGCAGAGCCACGGATTTAGGATAGACGATGTCGTCGTGCAGCGTGAGTTTCAAGATTGAAGATTCGCTCGTGAGATGGAACACGCCCATCCTAGTGATGCTGTTTGAGGTTCCACAATGCTTTCTGGAAATCCTCGATCGTAGGGTTATTTATTTTAGAGAGAAACGCGAGCACGGAGAGGCAGAGATGACCGCAGTTCACGTCTCCGAAATTTTGAATGCGTTCGTCGTTGTATTATATAGAGGTTTTGTTCGTTTTCAGATAATGAATTAAATTTGTAGGTGGAACACCTCCGAAAGAATCGAAAACGAATGCTTTGTTATTGTCGTTTTTGTGGTAACATATCCAATGCGTGCCTGGATTTTCTTGATTGTCCAAGTTGACTACTCCACATTCTCTTCTTTTGACGGTTGAAGGTAACGAGTCGGACATGAAAACTCCTCTGAAGTGTTTGATTCGTAACGGTTCGATCAGAGATTCAATGTCTCGGTTGGTGAGTGCTGCTGTTTCTTTTTTTTAAACTTTTTCATCACGCCCTTCCCCCCTTTCTTCTCCATGGCCAGGTTGTGACGTTTCTGTTCTTCGAACTCGGCCTTGTTCTTCTTCGAGTCGATGACGGTTTTCGCGATGGCGGCACTTCCGCCAGCCAAACTTCCAACGGCTCCCAATGCTGCCAGGATGGCCGGGATGCTGAATATGAAACCTCCAATCTTTTGCTGTTTCCGCGAACGCTGCAAGCGTCTCAATTGAGGTGTGCTGAGAAGTAATTTCATTCCGTGTCCTTTCGACAAGCAAGAACGTTTCTCCTCGCGTTGTTTCTTGGTGAGTAACCCATCGAGGGCACCTAGATTTTTTAGATTCGAATATGGTATCTGGTACACGACACCCTTGGGCTTCATGTTGATGCTCTATGTGTTATTTTCACGGTATGTTATTTATATATATATTCTGAGATTTTTTCTTGTGTAGTTTTTTTACGGTATGTTATTTATATACCCCACCCCAATTTTTGTTTTGTGTTCATGGCGATGGTGGTACCCAGTGCGGCGACCCGTTCACCCAACGATGCATCTCTGCTCACGAACCTTTCGAAAGCTGCATGTTCCAATTTTTTGTCTGCTTCGTGACGTGCGTCCAGATCCGTCTGCGTGGTGTTGTAGGCGATGTCGTGATCTTTGCATGCCGCGTCCAACGGATTCACACCCTTGTCTCCTCTCTCCAATCTTTTCTCGAGTTTGGTACCCGGTCCGCAGTACTGGTAGCCAGGTAAATGCATCTCGAAAGGTAACTTGTTGATGATGTCGTTCACGAGTCCCTTTCCCTCGGCCACGTTCCAGAATCTCGGAGGCAGCGTGTTGATGATTTTGATCAGGTAACCTATGCCCTTGTCGTCGTTCACGATGAAGTTGGAAAGTTTCGTGCTGATCATGTCCACGATGCCAACCTTCTCGTTGTAGAAATTGCGGTTGCCTGCATTCTCTTCGCCGGCTATCACCAACAATCGGTCCACGAGTTTCCTAACGTCGTCCACCCAAACGAATTCTTTGGGTAACGTGTTGTAGCGTTTGACGCCGCTGCCTGTTTTGACCTGGTTCCAAATCGGTTTGATGAGATTCCTGTACTTCTCGCCGCTGCTCGATTTCACCCTATTCTGCGAGGCGTCGTTGTTCTGGTACAAGGCATCCGTCATGATCAGAATTTCCTTGTAACTTTGGTAATCTTCGTCGGTGTAATCTTTCGGCTGCTTTTTGGCGACGAGTTCCCACAGTCCCACCGTACCCGGATACCTGTTCCAACTATCCTTGTCGCCTAAATTGACTTTAATGTCGTTGCCTTCGAAGGTCACCTTCGATTTCCCAATCTTCCACACCACACCACCGCCTTCGTTGGTTTCCATGCTGGGATACAATCCGAACACTTCATCCTTGTCGAATTTCCCCGTACTCAGGTAGTCTCGTGCCAAAGTTCCCAACTCGATCTTATCCGAAGACGACGTGCTGCCTATGGCTCGGCGTCGTGTCGGTACGTCCTTCAGTTCGAACGGCGTCGAAGGAATGCTCGAAATGGGCGTGGGTACAGCGTAATTTTTAGCTGCGAGTGGTACGAGTTCGTTGATCAAATTTTTATTTTGTTCCGTGACACTTTTAATTTCTTTACCTAGACCGCTGATGGCATCGATCACGGGTTGATCCTGACGTTTCTTCTCTTCGTAGAATCCGCGATTCTCGGATTTCCAACCTTTGAAGCGTTTCGCGAGGTAATCGCGAAGCTTGAGATTTTCGTCTT